>NC_092062.1:27491724-27834641 GCF_039877785.1 Chaetodon trifascialis | reverse complement strand
CAAGAAATCCCTGGGGCCCCCACCCCACCTGTGCATGCCGCAAAAATTTGTTTTTTGCACACATAAATGCACAATTTCTGGGACATTTGAGATGAATACTGAAAAAATAGATTAGTGGTTTTCAAAGTGAGTTCCAGGGAACAACAGAGGTCCCTGAAAGCCCAGGCCTATCAATAATCTTTGTTGTAAATAATTGGCCGGGGGCTCCAAGCAACTGCCTGGCTTGCCTGTCCGCAAGCCCCGACCCTGGATCCGAGGGGATAAACCACTGGCGTAGGTTTTGATTTATAGTTCGGCATCGGATTTCAACCTCTTACACAGCCCCTGCAACAATAGATGGGTCTATCATATGTGATGAAATGTGGCCGATTCACTTCAATTTGTGATATAGAGCAATGGTGGGCTCCAAACAAATCACTGGAGTTACATGGGGGTAACTTCCATTTCGCTGGTCGTGTTGGCGTTCATTCATTCAGTGTGATCGCAGTGAGCAGAGGGTTTGTACTGGAGATGACTTTGTAAAGGTGAAGAGAACTGAGACTTTCTTCAACTTCCTTAATGTGCTCACTCTCAAAAGTCTCCACCAGGATAAGAAAGATGGAGGAGAAAACACAAGCAGCCAGTCGCAGTTGTTGTTGTCTGCTTGGGGCATCTCCGTAGCAGCTGCCGCCTCGATGTGTGGTTGGGTTTTTGAGGAATCTGCGGTGAAGCTTCTGCGCATGGAGCTTCACTGAAGCCCCTTAATGCACCGCCATGAATCAAGCTTTTGTTTGTTGGCTCACAGCCTAAGTTTCCACAAAATTTTGGAAAAATAAACCGGACCGAATCGGACTGAAAGCATAACTTAAGTGGAGGTAATGACCAGCTAAGCTGTCTGGAGGTTGGCCCCGGCAGGACGGTTCAGTGGGCTGGTAAAGAGTAAAAATGGCTGGCTCTGGGAGTTGGGCCCTGAAGCTAAAATCGAATTTCCTGCTCTGATGGAAACCCCAATTGGAAGTTTTTAAAGTTATAAATAACCAGATTTCAAGGTAGGATTCAAGAACTTAAACCTGCTCTTGTATTTAATGTCCTCAAATGAATCTCACAGTCATGTGAAAATGATTTTCCTCAACAGCTTCTCATAGCAGTCCCTTCTTGTTCTCACACTACATCTGTCAATCCGCATGGCCGGCCACATCCCCCCGATGTTTAGTCTGCGCTGCACCGATATTTTGACAGCACTACAGAAATACAGTGTTGCACCTATGTTTGTATGTTTGGCTCACCGCCGGCAGCGATTGCAATCTCGCACTAGTAAGGATGGAAGCGAGGGCACTGAGCCTTGGCCGGGATGTGTGCTGCTGAAAACCAGGTTGTAATAAATGTCTTATTTGTGAAATATTACTGCACCTGCACCTGACCTCAGATGGCCTGGGATACGGACTGCGTTTGGCTTCCCCGGTACGGTGTAAGTGATACAGGGTGATAAGTAAATGAGGCATCTGCGGAGGGTGTGTGTGCTTTTGGGGCTCTCTCACCGCATGTGGGATTTGGTATGTCCCAGCTCATAAATCCCACCCCTGCCTGCATGCTTTCATGCCTCCTCAACTAAGGACCCATTGTTCTGCTTACTGTTTTGAGGTATGTCTTTCGGTGAGATGAATTCAAACAAAGTCGTCTCTCAGCAGAGCTTGTTGAAAAAGTTCTCAGTGAGGGGATCCAGTGGAGGGACGGGCCCCCTCCATGTCCCATTCTGAGCAGGGTTTGCCTTCTCTGAAGAGGGTCCACAGAAGGAGAAGTTGCACATGAGACGTGACGAACAAACTGCTGTGTTTGCCCAATGGACGCCCCTAGACAGGATATTTTGGAAACCTGTGTTGAAAGAGCTTCGCCAGTGTACCATGAAAGGCTTGTGTGGCAGCGATTGTTCTCTCAATGGGGTCTGAAAAGCAGTTATCAATGCAGAAGTTTGCCTTTTCTATGGCTGGAAAGTCTGAGGGAAGTCGCAGCCACACAAAAGTAGGGTGGGATACAGACTTATTCATTTTCCTACATTACAGTCTCTTTCAGATGAAGTGAGGCAGAGTGGGAACGACACGGGTATCTAAAAGACAGACACTCCGGCAACGACGCTGAATACCTCAGCAAAATTCAATAAAACACAGTCCCCGGACACATGTCATCTGCGAGATGTATGAGGTGATGCTCATGTCGCCGTTGTCTTCGTCAGCTTCGGCTCGAAGTCTCTCAGCTTTTCATTTTTAGATTTATGTCCGAACTTGAGTTGTAAGCATGACGCATAATCTGAGCGGTAAATATCAAGAGATTTAATTTTGTGAAGGTTTTCTCTCCTCGCTGTGGTCTTTGATGCACATTCAAACGTCTGAGTAAAGTTTGGCCGAGTTATTGATCGTCTTTGATTGGTTCCATCTCAGCTAATCATTGATTCTCTGTCCCTTTGTCTTATGCTGTTCTCCAGTCAGTTCTGGCTCGTTAATGTTTACCATTACTGAAGAACTGTCCTTAAATACGTCCCTCTGACCTTACGTTGTTTCATATTTCCTTCCCTTTTCTTTCCTTTTCAAAAAAGAGAAATGAAGTTTCCACCAAGCAGCAAAACTCAAATTTAAACTATTCTTTCTTCATAATGACCATTAAAGCTACAGCAGGTTGTGTCTTTTAGATGCATTTTTTTTCTTCCTAACAGCAATCAATAAATCAAATGCTCTGACAAAAAAAAGGGAGAGGATGCGATTTTTCTGGCCTCCTCCTGCTGGTGTCTCCAGCGTGACCAACTCCAGGTTCAAAAAGTACCAATCGAATGACTTTCATGTACAGTGTACAGGAATTCTTTCTGTTTTCTCCATTATTTTGGTACAATATCTCTTAGTTTATGCTTCCTTCTGTTCTTTCTTGAGCCCACCTGAAAGAAAAATGTCCCTAATCTAGCGGGCTAAAGCTAGCATGCTAAACTTTAACACTCCTTTTAATAGTGAGGATATATTTTGCTGCTAATACTCGTTTACTTCTGCTTTTTTAATCCCACTGATGGCACACCACTGCGTCAATGCACACCAGAAGGTTTCAGGAGAAGTTGCCAGGTTGGACTGGGACATTTTACTTGTAGTGGAGTATTTGACCTTGCTGTATTGTTACTTTTACTGATGGATTTGAATACTTCATTGTCTTCACCTTCTTCATTGTATCAGACGAGTCTATGAGTCTCCAAAACTATGAACAAAGCTTCAGTGTGTCTTCACAATGAGTACTTTCAATACTTTTAATAACTGCTAAGAAATACTAAGGACAATACTGTTCATAAGCTTGAATAGTTTCTTCCACATTTAGTACTTGCGATACTTGTGGATGTTTTATATTTAATACTTGTTTACGTCTAGTCGCTGGTGGTTAAGTCGTTAAACACTCGTGCTTTGCAGCCCACAGATCTTTATTTCAAATTCTAGAGGAGAACCCAGCGTTTCCAATGAGTCCAAATATGTCAGACTGAACTTTGAGGAAAATATGTATAAAATGATGCACGGGACATCTAGAATTTTTCCAGCCATAAAAACATGGAGTGTTGGCTTTGAATATTTCCCTCATATAGCTCCAGAGAACAGCTGGAACGAGCTGGTAAAGAATCTGCAGTATATGATCCAGTCAGAGGAGCTGCGTAATGGGAAATAAAACGAGGATCTTGGCTGTTAAGGAGTAAAAGATTTAAATGCAGTGCTTTTACTAGTAGTGCTGTATTGTCCCCCTGTGGTGTTTCTGTGTTTGCTGAAGGATTGGAGCCATTCTTCATGGTATCAAATGAGTCTCTACAGGACGGGGGTGGTGTAAAATTCGGGGCTCTAATCAAACTTCTGGACTGGCCAGTAATCGGACCTGTTGCCCCCTTCTCTCGTCGCATTGTAGCCCCAAGCTACTGCCTGTCTTCAGTGATGCACGGTGAGGACTAAGGGCAGCAGGACCATAATACCCGCTGTGGGACGAGCTGTCAGAAGCCCTGAAACTCTATCCTCTCTCAGACCAAAGCACGGGGTGTTTTTAGTAGTGTTGTATCACTGGGATTCAACACACAGGTCATTTAGGGATAGTTTTTCTCAGAAATTACTTCATCTATTAAAGAGCAGAAGTCGGAGAAGGAGTAATGCTCAGTGCAGTTCATGTTAGGTGGTGGTTTAAGCTTTTAAGACTCCCAGAGTGGAGAAGGCTGTCTGGCCTTCGTGCGAGTACTGATACTGCCCTCAAGTGGATGCTCCAGCTGTCTCGTGTCACAGGCAGAAATACAGTGAGAGTAAAACATTAGGATGATGAAAAGAGCCCATAAAAACTTTCTAAATGCTCTTGGCCACCTTGGTTATGGTAGCTGGTGTGACTCTTGCAGCTCTTTCCAGTTCTCTCGGCTCGGGCTCTGCGCCAAGCTTTTCCATACGCTGTTTCTCAATTAGGACGCGGCGCTCTTGGCATTTCATGAAGGGAGCAGAAGTGGAAGCCCTCAGCAGCAGCAGCAGCAGCAGCAGTCCTCAGGGCCGGGGATGTCGGGGAAATGACAGAGGCATACAAATTGTCACTGTTAAAGGTCCTAATTGGCTGAAACCTTTAAGCATCAAAGCAGGCTCGTCTTGTGTGGCAGAAGTGCTGCTGCACGCTCCTTTTAGATGGAAAGCTTGGTTGCAACTGTGGCATTTAAGTGCAGAGAGAGTTTGAGGATTGCTTATTGTGTGGTCCGCCGATGCCCCCCCCCCCCCCATTCCCCCTTTGCCCTGCGTTTCAAAGACCTGTCGCCTCTCGGCTTGTCAAAATCCTCCCTTTAAACAGTAAGCGAAAATAGAAGCTAATGATTGAAGTTCCATTCCATAAACTTGTGGTCGCAGTTTGGAATAACAAGGCCATCGCATGTGTTTGTGCCTTCATACACATGGGAGTGATTGAGGACATTTTGCTTTTAGTCACTGCCCAGTCAGACGATTATATACTGCGTTGTTTATGTATTAAAACAATCCTGTCACTTAATTTGGTAATGGGACTTGTCTCTTGGACTGGAATCCAGGCTCTTGGTGCATGAGGTAAAAATAAAAACTGAACTCCCCTAAAGTCCCCAGAACTCGCTCCATCTATGACTCCTATCCAGTGGTATGTTCCCCCTGGTACCAGTTCATACATTGTTTGCTAACAGTCTCTATTTTTAAATGTGAAATCTGTCAAGAAACTATATAAATGCCATCTAGGCCACCAAGGGATTGGATGCCGCAGTAATCGATGTAGCAGAGACTCGGCTGTCAGCGGAAAAAAAGCCTCTCCAAATGTAAATGTGTCACTTTCCCATTTAATATGGCATAAATTACTGGTGATAGTCCTTCCACTAATGTGAATAAATGATGATACTTTTGGCTGGGAAATCCTTTAAGTGAGGATTTGTGGCAGTTAATCATTATAAAGTGGAAAGCGAGGTCCCCTCACATCTAATAATAGTAGAGTGAATCTCGTAAAAACAAGCGCTCTTAAAATAAAAAAGGATGACTGGATGCTGACTGCACTTAGACTTTGGCTCAGAGGACATTTCTGCCTTTGGAACGCATGGAGATTAATTCCAGACTATAAACAGGTGAGAAGTACCTATTAGCTCAAATGTTTCTATCAGCCAGACTGATCCGCACCTCAGAGGCTTCAGGTTGTATCTCACGTCTGCTTCAGGACACCACTCCACTTCTGTTTGTCTGAGAAACACTCGGCGGCGAGCGCTCGCTAACCAGTCCCTCCATGTTCTGCTGGAGGAGACGCTGGGACCGAGACAGTGGAAAACCGTCTCCGTCAGCGCTGGAGGACATGGGCTGTGATGATGAAGGTCTGGAGACGTGCAAATCCCTCCAGGATCACGTTCCACCTCTTTGTGTTTGTGTGTGTGAGGGAACGCACACACATTCCCTTTTCATGCGTGTTTGCGTGCCCGTGACAAAGAACCGCTCGGCTGCTCATTAGCGAGCTTCGTGCCGGATGGTCGTTGGTGGAAAGAGGAGACGCAAGCCGAGCGGGGTTCCACCCCTGGCGACGGGTCAGGAGGGGCACCGGCTCATGAACTGCAGCTCCTCCCTGAGCGCCGATCCGTCGCTTCACGCGCTCCTCACCCTCGAGTCATATAGATTTCAGCCTGAAAGCGGTCAGATATGCAAATGTCCGCGCAGCCTCGGAGTTTGTTGCCGCTCGGTAACTCGAGCCCTCTGTCGTGCTTTTTTCTCCACCACATTTGAAGCCTGAGTGGCAGTTGTGACTGCTTAAAGCTGTGCCACGAGTCAATGAAGAGCTCAGCTCGTATTTGCGTTCCACTGTGCGAGCAACTACTTGATTTAATATTGCTGTTTTATGAAGCGTGATTCATATTTCAAAGGCCTCATATCTGGAGTGGAAATAATTCAGCGCTCGGGTTCAGACGGGCTTAAAACTTTGATCCTCCCTGGTGATCTCGTGCTTTTTCTTGTTTTCTTGAGCACAAACTTTTGCTCTGCGGTAAGAAAACAGACCTCTGTAACAGAGTGGTTGGCTGAGGCTTAACGGCCGGAGCTGTCTTCAAGATGCCCGAGAAACCCGCAGCTCTCATGACTTTCCCACAATCCTCATCAATGCGCTTGGGTGGTAATCAGCCGATGATCGTGTTCATCGTATTTATCATCCTCGAAGCTCCTCCTAACACGTGTAACATCTCAAATACTTTCCATGTGAAGATGTAATTGCTTTTAGATAACAATCGGGGGAATGCTTTCATCTGATTGCTTACGGTATAAACAATGATAAGACGCAATTAGACCCTGCAGGAGCACTTGGGTTTCTTGTTCCTCGTGTGTTCCTGAGGACATGTTGGCTCTCGGCTGCAGTTGTTGACTTCTTACAGATGCACTGGCCCATCTCCTCGTCACCTTGTATGAACGATCGAGCCACAGAACGACGACTCGGGAGCATCGTAAAGAAAAACAGGAAAGCCTCGCTGTTTTTGCTTCACTCCATTTCCTTTGATTCTTCAAAGGTCCAGCCAATTGTAAATCTGAGGCCATATTAAGAAAAGATTGTGGATGCGGACACAGAATGCCTCTGGAGCTCATTCAAAGCCGTCATATTTTCATTGTATTTTTTTCTCCTTCCCTCGCGTTGCTTTAATCAACGAGAAGCCGGAGTCGCCGATCTGTGCTCTGGTCCAGTCCCCCTTCAGTCTGTTGGTGTGGAAAATCCATGTCATCTGACTCCCCCCTCCGCTGGTTCTGATTAGGGAGGAGGGCTCCGGGAGTTCTGGGTCCGGGTCCCTCGCTCCCATTAACCACGGTCAGGCCTGATTCCACGCTCAGCGCTCTCACACCTCGTCACATTCGCGTCCTGCACTGTTCGGAGACGTTAGGCTTTAAGACGGAGAGAGCACAGTGAGAGAAAGCTGATTTTCCTGCTTTTGATCACACGAGCAGCTCCAGCAGACACATAGTTGTCATGCAAACTGCATTTGGGAGCCAGATATGAAGATAATGTCGAATCGGATGTTCCAGATCGCAGATCGTCGTTGTTTTAGTGGAATATCTTCGTAATATGTTTTCATGCTCCATCTGTGGATGTTAGAACATTAAAAGCTTTGAGAAAAGCCCTCTTAAGCCTTCTTAAATTATTTTAGTTCAGTCTAAGCAAATCTGCCTTTTGAGAGCTGGCTGAGGAAGCTGGTCGGGGTCGGAGCGGGAAGGGTGTCGGATCGGTTGGTGTTTTTCTGGAGAAATAATACAAGTCAGATCTAATCCCCTTTTAAAGGATACTTAAGATTTATTACAGCTCGGAGGAGATGTTTTGACGTCTCACAGCAGGAAAGCACAAGTGGAAATAAACGTGTTAATAAAGGCTGCGTTCCAGTTCCTGGTGCAGTTCCAGGCCCCGCTGTGGTCCGGCCCGGCCCACCGACCGCGTTCTCATGCACGAAACAGTCTGTTTTTTCAGCATTTCTTTCAGCTGCGTTGAGATATTTGTGCATATCTAACATGTCTTCAGTCTCTCATAGTGTTGTGTTTCTCCTTCCAGACAGAAATGTGGGTTTTCTGTTGTGCATGCGTCTCTACCTCAGCCGTGCAAACTATTAGCTGGTTGGCTTGTTTACAGCGCAGAGCTGGCTGTAAACAGGTAAGCGGTCGTCACAAAGTGCAGTAAAAACACCAGCTGAGGTGCATATTCTGCATGTACTGTCAACACGTCCAAAGAACGCTCCTAAAACCTGAATGATAGCGACGCATCCCACGTCTTAACTGGAAAATACTACATCTGGAAAAAGGCCAAATTGGGAATATCCCAACGAAATATGCTGCTAACATGAGCAGTATAAAATTCTGAATATTGTCATATTCGCAGTAATAATGGAAAATAACTGTAACATGGGAATGTAGTCACTGTTCTGGTTTACAGGAACACCTGACCGCTTCTGTGAGAGCACTCACTTCCAGTTTTACCCACAAAGTGGGAGATAATTTGGCTAAACTGCCTCTGAACTAGCTTTTCTTAGCCATCCCACCGTGTTCCCGGATCTCCACAATGGACAGTTTGCTAAACCTTCCAGCAGACATCAATCATACGTGAACTGCAGCGTCACAGCCAGCATATCGAGCTGCTGGCGGTGCGTTTGGAGCTGTAATAAGACAGATCTGTCATTTTAAGAGTTTAGAGGATGATATCTTTTGTCTTTCCAAAAGCAAAGCAAGAGAAAAACATTGTTAGCATGTTCAGCTAACTAGCTTACTGCGCACAGGAGTCACCTCGCATTCCCTCCCAGGCCGAAGAGCACATTGTTAACTGTGTGCATTATTAGTTTGAGGGGTTACAGTGAAGTCCTCTTCCTGCCAAACCTCAGAAAAATGCACCTTTACCTTTGTTTTTTTAGCACGACATCATGTACGACCCTGATTCCAAACAAGCTGTCACTGATAAAATATTGTGACATTTACTTAATTTAAAGTTTCATTGATTTGAATCTGATGCAGCAACACGTTTCACGGACTTGGAAAGATGTGGTACACTCCAAAAACACCTGTTTGGATCATCCCACAGGTAAACAGGCTCATTGGTAACAGGTGAGAGGATCATGATTGGGTATGGGAGTCGATCACGAGCGAGGACGGAGCAAGGTTCACCACTTTGTTAACACATGACTGGATGAACGATATCACCGCATGGACTCAGGAACGCTTGGTAAAGCTGTTGTCTGTAAACACAGTTTGTTTGGAAGTGATTGCTCTCTGCTTTATTTATGTTTAGGTCGTAGCATGATTTCATGTTTGTATCCGTCAAGCGCGTATTTAGGAGTGCTTTGACAGGCATAGCAACGATAACCAAGGGACTGAAAAACAATCACTGGAAAAATAAGATCCAAGATGTGAAAAACCAAACTTTAACTTAACATGTAAGTGTAATATTTTAGGTATTTGAATGGAGAGCTGAAGTTCATGAAGCTGTTTGCTCTCTGTCCTCTCTGGGACGTATAGCGGTTTATTCTATATCTTTCTTATATTTTCTCCCTCATGCATGCTGCTACATCAAAAGCTCGTCACAAGCCTTATTAAAGTCCACGATCCATTTATGAAAAAGTCCAGGTAGAGCGTGAAGCATAAATCTACGTGAGGAATGAGCCCGTGGTTAAAGCTCCTTGAACTGCAGCCCCTCTGAAAGATGGAAAGCAGGTCATTCTCAGGCCTCATCAAGGAGCTAAATCAAAGTCGGGAGTGGCTGCAGCCTTAGGAGTGGAGTCAGGGAGTGAAAACCATTAAAAGCGCATTGTGCAGGCGGTCTGCAGAGAAAAAAAGAAGAAAGAGACACAGAAGAGAGGAATCACGAAGGCCGAACAACCACAACAGTGAAGCTCGCCTTTCAGCAACAGAGCGACCCTTTGGCCTCCTTTTGTCTGACGTGTGGTTCAGCGTAGATCTGTCCAATATCATGCATCATGAATCTCAAAGTGGCTCTCATTGGTTCACAAGCTTCAGAGGACTCCACATTAATACAGATTTGTGAGAAAAAAGAAGAAAGTGGCTTAATTCTGCGGCGTTTCTCTTCCCCCTCCTCGGGAAAATTGCTTCCGTCTGTTGATTGAACAAACCGTAAAATAAGACGGGAGTCACGAAAATCCTCCAGCAGATCTGGTGATTCTTACACTCAGATTAAATGCGGTGGATTCAGAGTGCCGCTCAGCGTCTGCTGTGTTTGTTTGACCTTAAGGCCGACTGGAACAGGATTTCTCTCCCGGGAGGGGTGTCAGTGTGGGGATATTTTTAGGAGTGTCGTCATTTTTGGAGAAAACAGCAGCTGATGCTGAATTTCGATGCTGTAGCTCCTCTCTGACAGGTCTGTTTCTTACTTTTTATTACAAGTGGAACAACATGCGTCCGGTTTAACCTTGTTTCCCTCAGTGTGAACCAGCTGCTAATGCTAACTGGATGCTGCTGGCAGTCCCTCCAGCTCAAACATTTGGGTGTTGTTCTTGTGTTGTTAGCGCGTCTGTCTGTGATATGACGTTCTTTAAGTGACCTCCCTGTCTCTCCTCCTCCTCCTCTTCGTCTCTCTCTCAGGACGCTGAGCGCTGGGAGAGGTCAGTGTTGAAGGTTGCTGAGATTGCGTCGGCCCTGATCCGGGAGAAGAGCCCCGCCCTGATTGGACAGCTTCTGCAGGCCTGAGGGGAAGCAGCGCCAACAGAAAATCCCCTCGGTGTGACTCATGAGCGCCGCGGGGATGGGATAGTGAGGCTTGTTCATCTCTTTATTGATTACAGGAGGATTAAAGGGATATTCCCACATTTAACTGTTCTGCTTCCATGATGAGAGACCAACAGGGAAAAAAGGAAGTGTCACAATTGAAGCAGCAGACACCGAGAAATCCTGACTTTTAGTCCAAAGTGTGGGTCGAACTCCAGAATCCCAGTGTCCTACACTTCCCATAATGCAACTTGCACTGAGTCCACATCTTTCAAACTTTCTGCTAGAAGTTCAGTCATGGCAGTGAAAAGTTAATAGACAATGAAAAGTGGGCATTTGTCCACAGACAGCTGGACGTCGTATCTGGAGTGATGTCAGCTCCTCTGTTGTGTCACAGGAAAGCAACTGAAAACGATGCTTGTTAAAAACAATAAATATGATGTAATAAAGGGTTTTTTTCATATTTCCTCGTGTTCTTTTGAGTTTTATTCAGAAATCTTAATCACAAAATATTCAGATTTCACCATCAGACCCCGACAGCAGCAACAGATTCCAGGTGCGAAGATTCCTCATCGAGCTCTTTTCAGGAAAGCCGAACGAACCGATGACCGACGAGCTGTGAAGTTCCTGATTGATCGTCCATCAGTCCGATGGTCCGCCACGCAGAGGAGGCTCCTGTTTCCTGCAGCGAACCAGCTCTGAAACCACCAACATGACGATGAAATGAAATATCCTGATCCCCTTTAGCCTTTGTCCAGAAACATTTATTTGAGCTCATTGGCAGAAAATGGATTTATGACATGTTTTATTGTTTGCTTTTTAAGATATTTATCAAGTGGCTGGAAAGGCCGTGGGAAATAAAGGGAGATGCACCAAAAATGTACTTAGATTAACTGATTTATTTACAAATAGCAAAAAAGAGATGTGATGTGGAGGAAAGTCAGTGGATGTGGGAAATACTCCAGTTTCCTTGAGGGGTCCTCCCAATGATCAATAAAGATCATTCTAATCTAAAAATTAGAAATATGGTGTGTTAAAGGGAAAACTAATCAAAGGACACAGAATCCTTCCAGGAGAGCTGAGCTGGGAGCTTCTGCAGTAACTGGGGGCCCAGGTGCTCCCAGTCAGCCCAAATGAGTGACCCCCATCTACCTGCAAGAGCAGAGGGCTGTCCCACAGGTGAACAGGTGAAAGGACCAGCGTCTCCTTGTTGCAGCTTCTGAAGTCTAAAAGCGTGACGCCGTTTCAGTCTTGTTGAACAGTTCTTCATATTTTTCATTGTTTGTGCTGCAGGCTTGAAATCTTCCTGTTGAGAGCGTTTTTCAGACGTGTTTTACCGTCACATTTGTCTCAAGATGCCTTCAGGAAACGAGGACCTTTCCAGTCAGGCCTCGCCTTCCTCTGGAGATCACCTGACCGCTCACCTGCCTGCACTGCTGGCCCTCGTTTGTCCAATCAGTCTCATCACACACATGCAGAGAGCAGCTTTCAGTCAGGTTGTTTGTCACTTTGCTGTCGTTGTGCCTTTCGTGTCACCTGAGTCATCTGCTCAGAAACCTTTTTGGCAATCTGATTTAGCTCAGGCTCAAAATGCATTTATGACATGTCGAAGGTAAAATCTCCAGAATGACACAGCTGTCACGGTGCAGCACTTTTCCTCTGTGGTGTCACGCAGAAGCACAAACGGCATTTAATCACATTAACTGACGTTCTGTCAGTGCGTGAATCAGAAAAGGCCTCGGACCTCAGGATCACACGTTTGTCACAGGAAGGAGGGAAACCAGCGTGGCACATCAAAGAGCCTTTAAAAGTGCGGTTTTAAAGGAAGGAACATTCCTCAGATGGCTCCAAAGGCCTCGTGGCTTTGTGCACGCCTCTCACACTTCCAGGGCATCTCCAGTTTCCTGCATCTCTCCGTCCTCTGCAGCTCACTGGAATTCCAACTGTTGATAGAAAGCCGCCCGAGGCGAGACGAGCTCCGTCTTCAGGTTCCCGTCATGAACTCCTCTCAGCGCTCGCTTAGATTTCAGGGATTTCTCTGGAGATTCGAACCCACGGTGACAAATGACGAGCGCTCATGTTGCGTTTGGGTTTTTTCAGTCATTCATGCAGGATGTTCCTTCTAATTTGTTCCCCGTGTGTGTGCTTTCTCTCTTTGCTGTACCTCTGGGTGCGCTGTGTTAAAGGCCTGCGTCCTTCTGTGTTTTCTTACTGGCAACAAGAAAAAACTAAACCAGAATGTGTTTGATGTAAAGATCTTTGAATTCAGAGGAAGCGTCAGTGTAGCTCCACATCTGCTTCTCAGCAAAGTTAAGCCAACAGGAGGAAATAGTGCATTTGTTGGGGACTATTTTCAGCGGCGGATTAATCCACATTTGCTGCTGTAGTAAGTGTTTGTGATAGCAGTACAGTGTGTGTGTATGTGTGTGTGTGCATGTATGTGTGTCAGTCAAAATAGACTACAGTGTGTGTGTGCGTTCGTGGTGATGAAGGGACCCAGTGTAACAGTGTGGCTCACTGATGTGTTTTTAATGGTGTTAATGGAGCTCTGAGGAGGGAGGAAGAGGAAGAGGAGGAAGACGATACACCACACTGTGATACACACAAATACTCGTTAGTACACACATTAAGTCTGAACATGTTGACAAGAAGAAAAATGTGGACTAGCAGCAGATTTTACTGTGTGTAATCCTGTTTTGGTCGTACAGGAAACTCTCGTGGTTTAGTTTTGGTGACAGTATGTAGCTGAGGTGGGGGCTCAGGGGGGCTCAGGTGAGTCAGGTGAGGCACTGGATCAATACTGTTAACATACCTGGATATTGATCAGGTGTCAGGCTGTGCTGAAGAAGCCTACACGTATTTCTTTGAGTGCAGTGACCCCTGGTGGTCATGATGGTTAGTAAGTCTGGTCTGAGCTGAGTGTTAGACATTCTGTCTCCACCAGGGGGACACGTTGGACTTATCTGTGCGTGGACTGTCCTGTCCTCGTGCTTTGGCATATTTTTTAAATGTTCCAGACTTTTTATGGTGCTGCAGCAGCATTTTTCAGACTTTGGTGGTGTGAAATGTGGTGATTATGGTCTTTGTGAAGGGACTGGACTTAATTTGATGGTCAGTCCTGTAAAAACCAAACCATTAACTGTCCTTGAAAACCCTCTTTAGGGGAGTGGGTCTACTGTAGGAACTGTAGGAATAATTATATATTTCATGTTATTTTTTAGATTTTGTAAGTTAGTGTAAAACCACAGTGTCTCGTTTTATAATAAGAGACATAAGACACTTTATTTTATTGCTTATTTACATACAAAATGCTGCAAATTACAAAGAAAAATCAGAATAAGGATGAAATTGTAATATTATGAAAGGAAAAATCAACAGTTTTTCCTTCTCGATTTAAAAGTTTCAGTTTTCAGGTGATTTTTTTTTTGTCCTTTTATGATGACGTTTGTCCACATTCAGCCTTCTGATGGCGCTCTGAGGTGAAAAGGAGATGTCAGTCTTGGTTTGAAGTGTAGACAAACAGCTTTTCAGAAGCTGGGTTACCACCGTGGTCAGAGGGCTTAAGGCTCTGAGCCTGAACCATAACGTCCACGGTCTGAGTCTGAGTGGAGGTCTGGGTCGCGTGTCCTTCCCCGTCCGTCTCCTGTCACCTGTCCACTGTCAAATCTCTAATAAAGGCACGAAACCCTCTGAACCGCCAGTCAGCAGCTATTTCAGACCTTCTCGGAAACACACGTGTAATATTTTGGAGTAGTTTTGTTGAAGCTGCTGTAATGTGTTTCTGTCTGAGCCGAGCAAGTTTAATGCTAACCAGAGCCACGGGCCTTGGATGATACCTCAGACCAGGTCTTTGTTTAGATAGGGCCACCGCTGGTGCTGCAGGGAGGGGAGGCCGACATCAGATGCCAGATGGCTGCCTGTAGGTCTGCCAGGCACGTCGTCACCCCGACCAGCCCACCGCAGCTCGGATCATGGCCTTGGTATTCAGCGGTGGAAGTATTCAGATCCCGTACATAACCGAAGGACTAATACCACGCTGTGAAAATACTCTGAACAAGGAAAAGTCCTGCAATCAAAACCATACTCAAGCAGAAGTCAAGCAAAATTACTGTTTTCAGCTTTGGTGAATGTTCATTTTCCAGCTGATTCCAGAGGGGTTTTAAATAGTTTATTTAGCTTCAGAAGCAGAATCTTCTCAACCCACAAAGGAACATCCTTCAGTCTGTCAGAAGAAAAATCACATTTGGAGATACATGGTTTCCACTGGACAGGAGCTGAAGCTGTCAGATAAATGTAGTGGAGTAAAAAGCACAATATTTGCTCTGAGATGTAGTGGAGGTTGCATAAAGTACCTTGAATTTGTACTGAAGTGCAATACTTGTACCCTGAGGCTTCGCGTGTGTGCTTCCCTTTACAAACACGTTCTGCAGGTTTTCTGGGTGTTTCTCTAAATGTGTGCGTGTGCATGAACGTGACAGCCCTAAATTTAGCTTCACATGTCGGAGTTCATCCTGGCTGAAGGATCACAATAAAAGCGGCGCGTCCAGGCCAGCAACGCCTAACATAGGAGCACCCGGAGAGAAAACCGCGAGAAAGCGCTCTTCCTGGAGACTACCAAACAAACACAGCGAGGGGTCAAAAGAGCAGACTAAGAATATGAGGAGTTTGGACGGGTCAGGAAGCTCCGTGAGGTGGGAAGCCAAGTACAACAAGGCAGCCATGAGCACAGGAGGGAAGGTGTTCAGGAATTTGACCTTGTGAAGTCACTGCGAAGCCGCGGCGTGCAGCTCCTGGAGGGTGAAACTCTGTGAGTCGCTGGACGTCAGTGGGATTCAGCCTGTTCGTGTGGCTGTATGCTGTCAGGGTTGGATTTCCATGGATTCCCACCAATGCTGACAATATAAACACAAATGTGATTTAAATGTTTGCAGCAGTGGAAGTCACTTCAGATTAAAGCGCCCGACAAGTGGCACCTGAACCCCGAGGAACATCTGTGGGCAACAGTGCCATCTGCTGGAGGTCGCTTCACAAACTCGACAGTCAGACCACCGAATCTAAACAAATGTATGTTTACAACAGAAGCTGCCATAGAAGTCAGATTCAGCTTCCACTAAAGATCCAGCATCACGCGGACGGTGGAGGAACGGCAGCGAGAGCAGCTGCAGTGTAAACATGTCGGGAGTGATGTCAGCGTGCGGAGAAATGAGTTTACACTGAATTTGGGGGGTTAAGATGTGATTTTGGTGGTCTGGAGGAAGTTTAGAGACCAAGTCAGCCTGGAAAATCCAACAGAGGGGAAATTTAATGACACGTTCTGCTCTCACTCAGCATCCAACGCTGTGATGCCACCGAGAAAAGCACCTAAACTTCTGGGAAGTGAAGAACCTCGGAGGTCTGTGAGTGATTATGCTGATCAGATAAGGCCTGACGCTGCCTTCATGTGCTCCCTGCGGCATCCCGGTGTGGAAAACACAAGCAGAGTTAACACATCATGGTCATGAAATTAAAATCTGTGCACCTGCTCTGTGAACTTTAAGGAGTATTTTCAGTGTGGTTTTACTGCTTTTACTTAAGAAAAGGATCTGAATACTTCTTCCACCACTGGGAGTCACAAAGCAGTGTTATTTGTAACACCTGTCCTGGTCAGGTGAGGTGACTGCGGTACTGAATCCAGAGGAGTTATGAGCGCTCGCATTACTGTTTCCTGTTGACACATTAGTGAATTTTCCCGGTTTTACACATCGAGCGTCAGCAGGATGAAAACCAAAAACATGCATCCGTCTCACGTCGTGAACACATGAGCTCTCACTCTTCTTAGTGTGTGCACGATTTGCTTCTCCGCTGCCGTCAAATGTGCACAATAATCACCTTCTTAGCTCAAAGAAATCAAACTATAAACATTAGTGTCGGTTAACAAAAACTGTCTTGTGTTTTTATGTGCACATTATGCTGACATGTGGCAAGAGTATGCTGGCCTTCCTCATATTTAGGAATAAATCTAAAAAAGACAGAGAGAAACACAGACAGATGGCTGTACAGATGATAATCATAAACAATATTTGTACAGCACCTTTCATACAACAAATACAGCTCAGAGTGCTTTACATCAAAGGACACATAACCTGGAAAAGGACAGTGAGGATGAGTTATGGTTCAGTGATGAAGAACATGAGGTAGAGTCAGATGTACTGACACAGCGGGAGAGGAGACAGGTATGAAGTGTTTTACATTCAGGTTCCACGTGTGTTTCCTGCACGTTTGACTGAAATTAATGCTGCAACGGCGTGAAAGTAGAATAAGACTTCAGCTTTTTACTGATGTTTCTATTTCAGATGAGGAGGGATTAGAGAGGCCTTCGTCAGTGGAAGAGGATAAAAACATGATGAAAACAAGCAGCAGATTTCCTCAAAAGGCCCTGGCACGTTTTTGTAGAATGAATTTTAACGTTTTCCTGCTAACAAAAATAACAGAAAACATTTGATAAACTTTATTAATTAATTTAATTTTTCATTTCATTTTCATATGAAATTAAAAATTGCTGTTCCCATTGTTGCACAATGGAAAAGACAATGTACCCCAAAGGAGGAAAAAAAAAAAGAGGAAATTTGATCATGTCAGTCTTGATTTTTTTTAATTTACTGAAAGCAAAAATAAAATCAATAAATAAATGAAATGAATAAAACAAATTATTTACATGGACAACAACCATATAAAACACTATTTATTGTCATTTATGGTTATTTTTAAATGCTGATGCAGCTTCCTGAGTTATAAAACAGCTGCAAATAAGCCAGAAGGAAGTCTGATGCCACTTTAAGCCAATATAACAAAACCCAGGAGTTCATCTTCAATGTACTTTTACTGTGTAATTATAGGAATTTCCCACAGCACTTGAAGGTAACGGAAAAATAAGCGGAAAACAAACAGTTGATAAATCCAGGAAAAGGTGGCAGGATAAACACTGCTGGGAACAACTTTCACTCAGTCTCAGGTGCTGGTGTTCAAACACAACCCTCCATTATATTTCTTTATTGTTCTGTCTTCTCCGGCCCCCGTACCCACTCCCACATATTTCCTCCACCCCAGCGATCTGACTGCTCCTGAGGGCCAAATGAATTCCACATTTCTTCCCTCCTGAGCAGCCGCTGCTCCACAGCTGAGGCTCGCCTCGTAACCGAGGCTCAGCAGGACGTGGGATCTCCTCTGACAGCGACGTCTCAAACAACCTGCTGGAGACGAAGATTCACTCGGTCAGGGCAAAGCTTCATCCGCCCGCTGCAGCCCCGGCACATGTGGAGGCCCCGGGGCCCCGCGGTGGTGCTGTGGTGCACCACAACCGTGTGGCAAGCAACCTGGTGTTGAGTGGCAATGTTGTGAAGATCTGCCGCAGATGAGGGCAGGGTTTCATTCAGTACTGTCAAATAAATGTCTTCACCACAGAAAGAGCAGCAGCAAGATCCAATGGAGCGAAGAAAGAAAGTGACCCAGACTAGGTTTTTACCATAATGTGTGATATCCTACAACGAGCGGAGCAGGAAGGACTCAAACCCTTTAACCCCGAAGGGAATGCAAGAATAATATCGTGGTAAAATCTTACATTCATTGAGTCACTTAAGTTCAATATTCACAGTGAAATGCACCTCAAAAATCCACAGCAAACGGCTTCAAAAGAGTTTTTTTTAACAAAAGAAAAGAAGAAAAGTAGAAATATTCCATCTCACGCTGTAACTACAGCACCAGACAAATACAGTAAATACTAAGTAAAAAAGTATGCAGGGGAAAGTGCAAAGTAGAAATGCCAAAGTACTGATACCACAAAACTGCACTTAAAGCTGCAGCAATTGATTTCTGACCACTAGAGGGCAGCAGAACTCCACGACAAGATAACAGAAACACAATCCTGATACATGTTCCTCTGTGTGACGCTGTCGCAGCTAACATGTTAGCTAACAGTCCAGAAAGGCATTTGTGTCACCGGATGAATCTGAGTTCATATATTAACTCTCTATTCGCTCCGTGTTTGGTCTCCACCAACTCCAGAGGGAGTATCTGACACACACACACGAATATTTTTACACTAATCCCTCAAATGTGGTTATCAAACACATGGGGCAGAGATATGAAGGTTAACGGAGGGAGGATGTTTTAACACCAAAATGAGTTCAGTGCACTGGATTTAATAAATAATTAGATCACAATTATAATTAGTTACTTTTTCTGCATTATGTTCTGTAAAAGAAGAGTTTTCATAGCCCACATTGGACAACAAATATGCAGCACTGATCAGTGTATCAGCAATATGTAAAATCAGTTCATCGATATATTGTTTCGGCTCTACTTAAAATCCACCTTAATGATGAACCCAGAGCTCTTTTCACCTCTAAACAACGTCTGTACTGACAGTGGCTAACATCCGAGGCTAAGAAGCTTTCTGGTCTTGTGATCTTTGTGGCCTCCTCCACTCGGCGGACTGAGATCCAAACCTTGTCTACATTAGCGGTGCCAAAGGGGTGGATCAGATGTAAGAGAGAGTTTAGTAATAGGGTGAATTGGTCCAAATTAGGTCCAACAATTTTCTACAATTATGGCGGTGGGAGGACGCGATGGCACATCAGAGCTGATTATTTGTGTTTGGAGGCGGCTGGGCGCTGCGGGTTAATGGGTGCTCCATCATCAGGAAGGGATGACTCATCTGCTCTGGATCCCAGCGTCTCTGCGTCTTTTCTGGTGTTGTTACTGTTACTGTCCTTACAAATGAGGATGTCCCAAAACACATGGGACAGTGTGAAGTGTTCACTTTATGGCGAAGTGAAGGAAAAAACTTATGAAAAACTTCTATTTGCAGGAAACAAATAGAAACTGTGGAGAAACAAGAGGAGAGATGTGAGAAAAGGAAGAAGGGAGTAAATCAATGGAAGTATGGAAAGAAGATGGGAAGAAAGGAATTAGATAAGAAAGGGAAGGGTTGAAGGTGGAAGGAAGCAAGGAAGCAAGAAAATGAAGAAAGGAAATAAGAAAAGAGGGATGAGGCAAAATATGGAAAGAAAAAGAAAATTAGGAATCAAAGAAGCAAGGATGGGAAACATGTAAGGAAGGATGAATGGAAATAGGGAGGGAAGGAAGCAAGAAGAGAAAAATGGATGGGAAGGAGGAAATAAGGAAGAAAGGGAAGCAAAAATGGGAGGAAAGAAAGAGAGGGCAACAATACAGAAAGCAAAAATGGAAAGAGAAAAGACGGAAATAAAGGATCATTAAAAACAGAGGGAGGGAACAAGAAAGAGGAAAAATGGAAGAGTAGAAGGGAATAAACACACAAAACAGAGGGAAGGAAGCAAAAACTGGAAGGAAAGAAGAGGGAAGGAAAGAAGGAAACAAAAATGGAGAGAAGCAAATGAGGAAGGAAGGAAGGAAGGAAGGAAGGAAGGAAGGAAGGAAGGAAGGAAGGAAGGAAGGAGAAAATGAAACATGAGAAAGGGAAAGAAAAAGTGAAGGAAAGAAGGAAGAAATCAAAGGGCAGAAAGAAAGACGGCTGGATGGAACAAACAAGCAAGAAATGGAAAAGAGAAGTGTGAAGGAAGGAAGCACACAAGAAAGAAAGAAAGAAAGAAAGAAAGAAAGAAAGAAAGAAAGAAAGAAAGAAAGAAAGAAGATCCGTCACCGTTCAGCTACTGAACGTCTCACTGACAGAAGCTGACAGAAGACGAGAACGAGATTTAGCACAAAAACACTGATGTCTCCTCTTGAATTGTGAAATATTTCTCTTTACTTTGATGCCAATAAAGTTAATTGAATCGGGCTGAAACTGAGAGAGAGTCCTGCAGTTAGTTGGAAGCAGCTGTGGATTTGGCCGATGGTCCGGCGAGCTCGCCCCCCTCCTCGAGGACCTCCATCATGCTGACAGCCATGTTGCAGCTCTGTTTGTGATTCAGACGATGAAATATCAGCAGAGCTCGGCGTCTCCTCTCTGCATCCATCCTGGCTGCTTTCTTCACTCCTCAACTCCTCCGGCGCCGTTCGGTCAAGCCCACCTCCAGCAGGCGAGACAGGACGTCCATCCATCACAGCTCACGCCCACACAAACACGCTGTGAAGCTACAACGTCTCCACATTAATAAGCGTCTGATTCGCTGGGCTCCGTCAGTCGACTTTTTAGCACAAACAGTACGTACGAAAAAAATCAGTGCGCCACCTACAGGACGTTAGCGGAGGTATATGGCTTATTATACTGTTGGCTGGTTTAATCTGCAGCAGTGCATCATGGTCTATGAGATCATCATATGTAAACAGCCTGTTTTCAGCTTTGTGTCGATGCATTTTCCAGCTGATCCGAGAGGCCGAGAGCAGAGACGCAGAGAATCTGACGCTAGCTGCTAATGGCTAGTTAGCATGTTGCTATCCATGTTCGTGGTCCCGTTTGCACAGAAGACGTAGCCACAAGGTTTTAGTCCTCAGTTTCATCTCTTAGATTTTACTGGCGTAGCTACCCTTTGAACACACAGTATGTAGCTCCTCTCGTTAGGCGTCTCTCCATCAAAACTATCGCAAAAGACAGCCTTTGTCAACATCATTCAGTAGTGAGGGATCATGCGAGTTGTTGTCCTCAATGTCAATTAACCACCATCGGCGATGAAAATCGATCTAATCTGACTCAGGCTGACGTAACGTATAAAGTTTTATTCACGTTACTAGCATATGTTAGCTAGCTAGTTCATCGACTGCCTTCCCAGAAGTCTCCTGTCCAAACACTGACTGAGGTTTTTTTCCATTTTTAGCAGCCACCATAGGGGAGGGCGAGGGGTGCTCAGATGGTAGCAATCTGCAACCTCACCACTAGATGGCGCTAAATCCTTCAAGCTTAGTTGACAGACACTACGTCCAGCAAGGCTACAAGTGTCTCTGCAATGATTCAGACCGCCTCGTCCAGGCAGTTAGAGGTCGGCGGGTGGTGGGCAGAGGAAACGTTTGGCGACCACCTGTGTGAAACGGCGGTTGGCTGACGTGCAGGATTGTGAGTCAGGAAGTGCCTCGTTTTAGGAAATATTACGGGTTACATTTATTGTCTTTTAGCTTTTCAGGAAGTCGCCAGCACCCACGTGAAAATACTTGACTGTGAATCAAATCAGCGTTGAAACCAAAAAACGTCTTCAGAGAGAGAATTTTTGACTTTTTCAGTTTATGTGGACAAAAAAACAGAAGCTCAGTGCAAATCTCTGCTTCACACCCACACACACACACACACACACACACACACACACACACACACACACACACACACACACACACACATTCACAGGCTAAGTACACCGCAGAGACAAATCCCCAGCTGATCTTTCCCATGAACAAGCCTCTCGGACTCAGCGCTGCCCCCCTTCGCCGGGCCCGAGCTCCCTGCGGACCACGGTGAGGGATTGCAACTATTTTCTCCGCAACGAAAACCTCAAACACAACAACAGCAAGTTAGTCATCGCGACCTGCCATAACATCTTGATTTGTGTAATAGCGTGGGAGCTGCGACACACACACACACACACACACACACACACACACACACACACACACACACACACACACACACACACACACCGGCACCCTTTGAGGGATCAACTCATCAGTTGTGCATGAAAAAGACTCGGGTTTTGGAAGCCCGCTGCATCTCTCCCCCGAAAGATGATTTATGAGACCGAATCATTCACAGCACTCACTTCCTGTCAGTGAAATCTCCAGACGTCCTCCTCTGTTTTATTCTGTCACGTCCCATCTAGATGGCTGGCGGTGGAATTTAGTGCACGGCTGGATTAGTCTTGTCTGCACATGTGTTTCGCTGCGGGAAGCTCTGCACCGTTTGACCGTCCTTGTTCGGATTTAACTGCTTTTCTTTTTTCTTCTTCGTGCACAGACTCACTTTGTGTTTTCTTTCTCTTTCTTAATCATCTCTCTGGCAGTCAGTTAAGCATTCGTACTGACAGAAATACAGTGTCCTGTAAGACTCTCAGGCTCCTAAATTGTTCAAACCCCTGGCTCTGAATTTGGCTTCATCACTTGGCTTGACGACTTCCTTTCCGATGCCGCTGTGATATTTTACAGCCTTCTGCTCAGACACTTGAAGATGCTGAAACACTTGCACAAGAGTAGACAGAGGGTGAGTTCAGCATTCATCCTGACTGAAAGATCCACTTTTGCCTTTTATTGCAAATTAACTCTGGGCCTCCAAGTAGCGCCATGCTCGGGTGGTATTTATTGATATGCAACAGCCCCTGAGCGCCTAATTGGCTGTTTTGGAACTGACCCGACCTGCGATGGCTCCCTCAGCTGCCAGCTCTCCTCCCAAAATGGCTGCCCCGACCACAAGCCTTCGGTCGGCCCAGCACTTTTCATAGAGCTCGGCTGTAAATCCTCTTTTTCTTTTCCCTTCTGCCTCTAACGTCTTCATTACTGAAGTCGTTTTGTCAGCACACCATTGAGCGTAACAGAATACCATACTGACCAACATTTAGGTCATTTCCTCCTCTTAAGACCAGATATTGCGCTGCCGCAAAGGTAGCCGGATTGCCAGATTGGAGCCCTGGGTTGCCAGATTGGGGACCCGGTTAATCTAATTAGAGAGTGAGGGAAAGAGGCCCAAGGGGCCCGCAGGAGTGGGACTGTGGTGGAGCCAGGACTCGTTCCCCCTTTTGAAAAACTATGCACCGCAAAATACAATGTGGTAATGTCTGCGGGCCTAATTCTTCCGGAGGGGAGAGAGCCGGACTCTGTCCTGCAGACAGCCACATCCCTCGCTTCAGAGAGGGGGGGGGGGGGGGGGGGGGGGCAGAAAAAGAGAGAGGGAGCAGAAGAAAGAGAGTCCGAGGATGATTTATGTCCTGCTGTGCAGATGCAGAAATAAATCCAGCGACCTAGCGCAGAGGGGGAAGCAGGTCATAAAGCGCGGGATCAATTCAGAGCTGGTTCCCTTTTTCTGAAAAACCCCAAATGAGCTAAAATCTCCTCCCATGTCAAAGCCAATCGCTTTGTTTTATGTCATCAAGGCCTTTTATGATAGCGTTCCCATTCTTAAGAGGGAGGCGTGGCCGTCTGTCCGTCGATGGCGCTCGAGGTTCAGGCTTCGGAGTGAACTGGCGGCTCTCGAGCTGATAATTAGGGTCTTCAGTGGTGAGCGTGGTGATGGCTGAGTGGGAGGCCTCTTTTAAAAAGCACTGCTAATTTGAGCCGTAGAAGTTATTGGGGTTATTGCTCCTCGCTTTACCTCCAGCTCTCAGTGGTGCGTGGGTCCTGCATGGTGTCTTAGATGTCACACACACACACACACACACACACACACACACACACACACACACCTCCAGGTGGCTGAGAGCTGCGCATATATTTCACACCCACTCTGCTACGATCAATTTCACCTCCTCGCATGCGTCCAGTTAAGTGTGCAACTTTTACAAGGGAACAGAGGATCAGTTTCAAACTCCCCCAGAAATCCCAGCTTCTTTCCATCTCTATTAAACGGACCTGATGTTGACCAGTAAAATGATCGCTATGCTTATGCGTGACCTCGGGAATCTGGCGGGGGGACACGCGGAGGCAGCATCTATTTGTTATCCTGAAGTAGGAAGTGAACTTTTTACAGAGTGATGGACAGTAGGAAGTAAAGAAAGACGAAACAGAAAAGACGAACAAGACAATGTGCAAACCACAAAACAGAGTTAGACAGTGAAAAGAAAATTCTCCAAGGTTTATATTTATTATTCTGCAGAGTTTTACAAAGAAGTTATCATAAGAAAACCAAACCTGTCCTCACTACAGAAACAAGTGCGTCTCGACTGTGCAAGCAGGTTATTACGAACAATTTTTAGCATTATTGGCAGGCTGCGACCTCTAGTGGCTGCAGTAATTATGACAGGAGCAAAGGAGGAAGTCAGGTGACGTAGTATAAAGAAAAAAGTCTGCATGGAGGAAGGTGAGGTGGATGGATGAGTCAAACAAACAGGACTTTCACTGAGGACACTGCTGTTCATGTCCTTAAGTTACGTAACAGTAATGTTTTTAAGCCAAATCACAATCTTTTCCTGAACCTAACCAAGCAGGTTTTTACCGAAATCTAACCAAACTGAGAACGTTTCACAAAGTTTAGGACGTGATGATGAGGACGTACCCTCCAATATTCATATGTCGCTGTGGGAGTCATTGGAAACCAACCTATTCAGTCGTTTATGCAGGAGGACGTTTTGGTAAATGTCATACTTAGAAAAAAAACAAAAAAACATGAGCGAATGAATTTATTGTTTTGGTGATTTTATGGAAGGAAGCAAAACTGATATTGTTTCCTAATGTGGACGATGTGAAGAGAAAACAGGAATTAATTCATAACTATAAGTTTGTCACAGTCCAGCACCGTCATGCAAATCAGAAACTAAATCAGAAAATAAATATGAATAAATTAATACATTTGTTTAAATTTTGTTTATTAACAACGGATCAAATGAAGCAAAGGTGTGACGTAGAACTCTGGCGTTCCCCCAAGGACTGAGCTTTTCAGCCTCTTTTAGCTCGTTGTTTTTATTTTTTTGGCCACAGCAGGCATTTGTTTTCACATCATCAGTCCGAGGCTGGGTCGCAGCTGGTAGAGACCAAACAGAGCTAAAAGAGGAGTGACGATGGCAACATTTATGTTTGACATCGTCCCTTCAAAATAAAGTAATGAATAAAATGCAGCTCTGTGCCAGCTTCATAAAGTCATTAAATTTAATCGTTTCTGCTCGTTTCTGCTGCCTCCAAGTGACAAAATCAATGAATGCAGCTTTGATATAAATATACATTTCCTTTTTTTTGGAGGGGGGGTCAAAAATAACAGTTTTTGTTCTGTTTATCAACTGCATCCAGTTGTATTTATTCCAAATCCCAATTTCACATGAATCTGTTGCACTTGAACCACATTAGAAAACAAGGAGGGGAAAATAAACCAGGGAAGGTCCATTGTTTCGCCAAAAATGTGTTTCCCCTAAAACACGCTTCCTGTAGCTCTGACTGATTTCAACACCACGGAGGAAAAAACATTTTAAAAACAAACTTTCAAGTGCTCGAAGCGACTCCTCGGATTCAGCACGATGTCTCTGGTGTTTTTATTCTGAGCCGCTGACTCTGCGAGGAAGCTTCCTGGATATTAATGAACTTGATATTTACGCAGCGAATGTCCCTCATTACGATTTCACCGAACAGGCCGGGAGCCACATTTCCAGCATGGTACAAATTCCCCTCCTCTCCGTCTTTCTCACACGTTGTAAGTCCTGCACAAATCCCTCCATCTCGCCTCTCTTCATCTCTCTGACGTTGACTAATTGTGCTTTGTTGTGATTAAAGCCACCAGATGCTCGGCAGAAACCGGCCAAAACTCTGTAAACTCGCCGCTCTTTTTCTATCGCCGCTCTTTCTTGTGGAGAGCGGCAGGAATGTCAGCCATCTTCCCATCCACACGGGACACCACAACACACTGGTTTTTAAGAGCGTGTTTACAGTGAAACGTTCCGCTGATGTGGGATAGATTTATTACTTATTTACTCTCCGGCTTGGCCGGCTTTTTGTTGGTCCGATTTCTGATCACTTTCGATGCCTCACGCCAGACCACGAAGTGATGGCGGCATGTAAACACACCCGACACGAGCTGGAATCCAGGAATGTGTGTGTTAGTGTTTGTGTGGGTGTGAGAATGAGGCAGACAATCTGTGTATTTATACCCACGCCTAGGAGTGTGTGTGTGTGTGTGTGTGTGTGTGTGTGTGTGTGTGTGTGTGTGTGTGTGTGTGTGTGTGTGGTCATGCATTTTGTAAGCATACGTGTGTGTGTTCATTTCTGAATTTTCACTTATTGCTGTGCATGTGTCCTCGTGTGTCCTCTTGTTCTTCTTAATAGTGTGTGTCTTTTAACGCTGTGTGTGTTCCTACAAGTGTGTGTGTGTGTGTGTGTGTGTGTGTGCCGCCTCCCCCTCAGCATCGTGCAATTAGTCAGCTGTAATCAGCGCCTTATAAAGGATCAATCAGGTGGAAGATAAACAAGGCCTGCTTGTGTAACACACTTCATTAAGAAGGAAAATGGAGCCGTGTGATCACAGAACATCGTTACAGTATTTAGACTAACGTCGGCACTTTTTAACACTTCTGATGTTGGAGTTGAAGATTCTGCTTTTACACTCGTTCCAAGTGGAGAGCCTTAAAGGAAAACTCTGAAATTTTCAGAGTTTGATCAACAGGCAACAAACACAGGCAGTGTAAACAGACAGCTACGGGAAGCGTGGAAGGTCATAAAGTGGGGACAAACTTTGTTTCTGCTTTTGAATAAATCTGACAGACATCTGAAGAAATTACTGAAGCTACAAGTAATAAATCAGAATTACCCCATAATGATCAATAATAATTCAATTAATTAAAAAAGAAATTCTCAATGAAAGCACTGTTTAAACAGTAAGGCTGGATACTGTAAACATGATCTGAGGCTCCACGCTCTCTGTTTTCTTCAGCCTTCAACCGAAAAAATCGAATCTAATGATTTCAAAATGGAAAATCAACAAGCGGGACGTAACAAATGGAAATGGATTGTGGGATTCTGGGATGGGAGACTTGTTTACTGTACATTTGATGCCAGTTCAGGATCTTAACATACTGTATTAAATCTTTGTTACGGCCTCGCAGTTGTGTTATAGGATGCTGTTTTCAGGCCTCGCAGAACACTTTGTCCTTCAGCTTCGGTGTCCTGGTGCTGCTGGCTCACTGTCACACTGTCAGGGCTGAGGGGGACACTTAAAACGGAGCCTTCGTCGTTGTTATTACGAGTCTAAATGCCTGCTGTGAAAGAAGGTCGACTGGAGGCGAGGTTCACCGCCGTCTGTCAACCTTCGGCTTTCTGCACACCGCATTTATGTTATGAACACGCCGACGTTTCTCATTTAGGTTTGAAAAGCTGTGTTTGAGCTGATTTTGTCTTGTAGAATTTACGAAAGTGTGGGAGGAAAGTAAGAAAAGGCAAACATTAGCGTAAAGAAGAAAACTTAAGCCTAACGTGCTATAGAGCATTAAGATATAACCCTCCTAATGTATTTAACAATGACATAATGGCTTGTAAAACATTACCTTTAAGACGCAGCTACATCCTGCGCTGCGTCTGAGGCCATGTGTCACAGCGCAGAACTGTTTCCTGTCTGTTTGATTTGAAGTATTCAGTGTTTGCACAGCGATCTGACAAATTGCCCAGAAAGTTCTTCAATTGTTTGTGCGCTTGGCAAATAGCTGTGAAATATGCAGCAGAAATTAAACCGCAGAGTTTAAATAATCAGAGTTTGATTGTTCAGCTCGCACAACATTAATAACGAGGCCGAGCTAGCTCAAGTTCAGCCACACCGCTGCCTGTCCAAAGGGTGGAATATCGTCTTAAAACAGGCTTTAATTCAGGGACTCTCACAGCTTTTGTAGATTTTCAGATCATCAAACCTAAAATCTTTCAGCGGATGAAATAGATGTGGGTTAATCTGACAGTTCATGAATGAACTATTATGATTCCTTCAGCTGTGTCTGTGTCAGTGCAAACGTTCACTTTCTTTATCTCTCTGATTTACTTTCCTCTCATTTCTCTATTTCCTGGGATTATTCAGGTCACATCGGCCCTACTCCAACACTTCGTTTTTTTTGCTTTTTTTCACAGGATAAGAGCATCATCTCAAACACCAACAAATGGAAATATAAATCAGTTTTATGGACAACTATCTCTGATCCAAGTGGCATTCGGCCCACGCTGGTTCCTGAGCGAGTCTGTTGTTTCAGACTGACAACATCCCGATTGTTTCCTGCTGCATCGGCGCAGCTCATCACGGTCCAGGTGTTGCTCTCGGCTTCACCCTTCGCATCTTAATAAAGAGTCATTTTATGTGGTCACTCCTGGATGCAGCTCAGCTTTTTGCTGAGGTAACGCTTCCTGTCACAAAGTAACCACAGACCGTCCGCGGGGAGTTAGCGATAGTTTATCATCAGCACCGACTCGTGGATTAGTTTTCCGTGTTGATTTTTCTGGCTCTGGCTTTCTGGCCTCTTCTCTGTTTTGGAATCAAACAAGCTGCTCTTCAATCCCCCCACAAGCTTCTTATTGTCCAGTTGTCGTCCTCAATAGTGACGGCCGTAAACAACCAATATTGCCACTAAAGACTGAAGAAAAATGGGAAGTGTGATGTCATTGTGACATCAAAACATGGATGCTGAGTTAGAGTGTCTGTTTGTCCACCAGTGGCATAAATGAACCAGCTAGCGTAAACATGCCACACTGATAATCTAACGTACAGTAATGAACTCAGGTCCTCTCACCTCTATGGATTGTATTAGCACCTTTCAGCTCTTTCTTTTCTTTTCTGGCTCTCCTCAGGGTTGTTTCAAAGAAGCTATTTTCAGCTAAAAGCTCTAATAAAGCCACTGTACGCTACCTGTTCAGCACCAGACACAGTTAGCAACTAGCTAGTGGACACAGTGGAGTTTTTAGCAGCTGAAGAGCCAGATTTCTTTTTACGGAGTCGATACAGAGCAAAAAGAAATGTTGTCAAATTGACAGAAACTCCCAAAGAAGGAAAATGTTGCTCAGTGTCTGCTGGATGTGTCCGCTAACTTTATTAGGTGATCATATGATGGTATTGGGTTTTTTGGCTTGTCGTGCTGCCCCCTAGTGACAAATGCATATCTGCAGTAAATGTATTTATTATTTGTTTTTAATATGCAAATTGCATTCAAGTCCAGTAAAAATCCAGAAGGCAGCGAATTCTCTGAACCTCTCGCCACAGCTGATGGGTGTTCAGCATCAGACCATGATGAGATTTACTGTCTGTTTATCTCAATGAATCAAATCCTAATTTTTAACATAACAGTAGTGAATGAAAACGTGCATAAATTCTTATTTTCTTCTGACAATTTTCTTGAAATTTTGTTAAAATCTGTGCTACATTTGGATGGAGCGGGACTCGCTGCCACACCGAGACAAACTATGTAAAGTCCATGCTGTTGCAGTTCCTCTGGTCAACACTAGAGGTCATCTTCGGTTACTTGAGTAGACTCATTGCATTAAATTGCTCAGAATAGAAGACGCAGGCTGTTAGTGCTGCATGGTGGAGAGCTGCTCTAACAGACACACACCATATTACCACAGTGTGACTGCAGACCTTCTGTCCACATGAAAAGCTGCAGTTCCTATGGGGTCACGGCTGGCCTGTAACATTCCAACAGGAAGTCCCACCTCCTCCTCCTCCTCCTCCTTTTGTTTTAATGAAGCCCCTGGGAGGTTCTGGAAAGCCCTGGAACTGAATGCAGTCGATGCCGTCCAAACCGCCGCCTCCTCTTCAGTCCCAGCGAGCTTGGACCAAACCCCGCTCTGCCTCCTGCACACTGCCCCGTCGCCACGGCAACTGCAAACAGGACGGGGGAACAGGGTCCCGCTGAAAACTGGGCTATGGTTTCAGCAGATGTCACGACGCGCAGGCTACGGGAACGCTCGGCTCTGGTCAGCTTCTAGCGTGACTCTGGGTGGATCTGATCCACAGGCAACACGTTTTACGTATTATCAGGGTTCGGCCGCGTATTCTCTTCTGCTGCACGGGTCGAAGTTTTTAACAAGGCAAAGCAGCTGGCCTGAGGTGTCACGACGTAAAAATCAGGAAATCCACACTACACGGTCTAACAACCTATCTAACCCTGTCGTCGTGACAAAGGGGGGTATCTGCACCCCTACGGCATGCCTCTGTATCCTCCTATTGTCCCGGCCATGCGTCATGTCCACACCGAGCCGGCGGTTGAAGCCAGTCTCCTGATTGGGCGATGACATGGGATTGTTCTGGACCACAGTCGGGGGAAATGCTTGGGAACTCCACTTCCCAGCGTGAGAGGAGACGCAGAGCAGAACGGCTCCCCAGAGGCGTAGCCGATGACCCCGCTGAGTGCCAAATATGCAGGGGTCACTGGATTCCTATTGGGCAAGAGCTAAATATGACTGACACCGAGCAGCAATAACCCTTGACTCCAGAGCTGCTGGGGAGACGCACTATTTATTTGCAGACAGATAAATGTCAAGCAAACAGTTCTGAGTTTCAAACATGCCTTCAGTAGGAAACTATATAAGATCATCATGTGTTTGCAGCGTCACTGTCCTGTGAGAACCACGGATCGCTCAGACAAACAGCCCCGATTTCAGCTTCGTGACGATGCCTTTTTAGCTAAAACAAGAGGGGATTTAAATAGTTCATGTATCCTAACAAACCAGTAAATGAACACGTTATGAGATACATGTTTTTTTGAAAAGTACATTATTTGTCTCTGAGATGTGGTGATGCAGAAGTATCAAGTACAAGTACCTTGAATTTGTACTTGAGTGCACTACTACATGTAGTCCAGTCAGCTGTGGATTTTGTTTGCATCCATGTTTGACCATTAAAAAATCATGAACATTAGTTGTGTCACTTACAGACTTGTCTACACATGCAGTGCTAAGCATGCACACAGAGACCTTTCATCGCCTGCCAGTGGAGGTCACTGTTCTCCTGCTGCACCCTGCACCGCCTGTGACCTTCGAGAGGGCGGTGGCTGCACCTTTTGGTCCTCGGGTCACAGTGTGGAGAGCCTCAGCAGCAGAGACAACACTGAGTCAGCTGCAACCTCAGAAAACACGATAAGAATATACAGCCGGTTAAGCAAGAGACACCTGAGACCAGAGCAGGCGGAGGAAGACCAGGTGACGTCACAGCTGAACCCAGAACTACACAAACTGAGGCTTTAGTGCACTTATGCTAACAGTGGGATTCAGTTATATAGAGATTATAAGGCTGATGCTAAAGACTGACTTCCTGATAGCATTTTGTCGCAGCCTTCAGATGCAGCCTTCCGTTATAGACCTAAGTCACTGTTGCATTGAGCCAATAATCACATTTGTCAATTTCCATCAGAGTTTTTCCCTCCGAGGTTCAGTTGTCGTGGTGAAACGGCTTCTGAGTCTGTCGCTGCATCAGCAATGTGACGCATTTCATCAAAAAGTGCCCAAAAGACCTCAACACGATCAGACTAATCAACTATCAGCTTGATCAGCAAAACAAAAAGATCCAGAAATCATAACAAAAAGAAAATACTTGTCCAAACGCCTGCTAAATGACAGTATGTTAGCCAGCGATGCTACGGTGCTAACGTCTGTAAACTGTTTGCTGTTCCCAAATTTACTCCATCATGTTAAATGTTTATTAATCACCAGCAGCTTCACCTCATTGAGCATTCTTGGATCAAGGTACCGGAGAAGTTATTACTCATAAATTCACTTTCTTATGTGTCTGCATTAGCGACAGCTGATGTTTGATAAAAATGAAACGCTCTGCACACCCACACAGGTGTTTTCGGTTATCCTGCCCGATCAGACATCCGGTTGGGCTGAACGTGGGTGAAGCTGTGCTGGAAATCTCATGAGGTCTACGTACGAGTCAGAATGATGAAGGTGTACCATCTCCTGCCCGAACAGGTGCAGCGAAGCCAACTGGAGGGTGAGGAAGGAGTCCATCAAGCTCAGTCACACAGTCTTTAAAAGAGGTTTTAACCAGGAAAAATAAGTGAAAACACCTGAACGGTGGGTGTGTAACTGGAAACCTATGGCTGACACTGGCCTTATAAACTATACATGAACAAACAACACAGCAGTCGACTGTAAACTCCTGCAGAATAACAAACAGGCGTAAACAAGTTTCCACGTTATCACACCACATCTCCTCAAACTAGACTTTGTGGATTATCATAATTTACCCCTCAGATCTGCTTCATGAAACAAAGCACAGACATAACAAATCACAAGCCTGTCTCCTACAAATGATGTTTATATATTATTGAATTGTTTTCTCAATTACGCTGCGATGGGAAATGTAAAGGCTGGATTTTTTTGTTATTGTGAATGAATGAAGCTGCGTTTACAGACCGCGGAGGGAGGTGGTTGGGTCGATGGTGGACTCTTTGACACCAGGGTCCAGGGTTCGCATCCTGACTGTGTGGTTCAGGCAACCGAAGCGTTTTGGTTAAGGTCATGAAAAGATCGTGTTTCTGGTTTGAAGTCACGGCGGGCTTTTTCTGTATTAAACCCAGACCGCAGTCTTTCTCGAACCTTAACTAAGAGCTGCCTAAACGTAACCATAAAAAGTTTAATAACGCTACAGTCATTGCATGAGTCATTACATCGGATTGGATATTTTGTCAGGAAACAAATATCATCACTTGTCAATTACCTTTTTACCGATATGCTATCTAAAATTTTGCAACTTGAGATCCGTTAATTAGCAATGTCTTCTCATCATGTAGAAAACGTAAACCTAGCGACATCTCAAAACGTATCAGTCGCTTCTAAATATAATTTCTCGCAAACCAACACCGTCATTGACCATCACTGTGGTATAACTGTGTGAGGACGCTTAGCAGGAATCAAACTGATGGTGCTGAGCCTGAATTAAGTGCTAATGAGATTCACCAGCGCCGACACACTGACTGAACATTAGTCAGAAAACAGGCCGGTCCACCGTACAGTAACCTAACGGAATAAACGCTCTGGGAACCGTCCAGAAACTCTCAGGAACCTAAAGAGAGAAGGAAGCCGTAAAATCATAAAAGGTTGACTTCACTCTTCTGAATGATTCGCCTTATTGGAACAGCATGTTGAAGCCGGACCATCAGAGGGACGCTGGAGTGATGCAATATGGCCAGAGCTCCTGCACAGCCATCGGCCCGCGCCTGCAGCGTTACGAGCTTTAGCTGTGGAGAGGATGTGTAGCGTGCAGGGTGGGTTCGGTTGGATGGTCGGTGGGCGGGCGATCCAATTGAACAAATAAAAATCGCTAATGGCCCCGTTCACAAATTGAGAAGCCTGGCGCCGTTCCCCCGCCTGGCACCCGCTCCCACTTAAAGATGGCGAGGAGTGTGAAGGGGGCGAAATGAAGGAGGGCGTTTACAAATTTATTCTGGGAGGAAACCGGCTTAGCGCTGTGGCTGGCTGGAGCCGGGGACGCTTTTGGTTTTGGCGGTCGCACCGAGCCCAGATCTAAATGGAGGCTTTAGTGCGGCGACCCCGAGCCGTTTGAGGTGTGGTCTGACTCGGTGCGAGGCCCTGCACAGCATCACACACGTCTACTCAGGCTCCAATGCCTTCAAGCTGGACGTGGAGGGGAACCGTCACACCAGGCCGCTCCAACCGCCCCCCATTATAGATGATGATCTCACCCCGACTGTCCGCGGCCATTACAGACACAGAAAGTGGCCACCTTAGAGCTGCACTGCTCGCTCGATGTGGCTCCACGGAGCAACAAATCCCACCGTAAAGACAGCTGTTTAGAGAGATACCATCAGGGTCAGACAAGAGCGCGTATATCTGTGAAATGTCAGCGTTTGAGAGGGAAAATCAGCTTGTTTTTGGCTCCATGTGCAGCTTAGTTTGAATTTATTAGCTGAATATCATAATCAAAAATCTACTTCTCTTTCCCACAGCAGCCAGATAATCATTTAAATTAGGTGAAAACACAGTGGATTGCTAAACTTGGCTCGGCAAGGTTTCACAGGACAGCAGCAATACTCCAGAATAAATTAAAAAAGACTTCGAAGTGTGATTGAAAGTGTTTTAAAGTTAAAAGAAACTTGTTTTTAACTCTCATGCAAACAGCAAACAGTCGGCTCTCATTCAAAGTGCAGAAGAGTTAATACACAAATGGTTTTTGTCCATTTCAGACGACATTAAGTCAGTTAAAAAATAACAGGCGCGTTCGAAGCTGTCAATTTCCTCGATGCTTTCATGCCGTCACTCCCGCAGAAGGCTGCTGTTCTCTTCATGTAATCGAGCTGTAAATGGAGACATTTACTGTCTCACTTCGTCATATATCACTGCCATCCCGCTATCGTCCGGATGGACAATATTCCTGACAACTGCTGTAAATCTGTGGCTGAAGTCTGAAAGGAAACGAGCGGCGACGACAGTTTCCTCGCCGCCCGCAGATGTTCATCTCAACACTGCACCGCTGTCACCGTCCCTGCTCTGTTATTAGTCCCACGATGCAGCCGAGGAGGCCGTGATTTATCTCTGAGGCTGATGTGACCCTCAGTCACATTATGGAGAATCACAACTTTAAAAAAGCTTTGTTTCAGTTAATGAGTCACATGGTGACAGTCACATATAACTGTGTCCTCACACACATCGACCACTCGTAGGCGATGATTTAAATCTGAGGTTCATGCCAGCTGTGGTTTTATAAGAGCAGATTTCAGGTTTTTCAAAAGGTGGAAATATAATACGTGAAGAGAGTCAAAAACTCCCATTAAGGTCAGAAATCTCTGCTCTTAAAGGTTTCAGTCAAGCCAAAATCCTGCAGGTTTATTTACCAGGATGACATTTGTTATTACCAGCAGTCTTATTTCGGATATATTGGCTTTAGTGCTGTTACAAAACACACCGGCTCTGCTCTTACTGCGCTTGGCTACGTGCTTTATATATCAGCAGAGGCTCTCTGAGTGTTAGACGCTCTGAAATGTTTCCATATTAGCTGGAGAATAAAAAAAGAGGAAAATGTCTAATAATAATTACACACACGCTGGGTCTTTTTAAACGCTCGTATTAGAGTCGGAGGCCGAGAGCGACATCAAAGCGCTCTGCAATAAAGCATATAACGCACCGGGGGCTGTTAAATTTAGGAAAGTGAGTGCATTGAGATTGGCAAAGAAAACAGGATGAAGTTTTATCATACGGCTCCACAGTGTCCATCCAAGACTGAAAACCTGATGCTATCATGTGAAAAACGCTGCAGTAATAATTGTTATTAATCCTCCTATTTACTTATCAAATAAAATCTTTTTAAGACTTGACTGGAATCCACCTATTTAGCATTTATAAAAAAGCATAGAAGCATTTAATAAATTGTTCATAACACACTGTGATGTGGTTGTACGAAGCTATAAATACTGCTTTATGTGTGTATTAATGCACAGAACCTGTCAATGAAAGAGGAGAAAGAAATAAATGACATTAAAACAACATGTTTTTCTATATTATTATTAATTATCTCCCTCCACTGATGGGTTCCCGCATGAGTTTTAGTTGTTGGCAAGTACATAAATAAACACTAATACATCCGAGTGTGTTATAAACCATTTATTCAATATTTATTTTCTGCTTTTAAATGCAAAATGTAAAGTAAAACGTCGCTGTATTCTTCATGTTTTCAGGGCTTTTGAGGACACTTTACCGCCCAGGCCACACTGCTCTTCTGTGGTATTATCTTTTGATTAACGTCTGCATGAAGCTGTGTTACACCTCTGCGAAAACCAAATCCCAAAACATTCAGCAAATGACCGTGTAATCTGTAACTTTGCATGGTGGTTGCGTGTTTGTTTTGGTGACAGTGGCGCTGAGCTGGGTTTGCTGTAATCCTTCTTGCCTGCATGACTGACAGCCACAGGTTGAGCAGCAGGTCTACCTTTGGTTTCTGTCTACTGTGGAGAAAACGCCACCTCGACCCCGCCGCCCCGCAGCGGCGTCTCGATCATCAGATCCCGCTCGCCGTCTTAACCTCTTCACCTCTCTTTCTCCCCCTCTTCATTTCACATGTCATCACATGAAAGATTCGACAAGTATGAGCTTTCGGAGGCCAGTACAGGTAGTTTCAGGCTTATGTCACTGATGCTTTGTGCCAATATCTTGAAATGGGAGCGTTTTCATGTCCAAATAAAAAGTTTCCAATTGGATTTTATTCAGTTCAGACTGGAAAAGCATCTGAAACAGCATTTACACCATCACGGGACACTAAAACTCTTCACTGAATCCAAACTAATAACATTTATTTTGGGGTTAGCAGCTCTTAAAGGAACCGCTTGTATTCAGCGGTATGGAAGACAAACGAGGATATAAAAAGAATCACTCTCAAATTAAATGAATAAAACATGTAAAGAAAATAAAAGTGAGTTGATGGATGTTATGTGGAACCTCAGTCCTATCTGAGGTGGACAGCCTGACTGGGTGATACCTACTTTTTTTCAAAATAAAAGTCCAATGTTGGCCTGATATATGAGCGTGAGTGAATTTCGCACACTTCTTCACACAGTGGGAGATTTAGCCTCACACAACCCACGAGGGGCAAACACTAGGACTGACTGAAAACACCCACGCCACAGGCCATCACTGCTGCGAGACCGGCCACGGGATTGGAAACATGTGTGAACTAATACCTGCTCAAGGCATGAGCAAATATATAGCCTCGGCTAACCTGCTAATAGCCTTAATTTGTAAGGTAAACAGTAGAAGAGTTTGACACTCACTCACCAAAGGTGCCTTTCCTCTGCTGCGCTGCCTCTGCTGCCTTCGGAGGCTTTGGAGGGACTGGTGCGGGGGGTGGTGGGGGACGACAGCGGCAAAGTTACAGCCTGCCTCCGCCATGAAATCTGTTAAAGTAATTTTCTCTCAAAGAGGAATTAATTTCCTTTCTCAGGCGGCCCACAGCGCCTGTGGCACAGCCTGCGTCGTCCACCCAGATCCCCGGAGAGCCGAGTTATTGTGAGTGATCTGTGAAAGCTGTCTGAGCCACGAAACCCCCGAAACAACTAAAAACTTGTTTTATTTATTATTAGATTTAAATCTGAGGTACACACTTTTATTTTGTTAAATTTACAATATACAGTATTATTAGTCAGGATTTTAGAGATCTGACAGAGGGAAACGTGTGTGAGGTGATTATTTATCTTTAATTTTTCTAATTTATATAGAACATTTATTCATCATAGCTTATACAACTTAAATATTTTAAGTGCATGGACTAAAAGCAGATTTATAATAGAATTTCCCCATAATATTGACATTGAATCAGCACCATACACGTACACACCGGGATTATTTCTCATATTTTAAATCCCATACTTTTTGTTTTTGCATCAGAAGTTAAATAAATGAGTTTGAAGGCAAATAAATTAAATCTGTTTAGCTTTATTTTACTCTTGATACAGCTCATTATAAATATAAGAGAGACTAAGAGGAGCTGAAGCGAAGGCATCTTTTGTCCAATCCAGGCTTTTATTCCTCCTTCACTTCTAGAAAATGACACTTTCATGGCCAAAATGATTTCGTGGCACACTGATGTGAAAGCTGACAGCGTGTGATGCGAGTGTTTGGTGTGTTTTGAGGCTGTAGGTGGTTAAAACATTTCATCTTATATAAACTCAGGAAACATTTCCAGGGGTTTATTTCTGGTCACTCTCGATGCTACGAGTCACGGTTATCACTTTCTGTCTGCGTGCACTTATTATAAATAATATTAAATGTCACAGGCTCAGCTGCATTAAACAATACTGTGCTGAATATTGCTAAGGTAATTAACTGTAATTTTAAAGCCAAAAAAATTGCATTTGTGAATGAAATGAAAGCTGTTGTCTGAAGATGATGGACTCAAAGTAAGGTAGAAACACTCCTAGAAAATGAACTGTGGTTGTTTTTAAGGGTGGTAGGAAACTTACTTGGAGGACAAAATTTAAGCCTAATTTCAGACTGGACTGTTTAGTTGCCTGATTGTGATTGTGGAATAAAACTTTTCATATCCCTTTAAAGGGAGCGCAGAGGCAGAGGTGCACTGGAGCTCCTGTCGAACATCCCAGCGTTTCTGCGGCACGGGCAGACAAAGCGCAGGGCAAAGGAAACCCTCACAACCTGCCTTGCCTTCTTCCACACGAACAGTATTTTAAAGGGTCAAAACTGACAAAGACAAGGTGACACGCTCAGTTAACCCCTGACACCTCAGCCCCCTCTCCCTCCACACTCTCTCACCTCCCCTAATACCCCCCTGCCCCCCCAGCCCCTCTCCCCCAGCCCCACCCATGAACCATTAAGGCTGTTTTCTTGCCGGAAAAAAAGATGGCCACCGGAGGTCAGATCCAAGTCCAAAATAAATTGCCCTCTTTCCTGAGGCTCAGCCATTTTAATAGTACAGATTTATTGTGCTGTGCTTTTTGGAGGGTGATCATATGTATGTGGTCAGTAGCGCGTATGCAGTCTGTGACCCAGCCTCCCTCTCACGTTACACCCTATTTATAACATCCCCTCCGCCGGCTCCCCTCGTTCTGCAGTTCCTAGGAACCTCCTTCTGCTCCCAGCATCGAGCTCCAGTCCCCTGTTCCTCCTGACATCTGAGAGGCTCTGCTGCAGCTTATCCTGGGCTAACTGTTTACCCTGCGCAGCCTGACAACGGGCCACATGCTCCGGATTATCTCAGGACACCCGTTTCAAAACACACTTTGCTTTCTGCTCTGACGATTCGACAGTCGACCATCTGAACTTTTTAACTGAGGGAAAAAAGTTCTGGGATAGTCAAAGGCAGAGGAAGCTTCCTGGATATGTGCTTGTGATCTTTTTGCTTTTGCTTGTTTTAGTAACTTTAGCCTTTTAAACTTGCCCTTCTCGCCTCTCCTGGAGGGTCGTGTGTGCTTGCACGCGATGGATCACACGCTGTTCGGCTGCCTGCGGAGCCCCCACGCCCCGGCGCAGGCCCTGCATCCCGCCTTCACCCAGTCTCCCCTGACTCTGCACGGACGCTCAGACCACGTCTCTTACCCCGACCTGGCCTCTTCGTCCTCCTCCTCTTCCACCTCCTCACCATCGCCCTGCATCATCTCCAGCTACCCGGTCGACGATGGCCTGTTCCCTGGGCAGCATCACCACCACCACCCCCACCGTGGCCACCTGCCCTCCCAGCAGCATCACCACCCGCCTCAGCACCACACATCCTGGCATATCCCACAGATGCCGTCACCTGGCGGCAACACGCGCCACAACCTCTGCCACCCGCACTCCCACTCAGCCCACGACAACGGGCCCACACCCCCGGATCTGGGCCACCCCGGTGGGCCCAGTATGTGCGCCAGCACCCCGAGTCTGGGCAGCGGCAGCACCCCCACAGGGGCCTCCTGCGTGCCTGCAGACTTTGGCAGACAGACTCTGTCACCTGCTGAGGCCGAGAAGAGGAACAGCAAGAGGAAAAGTGACAGTTCAGGTAAGAGGAGCCGAGTTTTCACTTTGTTTTTTCAAGCCTGAAGTGAAAAACTGCAGCAACTCTAATGGCAGGGATTAAATTCCTCAGATATTTGTTCTTCTTCTAATGTTAGGAATAAACAAGCTGCTCGTGACTCGTTACAACTGAAGACTTAATGTAAAGGTCCTCAGAGGTATTTCCCACATCTCTTTGTTCAGTCTTATTGTTAGTTAAACATCATCACACACTGTAAATATCGGCGTTTTTGTGAAATTCCAAGCCGAGCTCTAGAAAAACACAAACATCTGTACTTGTCATTATAAATCTTTCAACACATAACTGCTGGGAATTTTTCAGCTCTGATAGAAAAACAAAAAGCTGTCGGAAAAGCAGTTTGTAGGTGTCGGCTGACACGCAGGGAGGCTGAAGTGTGGAGCAGAGGCCACATCATAGCTGTGTGGGCACATCTGACTACTGCCGTGTTTTGTTTAAAAATCACATCTGGTTTGTTGCGACACTCTTCAGAGGGCAGAAAATGAGGCACACAGTAAAGAATTAATGTCATGGATTGTAAAAGACTACACCGGCGCCTCGCGCCACACTAAACACCCCGACAGACTCTCAGCCTTTTCAGCCTTTTTCCTTCTCTACATCTCGTAGTTAATAAATCACAGTCAGGTTTACTGAAATGATGAAACGATTCATTTATCAGTGTACTAACAGGACGCAATGCTGATGTATTTTTAGTTTTCTTTTTCTTTTTTCTTTTTTTTATTGCACTGAAATACTTAAGAAAGATTAAATGAAGATAATTACAGATGCAGCAAATGGATTTACATGGATTTAAATATATATATATTTATATATATTTATATATATATAGGTGGGTCAGACCTTTGCAAACTAAGATCTGTACTTTGCCACTGTATTGCCTCACTATATATATATATATATATATATATATATATATATATATATATATATTTATTTATATATTTATATATTTATTTATTTAGAATTTTCTGTACAGTCAAGTGCATCAGCGCGATGAGCTTCAAGTCCACTTTCTGGATTTTAGTAAATTTGTGCCTTTGTTCAATGTGCGTGACTCGGAAGCTTCACGTTGTCCTCAAACAGGAACACAGTCGTTGGATAACTTGTACATTAATAATATTTATCTTTAAAGAAGGTTTCTGCAGAAATTCCTCGTTGAGGACTAAATAGGTAACACCTCCTCGATAACCTGCAGGACATTTCCAACCTGCAGTCACCACAATAATCAATCACTGCGTGACAAACTGCCGGCTCGGGAGTTCTCGCAGGGAACGTGATATTAGTGAGAGCCCTAAGTTTTCCAGGAAAAGCGTTCTCGCCGCTGTCTGTCCATTTGAGGATTGTGGGCCGTCAGCGCCGATCCGGCACCCTTTTAAAGGCCTCTTTGTATGCACAGCGTATCACCTGCACTGACCACTGACTGATATTCCTGCATGTGATCAGCTTTCGCTCGGGATGCTGGTGGTCACCTCTGACAGCGTGCAGGCCCTCTGATAGGCCGGCTGCTGCTGCCGCCGCCAGATCACAAAATCTAACAGGATTCTTCACTGTAATTAACAGACAGTGTAACTGCAGTGGAGATGTGTTTGTAATAATTTAGGTTATAATACAAAATACTAGAAAGAGCAGTTAAAATTCACACCAATCACTGATTCAACTGGAACTCAGATCTCATAGTTATGAGCTGAAAAATTAAAGATCCATGCGGCAAAAAGAATATAAGAGCACACAGAGTTTATGGAGAGCCTAGCAGGCTTCATTTTCAGTTAATAGCTCTATTTGCCCTAAAAGTCCTACTTTCCTCATACAAAATGTTGCAATTGTGAATTTAATCCACATATTCAAAGGCACCACCTCCTATTTCCTCTCCTCCTTTGTCAAATCTTTGGGAAACCGAGCCTCGGTCTCCAAATCCCACTTCCCCTGTAACAACAGTTGCAGCATACTCACGACTTGTGCTGTGCATTCTCTCCACGCTAACACCAATCACGCTGATTATTAGACCTAACTGGGCTGCTGACTCAATCAGCTGTCTAAATATTGCACCGCTGCCAGTTGCATGAGATAGAGCCCTGATTAAATTTCACCATCTGGACCAGAAACCCGAGTTTAGATACAGACATAACAACAAAACCTGAGAGCTCATTTCCATGCTAGGTTCACCCCTTTCGCGCAAATATGAAGCGTCTCAGCTTTCTGTGTCTAACGCTCGGTTGTGATTGTTTCCTCAAGGAAGGCCATAGGGTGGGCTAATGAGATGAGCCAGCTCCTTGGTATTTTGGGTGTCTGGTTTCTGCGGAACCGGCTCATTTTTTGTGGCCATGCTGGAGAGTTTTAGCCCTATAGAGTGTCGGCTGGTCGGTGCACTGTGCTGAGTGTCTGGGTTATATTTGCATGGACTCGTCCTGTCATGGGAGTGGTCGTGCTTTAAAAAGTTACTAGATTTTCTGCGTGGAACAATAAAAGGTGCTTGAAGTCTTATTTTGTTGAGGCGGTGCTGTAAAAAGGAGGAGGCCTCTCGCTGGCACACTTTCCCTGAGAAGAAGCTGTAGAAAAACAAAGCGGATGCGTTGGTGTGTTTCACTTCATTCTTGTGTGTGCCGCTGCAATAATATTTTACAAAAGGAAAAAAAAAAAAATCATAACTTTCACTGAGGGAAAACAACTAACATGCAATTTTCCGTCATGAGCAAAAAAATCAGGCCGTATCGGTGACAGGATTTTCTCGAGGGTCCCGGCTGCGCTGAGCTCAGTTCATTGGGGAACCCTAAACGACGTGCCCTGTCTGGGTCTGGGTGCGTGTATTTTTCTCATATTATTCCTCCTTTTTTGTGGAGAGATGAAAGTTACAGCAGGGACCTAATTGCTGTGGTGTAGCGGCTGTGTCATAAAAGCCCGCCGCTCGTTTTAACTCCAGGCCTGCTGGTCTGAACCAGCTGGCTGTGTTATTCTTTTATTTCTCTTTACACAATGTCTGTGTTTACCAGAGAGAGAGCGGATAAATACGAGCGGAGGCCCGCTTCAATCAGCCACACGCTGTTTGGAGCGCTCGGCTCGAAATTACAGGGAGGGAACGGCAAGGTCAAGGGGGGAGCCGGACACAGGCTGCGGGTCAAGCAATGATCTGTTTCATTTCATAAAATTCATGTGGGAATTCTTGCAGTTTATATATTTGTTTGTCCTTGGCTCTTAAATTGCCGTACAAATATATCTTTTGTAGAGCAGTTTAACTCTCATCTTCTCTTTAGCTTCTCAAGGGAGTTATTTAGTTCTGAAAAAGCTTCTGACAGAAGGACAGAGCTGACAGGGGTCCCTCGGGGTGGAGGTTTTAGGTGAAGAGAGTCGCTGCTTTGACGTGGCTTCAGGCTTCACAGCATTTGGGAGTCTGGCTCCGGGCTGCAGGACTATTTACAGTTTGGCTTGACGCAGGCCTGCTGGATTAACACACACGACAGAACAGGACCGCAGATGAATTAGCATGCAATCACTGCTGCCTTCAAGTGCAATGTGCAACTGAAGCGTGTCCAACAGAGAAACCACAGAGGCTACACACAATAGGAAAGTTTTGGAGGGCAAATTAACCGAACGTGTTTTCTTCGGAAAGTTTATGGAAATACCAAAACAAAAAGTATTTTTCCGGGTTGATGAGCTAAAGTGGAGACGACGTGCTGGGGACTTTTATTTTACATTTTTCTCATGTGTTTATCCCACATTCTTCTTCAGTAAATTCATAATATGTTGCGAGTGCTCTACATCCATTCGGTGCTCACACATGTATGTTTTCATGTTTGTTTTATTTTCACTGAAGCTAAAACATCATCACATTTTCCCCTGAACTGCTAACATCAAATGTTAGCTGACAAAGGAAGCAGAATGTTTTGTGAAGACCTTTGCCTGCAGTTTTCCAATTTTTAGAAATGTTTCCCGTAAGATTGCCGGGCATTTATTGTTTACCTGGATTTCAGAAATCTGCAAAGAATGAACGAAAGATAAAGCTGAAAAAGGGAAAAATGTGTTGCAAATAGCGGCAGTTAAGTAAAAAATAACCTAAATAATATATTTTATGTATCCTGCTAAACTGTTTTGTTCCATATTTGAAAAGTAAGTTTGCAGCAGCAGATTCCTTTAAGACAAATTAAACCCACGTTGGCAGTATGAGAGGCAGCCTATTGTAACAGCACAGCTGCAACAGTCAGACACATGCAGCCGCCCGTGAGTCCTTCCAGCCACTTAAAGTGTTCATAAACAATGACTGAACAATAAAGTGTGATTGACAGCTCCCATTGTTTCTCTTACCTGGCCTCTTTTCTTTCCCTGCTGACTTGCACCTGCCACATAACACTGGCTTTATTTTTATTTTTGTTGCATATAAATCTGCCCTGAGTGGAACAGAAACCTGTATGGTGTTTGGTTTCAGAATCCCAGGATGGGAATTACAAGTCAGACGTGAGCAGCAAACCCAGGAAGGAGAGGACGGCGTTCACCAAGGAGCAGATCCGAGAGCTGGAGGCCGAGTTTGCCCACCACAACTACCTAACCAGACTAAGGCGCTACGAGATCGCCGTCAACCTCGACCTCACTGAAAGACAAGTACGTCCCCACCCACCGCAGCTTGTTTCCCCCTGGGTTCAGACATCATTGAACCCCCCATTAGCACATTAATGCCATGTTGTGAAAACAGACTCGGCCTCAGGACGCGAGGAGGCTTTTCAGCTCGCTACTGTGTTTTTGTAACTCCAGTGCGAGGGCTATTGTGCTCCAGATGTGGCCGTGTGACGGGACTATCATATTCCAGATGTTCCTGTCTATTCTTTCAAGTGGGCCACAGTCAAGGCAGGGAGACGGGTTGAAGGAAGTGCTGTCTAGCAAGTCACTTCCTCTCTTCTACTACCCCTGCAAGCACAAATTGGTCTCTGAGCGTGGGCCGGCCGCTGTAAAACGCAGGCGCATGAAATAAATAATAGGAGACAAATGGTTGGGGGAAGGAAACGTCCTACAGCCTGTTGTTCTCTGACACCCGTTTGGAAGCTATAAGTCACACGTAGTTGACACCTTGCCAATGATATCCTTCAGTGAGATACAGTGTAGACTGGATGTAAAGAAGAGTCAGGCGAGGCCTCAGAGGCAAATCACAGCTCAAGATCCCACAGATATTCACGCACGAGCCTTATAGATCATGTGCTTTTGCAAAGATTTATGGATCTTCTGTCAAACTAGCAATTATAACTGCAGATGAACCTACACAAACCTTCTGAGGGAGAATAATAGCCAGACATTTCTCACCGTGGACATTTTGATTTAAACAGGTGGAACTAATAACATCAGCAATGGCTCCATCCCATTTAGTAGCAGGGCCCTGCTTTTTATTGTGCATGCTGGTTCAATGGTCCAGCTCACTGGGGCACCTAAATGGAACACAGCCATGTTATTACTTGCACCTGCTTTTCCTGCAATCGCATGATAAAATTCAAGGTCTGCAGGATGTGAACTGTCCAGAAATGTCTGCACTATCTCGGAAAGTGAGACAGTAAATTTGTCAAATCAACATAGACTATTGATCCATTCGACTGTAGCTGGGAACGTCAATAATGTTGTCAAGGTTGGTGGATTATTTCCCACTTGGGCTAAACGTGCTAAAAATGCTCCGTCGGGCTTCAGATGAAAGTGTCCGTCTCAGAAAATCTGAATAAAAATGTCTGCAGGTGTGCGTTAAAGGCCTCTCAAAGTAATGCAAGCAGTAAACCTGCACAGTCGAGTTTAGGCTCTCACCCCTCAATCTGAAAGCGACTGGAAAGCGTGATAAAAAGTGACGAATGCATCATAAATCGCGTCAGTAACACTGCTTTTGCTTCGTATCGCAAAGGTGTAAAAAAAAAAACTTCAAGTGCAAAATCCCATTTAACTCCACGGGGCCACCGAGCACACAGTTTGCCATTGTGGTTCCACTTCAGCCCCCTTCCAGACTGTTGCAATTAATCTTTTTGAGGCTTGAAGCTGCATAAAATGTGCATGAAATCTCTCCAGCTCATGCAGCATATGTTGTGTGTGACCTCAGTTTTGTCAGGGAAAATATACAGCAGGAGATAGTGAGGTAAATATTGGCAATACAAACAGCTGGCCAAGGTCTTTGATTTATGCTGCATGAGCTGTTTGGGGGAATTTGATGGATGTTTTATGTTGTTGTCGGCTGTGAAACCTGGAGTATTTTCAAAGATGGCAGAGGTGGAGCTACAGGGCTGAATTAAGATTGTTTACACTTTTACATGTGCAAACTTCTGGATCAAAACCATGCTAAATTTAGTTCAAATGGATGTTTTTAAACCACTAAGTTGCATAGAAATCTTGCCTCAACTATAATTTCGGTGGAAGTATTTACGACACATTGATTTATAGTCATTGAAATGCTGTTAATGTGCTTCACCTTTCAACCAAATTTAGCTCAGGTTTAACCCCGATGTCGAGACGCCAAATCACAGCAAGTCAGTACTTGTTCTTTAAAGCATGCAATTCACTGTCAGTGCTGTGTTTCTTGTTAGGTTTCAGGCTTTAAAAGCAAAGTTGAGCAGCCCATTAGTGCTCCATGGATGCTTAAACGAGCCATGTTAAACCAGTGGGACACCAGTTCTTCTGACCAATCAAAGGCTAAAATTGATGTTGGAGTTGTGATTTAACTGTGAGCGTCACTCTGGGTGTAATGTCAAGCAGCGCAGGTACAGTGCTGGTCAGTCTGAATAGCGTGTGTGTGCACATAGACCTTGAGGATCACATGTTTGGTTTGACATTAGAGCCTGGCATATATAAGCGATCCTTTGCTGGACTCACACCCCCCTCCCCTGCTCTCAGAAAAGGCCCCGAGGCTTGTAAAGAATCCGAGGTGATACTCAGCACGACGTCCGCCCCTGACGTTTAAGACAAACGTTTGTGCTGTCAACTCACTTCCTGACCATGTGACCGCTCGGTCCCCTCGGAATGACACTCCCCAAAAATAAACCCACCCCACCCTGCGTGACAGGAGCGAGCCTCCCCTCTTCCTCCCCCTCCCTTCAGGCGCATGTGTCAACACTCAGAGGGCCTCTGCTGCTACTTGACGTGTAAACCGTTTTAAGCAACAGCTTAATCATCAATCTGAGAGACGTAAATACGGTCAAGGCTGTTGAGTCAGGGAAAAACAGGTAGACGCCAAGTGGCAGATGGAGCACTACATCCAGACATAATTGCTGCTGTAGAAATAGCTGCCAAACTTTCAGAGAAAGTTGCTGTTAAGCAGCAAGGCTTCCTAATTGTTCTTTGATTATTTTTGTGACTGCTTGCGCTCTCCTTCAGAGCAGTGCATTTGACATTTTCTGTCTGCTTCACCCCGTAGGTGAAGGTGTGGTTCCAGAACAGGAGGATGAAGTGGAAAAGGGTGAAAGGCGGCCAGCAGGGGGCGGCAGCTCGGGAGAAAGAACTGGTGAATGTGAAAAAGGGGACGTTGCTGCCGTCAGAGTTCTCTGGCATCGCAGCTCTCCACCACTCGACGGACTCCTTAGCCAATGAGGACAGTCACGACAGCGACCAGAGCTCCGAGCACGCTCACTTATGATGCACGCACCCCTGCCCCTGCCCCCGCCCCCTCAGAGTACAGGCCCTGCCTCTGCCTCAGGACCGTCCTTAGAAGGACTGCTGTTTGCTGATTCGCCATCGTCATACAACGATGCTAAACAAGTGTACAAATGTACAGAGGACTGACGTGTGTAACATAATGCAGTCATCGCGCAGGCAAAAGGAAATTTCAAGAAGTGAGCACATAAAGGAGGATGCTGACACATTTCAACGCGCCATTGGTTAAAACCTTCCTTGATAAATGCCAAAAAAAAAAACGGAATAAGATAAAAATTGAAACGTGGTGTTTTGCTCCACAGATTCACCGAACATTGCGTAACATTTTGGAAATCATATTTAGCCAAACTGTTGTAAACATTCCATGTTGTGTGCCTTAAGAGAAGCAGGCTCAGGCTTTGATTTGCACTGCTGAACGTACAGTCTGCACTCCATCAGTTTATACTGTATAAAATGTAAATTACGATGTAATTGAGTTGTTGATCAAATCACGTGCCAGGAAATCTAATTTGCCTCGCTAATATAAATGATCTGTAAATAATTCTCAGTATTGTCTTACCTTAACAATAATTTTATAGCCACACTATCCAGCTCACGCAGTAATAAACACAGACAGTTCTTTGGTCAACACTTTTCTGCCTGGAGATGACATTTTGTAAACAAATCTGAAACCTGAAATAAGTGTTTTATTAAATCCTTTCAGGGAGAGTTGCAAAGCGAATAAAGTTTAACCAGTGGTAAATGGAATCCCACGTGATTGAATAACTTTTTTTCCAGCCATCTGTCCACATCAATTTAGGCTGATGTATGAGTGTTTCACGACATGAAGCTGTGATGAATTAAACATTGCAGAGAGTGTAGAAAGCTGGTGATGGGGGCGCATGCTAAATTCACCTTTGCCTCGGGGCAAGGTCGCCGCTCCTGCCAAGACTCGGAGAGAGAACCCGCAAAGGATCGGATTCTGTTACAAAACCCAGTTGAAAATAATTTCATGACTTGATCTCATCTTTCACCACTTTGTGATTGTGCATTCTAATTTGTTGAGGAGGAACCTCACACAGCATGTGAGGAGTTTCATTTTTTTCTTTGCCCCCGCAGCTACCCACAGGATGCACCTGCAATTCAATGCAAAGTATTCACAAATATGGAGGACACTCACGTCCTGCAGGCTTTAATAATCTAACACGTGCACGCTATCGCAGATTATCATGTATGAGTTGTAGCACACTCACCTCCGAATACGGCCTTCAAACTTCACCTGAAGCGACAGGCTCCTGATTCTTGTCTGTTTAATGAAAAACAACAACAAAGAGGTGAACACATTTGGCCTCAAACCTTCAATATGTGCATTTAATTTCATGCGTGAAGAGAGACGGGCTTCAACTTGCCTCTTGAAATGTCTCAGAAGTTGGATGTGTTGTTTGTATGGAAGCACAGAGCTAATGTTAAATGATGTTTGGAGCCATCACTGGGGCCTTCAGCGTGTATCAGGTTGTGCAGGTTATGCAGGTTATGCTCAGTAGATTTATATCTTCTGAGCACTCAGACAGGTGACATCAATAACCCTGACCTAACCTACCTTTGAACCATCCTTGAATCCCACCTTGATGCACACAGAGAGCACATACTCAGATGTATAACCAGGCCTCATATCGACATTGTACCTGCTCAGGTTAATCTACAACGTCTGGCCCATCTTCTTTATGATCAGTTTTATCTGTATGTCCTGGCCTGCACAGGTGTCCACCCCCGTCCCTTTATATCTGACTCAGCTGTCTTTCCTCAATTAACAACTGCACTAGAACGAAGAACTTTTCCACTCATGATGCCCCTTGACCTGCCTTATCAAGGAACAAAACGGTTTTCATTGGCATGTTGTGTGTGAGTGTGAGAGTACAGGAAGCCATAAGGGTCATCAGATGGACACCCTCCCAATAACTGGTGTGAGCTGCTTTGAATTGGCGTAGACGTCAACTAATACAGACAAGCTAACCAGCCTCACTAGGTTGGGTGACATGCTAAGTTAACCAGGATAATGCCAACACTAACAGGATAAGGCCTAACCAACCACAATGTGTGTGTGTGTGTGTGTGTGTGTGTGTGTGTGTGTGTGTGTGTGTGTGTGTATATATATAAATGTGTGTGTGTGTGTGTGTGTGTGTGTGTGTGTGTGTGTGTGTGTGTGTGTGTGTGTGTGTGTATATAAATGTGTGTGTGTGTGTGTGTGTGTGTGTGTGTGTGTGTGTGTGTGTGTGTGTGTGTGTGTGTGTGTCTTTGGAGGAAGGACATTTATCCATAATTAAAATCATTGTAACTTGCTGTAGTTTTGACTGATACTAAAAATGTTGGTTTTCATACCAAAATACATATGTAGATAGTAACAGTAATACTCTTATAATAATTTTGGATAGATTATGAAGAAAGACATAATTACAACAAACACTATGTTAAATGACTGAGTAAATTTCTGAGTACATTTCTGGCGGGTTTCTTGTGAAGCATTCACATTTTGCTGTGTAGGTCATGTGTACAAAAGATAAACACACAGATATCAGCAGGTTTGCAGTCAACAGTAAACATTGATTAAGACAATCTTACAATGTTTTACAGCTGAAAAATAATGACTTGACGCTGCAAGTGTAGACATGACATAAAGTTTTCAATCTATATTCTTTTAGGTCTCAAAAACAAGCCGCACCTCTAAAAGTAGGTTACATCCGGAAGGACGTACATATTAAAAAAAAGGACAAACAGTTGAAGTAACATCCCGCCTCTCACCGGGCACATAGCCAATCATACTTGTGATAATAGAGTGGCAACTGGGACAGCCAATCAGATTTCAGAGACATTCAGCACCACCCCAGGCCAACCCCCCCTGGACACGGCCCTGTGTCTATATGACTTACATGAGTCTCCTATTATGTACTGTGTCATGTTAATTATTTTAATGTTTACAGAAGGTCATAAGATATAATTTGTGTAACAGCTAAAAGATACACATCGTCTTATGGGCATCAGGTGAGTGCATTTTTAACCCTTAAAAACTCATATTTTTTCATCAAAGTTACATAATTAGAAGTTTTTCCATGAAAAGAAACCCATTCATCCCTTAAAAAAGGGCAAGTAATGCATGAATGTAGGCCTGTTTTCAGTTACACTTACCACATAAAACGTCCTGTCAGCATTTGACATGAATCATCATGTAACTTGGCAGGCTAACGCTGGCTAACATTATCTAGCACACAGCAGATCAGTTTGGACTCTGTCGAAGGATAAAACACAAGAAACACAAACTCACCAACAGGTTGGCTTGTACTCGCTGTGTCCTCAGGAGAAATGGGTGGAACAGTGTTGGGCTTCAAATCTCTGGGATTTTCAGATCCTTTGCTCGTACATACTCCTTTTGCAGCTATGCAAATGAAAACAGAACATGCATTGCCATTATTATAACACAATTAATATAAAAGGTACGCTACTTACGTCACATTTATCAGACAGGAGGAGTTGATATTTTCACAAATATTTTACACAATACAAGCTCATAAAACTACTGTCAGTCAAAAAGTGTTATCTAAAATGTTTTCCATAACTGTTCAGTAACTTGTTTCGGCTCAATAACATGACCTTTAGTCTATTCCCTCAATTTCTCCTCTGGGACGTTAATAAAGTTTTATCTTGAAGAGTTTATGAAAGCCTGGTGTTTTCATTTTGTCTTTCTTCGTCTTCATCCAGTATAACAAGTCTCAGACCTGGAGATATTTTCCTCAAATTGCCTTATGAAAGTCTTCTTCACACTCAGTTTAACCATGAAGGCCGCGTCCTCTGGATTTGTTCTGGTAATCTCCATAATGTTTTAGAAATTTTTTATCATACTGGTCGATATTCTATAAACTAATTTAATTATTTTTCAGACTCCTATTTGAAGTAAAAGTTTAGCATTTTGGTCTGTATGGTTGATGTCTTTCTGGTGGATAGTTAGATCAGAGAACTGATACTCTAACGTCCATCTGTTAGCTAAATATAAAGCTACAGCCAGCTTAGCATAATGAGTGGAAACGGGGAAACAGCTAGCCTGTTTCTTAATAGTAACGCAATTAATCTACCAGCGCCTCTAAAGCTCAGTAATTAACTCTTTACATCTTAATTATTTAGCCCATAAAAAAACAAAGTCACGGTTTTACCGCACGGGAAGTTTTTGACCACGGCTGAAACTAAACTAAAGCTAAATGAAGCTAACCAGCTGCTAGCTGTAGCCTTATATTGATGAGACAGATATTAGCGGTATCAGTCTTAACGTAAACTGAACGCCAGTGTATTTCCCAAAATGGCAAACCACTTTTCACCACTTTTAGTCAACTAAAAATACTTAATATTGGGGAAATATAGTAAGCTAATAAAAAGCTAAATAAAACGTGGACATTTTAATTTGGCAAATTATTTAAAGAATACAAACTTCTCACGGTGTCTGGAGGAGTGACTCCCTTGAGCGCAATTTCTATGGCAACGCATTCACATATATGCTGCCGTCTTCCGGACGGGTCACTTTAACTGGGTCATGAAGACGTCACACGGGACCCTGTTGAGGAGTCTGCTTTATACTTTAGATACTCATGCGCGTTCTGTGTGTGAATAACTGTTTACAGCGCGTGAATATGAGCAACTTGAATACACTGAGCTGTAAACTCAAACTCTCGCGAGATTAAGTGACAGATTGCGACGCCTTAAGTATCACTAACTAAAGCTGAACTCTAGTCATATAAACGGAGCGGTATTAGTGGCAAGGTGCTCACAGTGACGTTACCCTGCAGCCTGTCAGCCCCGGACTCGCCTTCTGGTGTGTGAGAAGTTTGTTCATCAGCTGTCACGGTCTCCGTTCCGTGAGTGACCTCCTTGACTCTCCAAAGGGAAAAACAAGCTTGTTAAACTGTGAGTAGCACAGTTAGTTTAAACGGAAGTAGCCCATTGTGAGCTGTAATACCTGCATAGGTACCAGAGACTCACCTGGAGCAGCGGGGAGGGAGGTGCTGTGCGTCAGTGGCTGAAGATATGGAGCTCGCTTCGGTGTCCGTAGGGGTCCGGTCCCTGTTTGCCTTGCTCACACCGAACGAATCATCTTTTCAGAAAGTGGAAGATGTTCCTCACTATGTGGACCAGGTGGGTACAGCATCGCTCACTCTGTGGGAATATGTGATGATTTGTTGGGAAAAAGTAAAAAGTACCCCCTTTCTGCGTGAGACACCACAGGTGACCTCCACTGTCACCTGGAGGCAGAGTTCAAATCCTCCAGTGCAGTAAAAATAGTGAAATCACACAAGAAACTTACAAATTATTAGTTCAAAACTTCACATAAAAGTAAAAGTGTAAGTATCAACTAGAGCAGCAAACATAATCAGAGACTATTTCATAATCTATTCGTTGTTTTTGTCATTTTTCAAGCAAAAATGCCCCAAATTTAGTGGTTCAAGATGCTCAAATGTGAAATATTTTTTGCCTTTGTTTCTCATTTATGACAGCAAACTTAATATCTTTGGGTTTTGGTCTGTTCTTTGCATAAAACAATCTCTAAAGTTTCATCAACAAAACAAGAAATTAAATGAAAGTCTGTTGAAATTCTAATGTACTAATTCTGAAGAACTTTCAATGTGAGTCATTTGAAAGTGAAAATCCACCAAAATGGAAATCCTGAGAGCTTGAAGTTTTCAATAAACATGGTGAAAAACCTCATATCTCCAACAGAAATGCCCCTGTTATTTACTTTATCGATTGATCTGCTCATTATTTCCAAAGTTCGATTGATTTATAGGTCAGATCTCCAGTGCAGTGTCCCACAAACCAAGGGGACATCTCCAGTTGCTTGTCCAAAACCCAAATATGTTGAGTTAAAAAAAAAAAAAAAGAAAAGAAAAGAAAAGAAAAGAAAAGAAAAGAAAAGAAAAGCAATAAATCTTCACACTGGAACCAGAGATTTTGACTGGAAAAAGAAAAAAAAGTTCAAGTTGTGTTGGTGCACAGCACATGAAACCAGACTTCACCAGTTCACAACTGGTCTGAGAAACTTTTAGAGGTTCAGGTGTTACCTGTCACCTGGGGTCAGTTTCAAACTTAGACCGTGTCTTAGCTCCAGTAATCAGACTGCAGATAGACACCTGAATGCAACTGAAATCTGCTCAGTATTTTCCAAGTTTTACTGAATTCACAGTTTCAGCTAAAAGTTTGGGGTTTCTTCTGCTGCTTGCTGTCAGTTTACAGTGTCTCAGTTGCCGTTTATGATGGCGAATGTCTGGTGCAGGTTTAACAGCACATGTTTGTTATGAGGTTTTATGGAGCACGTCAGGGGAGGAGAACAATTACCCCCACAGCAGGAGTCCTTATAATCCACTACCAACCCTGATTAAACAAATTTGTTATTGCTTCAGAGCTTGATGGTGATAAAAGTTTGCATGGGTGTGTGTGAGCAGTTTGCGACTTGTGATGTGTCATTAATTATTCTGCACCGCTGTTATTCTCTGATCCCAACAGGCCAAATTAATTGGAAAGAAACAAAACACAATCTTCTAATTTTGGAGTTGTCTGGAATTATGGCTTTGTGGGTAGTTTCCAGGTCTCTCAGCTATTCACCGATTTGAATGCAAACACAATATTTTTCTCAGACAGCGGTGATAAAAGTGTATTGTCAGCCTGCGTGTTTTCAGCCAACATCAGTCATCCGTGACCTTATAAAAAGAGTGTTTGGGAAAATGCAGACATCTGGTCCACAAATGTCACGTTCAATGTAATGTTGAATTCAGAGCAAAATAAAATGAAAGTATTAGATGCCACAACAAACAGTCCACACAGGATTGAAGTATGCTGCAGTATAAAATAGGCTTTCTATAGTGTCTTTATGTATAATAATATTATGTATAATAAGGGACTTAAAAATGTCTCAGTGACAGAGGAGGAAGAAGATGGAGGATGAATAAAATCAACTGAAGGAGGAGAAATGTGCAAAAGAATGGAGACAATGATGAAAAGACCAACCCCCCCCCCCAAAAAAAAAAAGAAAACAAAGGCAAACTTTTTCCCCTTCGTCTTCTTTTCTGCACAGCATGAGAATCAACTTGCCCCTCTGAATAATTTTGTCCCGAGCTGTCAAGAGCGCCGGGCTGCAGAGGTAAAACTATCTGCTGCACAGGAGAGAATAAAGGAGGGAAGGGTTTAGGCCGGCGTCCAGGATGATAATCTCTCTCTCAGCGGGTTTGGAGGAGGTCTGCCTGCGCTGCGAGCCCATTTGTTAGCTGCAGCTCTGCAGTCTGCTGCCAGATGTTGGAGCGTTGCGTGTGATCGCAGGTCCCCGGTGGCGCTCTCGCCTCTGCTTGTGCACACACACACACACACACCTGCATGCTAAAGTGGAGGCATTCACATGTGGATATGCACACACATGCATGCACACTCACTCTCACTTGTGTCCACACATGAATACACGCACACACTTCCTGCCTCCCCACCTGCAGATGTGCTCCTCTGCGGTCTCGTCACGCCCTTCATTCCCCCCTCTTGGCGAGTCCATGTGTCCCAGTTACAACTGCAGTCACTTGTTCAATGAGCGCCTTGAAGCTAAAGCTAACCAGCAGGCTGACACGCCGCCCAAAGTCGCAGTCGTGACCTGTTTGCTAAGTACGTCCCTCACTAATTGGTTCCATGTTTGACAGACCCATTAAGAGGTTATTAGTATGTTTCCAGCACAGTTAGAATAGAGGCCTGTCACTGACTGCTTGGTTAGTGCTTACCATTTGTTTAGTCATATCGAGTTAATAAATGCAATCCATTCCTTTCAGCTGGTGGAAAGTAAAGTTTTGTCATTTTAATTGTTGTGTCATGAAAAAATGAAAGTCATGTCATCTCGGACAAAAATAGCTGCTGATTCACAAGCAAAAAACTCACTATTTGTCTTGATGGATTACACACGTGTCAGCCATATTGCTGAAGCCTGTGTTTTAAGTTGGTAATAAAACAAACAAGTTATTTTTGATAAACAGGAACTTGCTAGTTTAGGTTGTCACCTGATTGAAATCGCTTTAATACCATGAAACATCAAAAAAAAAAAAATCAACTTTCTGTAGCCCTGCCAGCTGCTACAGGTTAGTAGGACATGCTGCCACAGAATGTGCAGTAGCCTGGAGGTTTGCGCCTTTAAACTTCATATTTTCACATATAGGATTGCGAGGTGGAAGACGTTATTTGGGGGGAAAAAAGGGTTCCAGAAGTGCAAGTCCTGTTCATTTTCTGCATGGACAACGTTAGATGACACTTCTTGTTAAACTGCTTTAGCCACTTAGATGAGCTTCTTCCTGGTTGAACCAGATGTGCAACTGTGTTGATGATGAAAATGTCTGCTTCTTTGATAAGAGGTCAAAGGTGTACACCTGTTCACATAAAAGGAGAGGATTCAGCTGCACATGTACGTGCACGAACCAACCAATCACCAAGGTTGAAATGCTGTTAATAGCAACTTTAAGCTAAAGATTGCGCTTCATAGAAACCTGAAAATACATTCAGCAATTTAATTTAGTAAGTTTTGTTCCCAGTTTTAAGGACAAAATATTCTGAATTTGACTGGCTTCTTCTTCAGAGCAACAGCAGCTGAGGCTCATGGGTAACTTTAGAGCCATAGGCTGTAAAAAAAGCTAAAAAGCTAAAGTTATGTGTGTATCTGTTTCAACACTTCCAGAGCGTTGCGGCCCTCTGGAACAAAATTTTGGTAATTAGCAAACTCAGCTAGCTAGCGCGCTTTACCTGCTAGCTACACGTCATTATGGCTACTTAGGCTAACAGGCTAACTAGCTTAAAACTACCAAGACAACTTGTGTGGCTGTAGACAAGACAATTAAGTTTCCGGCCTGACGACCCGGAAAATGGGAAGATGTGGTTTGTTTGCGCTGTTGTTCAATCGCCCGGTGAGATCATTTCTACCTCCAGTGCAGCTCTGCTCAGACAAATGTTTGTCATCTCCAATCTGCCAATTCATTGTGGCTTTAGATCGGTTGCTTTAGCCTCGCACAGTGAAACAAACATCATGGATCACAAGACATGAAAGCCCTGCAAGCTTTCAGCTCATCTGCCAAGGCAAATATTCAAGGTCAACACAACTGCTAAAGCTAACAGTGGTTTTGTTTTTACAGTTTGTAAAAGTGCTGAATCATGATTCCCTGTATGTGTGTGTGTGTGTGTATGTGCGTGCGTGTGTGTATGTAGGCCACTCCTTTCTTTATAGGGTTGATGGTGCTGGAGCTGGTGGTGGCCCTGCTGAAGAGAGGACCCTCGATGGGCTCCATCAAGGATGGACTCACGTCCATATCTGCTGGAATGGTCTCCAGACTCCCACTGTGAGTGTTCACATTGACTTTTATCTGTTCGATCAGTCGTTCATATCATCTTCATGGCTAACTTTCCTGTTTTGAAGGAAAGATATGGCACCTGCATGATCTGTGTAGATCAGAAATGTTTTTTTATGTTGTTGCTGTAGCTTTAAGTGTTGCTCATTAAAGGACCATTACCTTCTCCAAAGTAAGGTCATGTGATGCGGGCTGCAGGTAGGAGGTGTGTCAGGTGGTGCATGGTGTTGTTTATTCAGTGGGTCCACACAGTGTGCCTGGCTCAGCGTGGACAAATCAGAGGCTGCGTCTCATTCCCACCTCTGACCGCAGGGCGTAGCTTTCTCAGGGGATAGAGGACGGACATGTCCCCCTCACTGTTATTATTTCAGGTTGATTTTCTTACAAAAGTCTCTTTGAGCACTTTTCCATAGTCTGGATAGGAGATGACTAAAGTTGCCCTCAGTGCAGTCGCCATCAAAGATGAGACTTTTTGCCCTGGGTTTCGTCTGTCAGGCTACATACCCACCATGTCTGCTTAGAAAAATTCTGGCCGTTGGACAAATGTATATGATGACCCCTGTTGCATATGAGGAAATGAAAGGTGTCATGAACTCAGGACATTGTCCAGTGCACCTGTAGCATGAACGGTTGAACTCACACGGACACACTGTGAACTGACAGAGCTCTGACTCCCTCAGGTTGTTCACGAGAGGCTGCGAGCTGGCCACTTACATGTACGTGTGGGACCAGTACCGCCTGGTGGAGCTGCCCTGGGACTCCTCCTGGACCTGGTGGTTGACCTTCCTGGGCGTGGACTTCTGCTACTACTGGGTCCACCGCTTCGCTCACGGTACCAACACATGACACTCACAGAGCTGATCCCAAATCATTTATTGAGAAACACTCGCCTCTCTGAAGGCTGGAAGCTTCCTTGGATTCATGGTGTTACTGTGGCCACTTTTCCTGGTGGAGAAATGTATTCAGTGAGAAACTTTTCAAACTATACCTGCAAACTAATCCTTCTCTCCACTGTCCATGCTCAGTATGTTTCAAACAGCTGTTCTGTATTCAGAATATGGCTAAATAAGCTGCTTCCATCTCATTCATGCCTCAAAGATGCACCTCTGAATTTCTTACACAGTCAATCGATAACAGTGATGGTGCATCTGATGTGTTTGTGTTCTCAGTGTTATGAGTGTCAGACTACTCTGCCAATCTAATCCTCTACCTACCAGCGCCAAAGGAGCGAACCCTCCCCTTCCTCTTTCAAGTGTCCCTCACATGATACAAACAGAAAAACTACAAAGCGAGCTGATGATGAATGGTTGTGAAATGTTGATTTAGTTGCCATCCCTGCAGGGAGGAGTCGCGAAGATAGCGCACACATCATGCTTTCCTGGACGTCGTGGAGGAAGCAATTATTTTTGAGTTACGTCCAGCTGGTTTTGAGCCGTGCAGATGTGAAAGGCCGTGGTCTCCAGAGGGCTGCGGTCTTAACCCCGAGCTCTCCACAGCAACAAGCCGTATATAGTCATGGCTGTAAGGCCGCGACGTCCTGCAGCATCACTATAAAAAACAGAAATAAAAAAATACAAACTGGATACTTAGTTTCTGCAGCAGTGGCTCGACATGTTTCCATGTGCGTTGGCTCTGTGATGCACGTGCCAGATGTTCTGCTGCCACCCAGCACACCGGAAGAGGGGTATTTATTTGCGGCCGGCACTGATGTTTATTTGTGTCAGTGGCACATCAAGCTGCCCGCCGTCTAGTCCGCATAGCTTTGGATGAGAGTTTGCCGTGTTGGTGTTGGGATCTGACTAAACAGAAGCTGTGTTTTTAAACCGTCTGCCACAGACCTGCCCGACACGATTTTGAGGTGACTGAGAGCATCGCCTCAGGACGCTTGGTGGAGGTCATTTTTGCTCTGCTGTAAACATGCATCACAGGTGTTTTTAGCTGCCGCCATCATAGCACAGAGCGGAGTGGACATTATCATTGTCATGGTGGTTTCTGTCTCTGTCTCCAGAGACGGTGATCTACTGTAACTGGATTTGGGTGCATATTGCAGCATCAGTTTACTTGAAACTGAGGATACTTTAGAATATATTGGAAGTTTGTATCAGACATGTTGAGCATGTTTTAATGTGCATGTGTAGACAAGTATATGACACAGAGAGTATCAAAGCAGCCAGAGACAGTCTCTTATATCATCTCAAATGATGATTTACAGCAAAACAAAACATCCGTCTGAGGCTGCACCTAGTAACTTATTTCCTTGTCGACGAATCTGCAGATTATTTATATCAGAAAACAGCACAAAGTGCCCGAGCTGGACATGCTCGTACAGTATGACTTGTTTTGTTTGACTAACAGATCCAAAGTCCAAAGGCACTCAGTTTATAATAATAAGAAACCGAGGGAAGCAACAAATCCAAACATTGGAGAAACTGCAACTATTTACTTAAATGATTCATCTATTATCAGGATACTTTCCAAATAATATTCTGGCATTGGATTCAGTCAGTTAATCGCTGCAGTGATGCATCATTCATGCAGCTTTTCTGTCAGATTCTGGGCTTGGAGGAGCAGCCACAGTGCTCCAAGTCCTCCTTTATTTTACAGGTTCACATTTGCCACAGTTCCTCTGTGAGTGAATGTGTGTGAAGGATGTCGAATAAAGCAAGTTCAGCTATCGCACAAGTGCTTATCGGACGGAAACGTCTGAACACGTTTTGGACTGAAAATTCAACACGTGCACGAAGCAGAACTGTGCAGTGATCTCACGTCGATGTCACAGCGCTGCCCAACAGACATGCGAGTCTCCTAATAGTGAATGAGCTCTATATTCCTCAGTGGATGAGATTATTGGCAGCATAGAGACGACAATATTTACCACAATATAATCATGTTCAGAGAAGTGAGTGTGAGCTTCTCTTATGTGGTTTTTTCTGCTGGGCGAGGACAAGATTATTGTTAAGACTGCAAAAAGGAGAATTGGAGGCTCTCTGGAGCAATAAATAAACAACAGTACAGTTATATGAAGGTTACGCTGAGGTCCAGCATCTTTGTTTCTGTCTTCAGTTTTTTCTCAAACTAATTCAGTTGAAGACGACCTAACGAACAAGCAGGATTTCTCAGTCATTTTCAAAGTTTTCATGTGTTTATGTACAAGACAAAGAGCAAGGACAGTTACAGCATCGCTGTGAATGTGGAGCATCGGCATGAAAAATCTATGTTTTTAGCCGTGTGTCCTTGACACTACTGAGCGGTGTGTTGTGGAGCTGCAGTCAGTGTAAATATGAATGACCTGGTTTCTTCTTGTAATCTGTCGTGTAATCTGTGATGTGAAGATTGTGCCTTCAGTGTTTGAGGCTGAACAATCAAGTAAACAAAGTCCAGACTTTGACGACGTGGGAAAGCAGGTCAGGCTGCACACACATCCCCGTGTGTGACCTTATTTTTGGAAACGCGCTGGTAATGTGTCTGCTGAGTAACATTCAGCGAAGAAGTTTTAATGATGTGTGCGCTCCCGTCGTTGGCCTCATTGTCTGACGATGCGGAGGAATGACGTCTGCAGGGTCGCGTATCTGCTCGGTTCATTTGGTCGGACTTCTTTTATTTTTGAGCAGCAGAATCATTTTTATGCCTAAAAAAAATTAAAAAAAACAACTTTCCACTTTCTTTCATTTCCTCTTCTTCCAGCCTGTTGGGGTTGTTATTATGGAACATTGTGGGGTCGCACATAATTGTCTGGTGCTGAGCGGCCGCAGCGCTCGCTCAGGATATAAGCTTTTCCCCTTGTTACCAAAGTCCTCCCCGACCGCAGGACAGGGCCGGCACGGTCCTCTCGCCTCGCTCTGGTCAGCCGAGGTCATCTCGGTCAACCAGAGCATGACCTCCGGCTCTTTCCAGAGCAAGATTCAACCAAAATATACGGATGTGTGGGATGGATGTTTTCCTATAATGAAGCACTGAGGAATGAGACAGATGTAGGAAGCGGGTAGAAAGTATTTTTCAGCAGTTTAATGAGTGTCAAATTGTCATGTAACGCTGCTTTAGAAGGGCCTGTCTTATTTTATTGCGCTCATATTTTGGAACAGTTTTACAATCTTGCCGTTTTTTGCCTCAAAGCAGCAGGAATACTGCATCTCTAATACAATTGTGTCAAGACATATGAGCTATAAATCTTAACATTGCATAATAAGGCAAAGACTACAATAGAAATCTGTAAAAAGAGGCAGAAGTGACATCCTCTGCTGGGAAATATGAGCCCTTATTAGCAGTGTAAAATATCATTTTCAGTTTGGCCGGTTTTACGGCCGTTTTTTCCGAGTTTCCCTCTCACGACTCCCACATGAAAGGACAGCTCCAAGATAATTGAGTGGAAAGTACTTTGTCGTCTGTGCTGATGCCATCTGCGCCGAGGACACATGACCGCTTGGCTCAAACATCTCAGTGACCTTTGTGCACACGTGGATGAGACGTTCGTTTATCTTTTCATATAAATATTTGCTTGAACTCTGGTCGTTGGTGCATATCTAAGAATCAATAAGCTACAGCTTTAGTGCGTCCTGATTTATTAATTATCTGTTCTCAGTTTTATCTTTGATCGAGCAGCGACGTGCGTGTTGAATTGCAGACAAAGCGTAGCTCCTGCGACGATCGCTGACCGCTGGTTTGTGCATTCCCAGCCACTTTTCGTAAACACGCTGGTTCAATAACCTGGATGACTGATAAGACTCAAAAACAAGCTCCCGCTTAGCCAGTGTTTTGTCTGCCGCTGTCTCCGCTGACCCTCTTCCACCATCAGACAGACTAAATGTGCTCAAAACCTTTCTATTCTCAGATGGTTTTGGGTGAGCAGGAGGCCGACTTGGTTCGGATGCGGCCGTGTTGCTGACAGGCCTGTTGATTCTGTTTATTCTACCCTCGTATCACAAGCGCCACTAATAGCAGCTCTGCTCTTGGGCAGCATCTAAATCCAGGCACGGCAGCCAGGCTGAAGCCATTAATCAGCCAGTCAGCTGTCCATTCTCTGATTATATGTGAGCTAATGCAGTCGTCTCACCACACTGCTGCTCCATGTTACGCTTATAGCTCAGAAACATCTGATAATTACTCAAAGGTCCCGTGAAGCGGTCTGATTACTGCCTGACTGTGACGTGTCTCCTCTGAGACAGCGAGCGATTGATCTGAAGTGGAAACCGATCGGCTGTTAGTGATTGAGAGGAACGCTTTGATCGGGCTGGACGGGATTGTTGAAACATCTGGATGATTCTGCTCGATCCATTAACAGTGTGACAGCTGCTGGGACACGCGTTTACAAGCCAATCAGAAAGCAGCTTGAAGTGATGCAGGATACACTGGACAGTTAGCATGTTGCTAATGCTAAAAACAGTTAAACCTCCGACTCAATTTGGAAAATCAGCATTTCACGTTTCCCTCTTTTCACCTCGTCACCTGTCACCAATGAACCCGTTTACCTGTGGAATGTTCCACGCAGGTGTGTCTGGAGCATGCCATTATTTCCCAGTCTTCAGTTGCTCCTGTCCCAACTTGTTTGAAACGTGTTGCTGCATCATATACTTACAAAAATCAGTGAAGCTGATGAGGACGAACATTAAATATATCGTCTCTGTGCTGTTTTCTGTTGAGTGTGCGTCAAACAGGATGAGCAAATTATCACAGCGTCCCAACTTTTTTGGAATCAGGGTTGTATAATAATTAGAAATAACTCATTGGTGGGTCTGACTGGCGACCCGGTCATTTTCCAGCCGTGGCTTCTGGGTAAAGTTCAGGCTGTGTGAGCACCTCGAGTGTTCACTGTGTCACCAGAAGAGTCAGATTCTGTTTGTTTTTTGGCTTCAGGGAATATAAAAGCACATGAAAACATGCGTGGACAGAATATGTGTAAAAACTGAATTGAGCAGTGTTTCCTCGCTGACCCTCGTGTCTTCAGGACCCTGGAGCGAGCCGTCCTCTTGGCCTTTCTGTCTCCTCACTGCATCCCTTCTCTGTCTGCTGGTGCGTCCACGCTCCTCCCGCTCCTTTGGCCTTGCAGACAGCACCAGTTGTCAAGACAAACAGATGTGCTCAGCACTCCTCTGCTCCTCTCCGCTGTCCTCCGTCCCAGAGGAGACGCAGCCGATGTGGATGTTATTGTTTAAAGAGCAGCACCTCCTGGCTGTGTGGCAGGGTGGAGGGGTTGCAGGCGGGGGGTTAACCTGCCCTCGGGCTCCATAAATCTTCACCGTGACGGCGAGTTCCTGGCCTGGTGCAGGTTGCGGGTACGACAGAAGAATCCGGGCCCCCGCTCGGCACGCCGGTTCTGACCACATGCTTTGGTCAGGATGTGGGGGTCTCGCTCACGGCAGCAGAGGAGATCAAGTGAAAGGCCTCACGGGAGGCAGAGATAACATCAGCAGTGATCTATAGGTCGCTGTGCTCTCACTCTGTCTGCTGTGTGCGATGAAAGAGAGGGAGGCCGGTCTGATCGAAGCTCGACGTTGCAAAGGCGTAACGTCCGCAGGGCCTGTAGCACGGCATTTAAACAAAGTGCAGAAGAGAAGAGCGTCGAGAGGGTCGCTGAGCTCAGCAGAGGCCGCAGTCCGGCTGTCTGCTGCCCTCGTGTGCTTCTTCCTCCTGTCAGCAGACGAGGAGGTTTGGACAAACCTCCCCGATCGGACGGATGAAGTGTGAATATGAGGGATGAATATGAGCCTCGATGCCTCACATGTGGATCGCTTTAAGCTTCAGAATACAGTTTTTTTCGTGGACGCTTGTAGTTCTCGCCGCTGTCCATCAGGGCATGAAGTGAGAGTCAAGTGAACAGAGAGGTTGTAAACATTTCTCCAGTTTGGCCAATAATATCTAAACCACATCAAAAATGACCAAAAGTATATGTTGTTTATTGTAAACGTTGGTTAGATTTAGGTTTGTGCGACTCTTCTGTTCCTCTGCTTTGTTGTACTTACAGTGGATGTTTTGGGGTTTTTCCAGTACTCCTGTGTACTTCAACATCTTCGCCTTCAGTTTTGTTTTCATGAATTTTGTGTAGTTTCTGTTTGTTTTGTACATATTCCAACATAACTTCATGGCTAACAGTGATTTCTTTCTTCTCTCAATTTGTCCTTTGGCCTAATTTCATCCAAGAAATTCCAACCCAAGCTCTATGAAAGATTTAAAATGCCTAAATAAAAACAAATAAAAAAAAAATGAATACAGTACACACTTTTTCAGAAAAGAAGAAGCTTGTGAAAAGTAAAGATATAATGGCAGGTTTTAGCTTTTAGATAATCAAAAGTCCCCTTCACTTTGTCGTCTGTGTGGTGATTTGATTTGAGGGACGATTCATGTTACAGTGAAAAACAATTAAAATCTTCCATACACTCTGGGTTCCTATAGATAAAACATGTGGTCTTTGTGACGTAAAAGAGAGAATTAAAACACTTTAATGTCTGTTTGGGTTTCAGTGGAACAGCGTTGGGAATGTGATCAGTTGATTTAATAACATAACAGAAAATCAGTTTTCCCTCCCTCTCTGCTCGCCGTTGTTACACCCGGTTTGTGAGAGCTGTAAGTGGGCCTGACCGGGCTTCGTGTGTTTAGTTTAGCGTGTGTGACTGAGCTGTGTGGACAGCATGAAGTATGGCGGCGGCGTGAGGGAGTTGGCCGATCATCCCTCCGAGTCTGACGCCCGCTGTTTGAGTTGGCACCCCATCCGAGGGCCGTCCAATCCAAACACACGAGGGCCGTTCACAGGCCATTACCCCTGTGATTGACAGGGGAGCCCACCACTCAGAGGGCTGCACATGAAGGACGCCGTGAGTCCGTGCCAGGAGTTTGTCGCTGAGGGTGATGATCAGGCAGCTGATGGATGGAGCTGAGAGCCTTTCAGACATTTTGCTGCTTAAAGAGAGTGGATTACTCCTTCTGCGCTGATTATTGTTCTCTGTCACCAGTCATACTTTGGTTTTACAGCGGCATTATCAAGGTACAGTTTGATAATTATTGGCACAGCTAAATTTATGGAGCTCAGTCGGACTTTGGGCCCTGCGTTTACATGACTCTGGTTATGTAAGCACTGCTCCTGACAGGGCCGAGGTGGACGTAAACAGACTCTGTTAAAGTCTAACTCAGTCACGTAACGTGACTGATTATGACTTATAGGCCCTGATTGTGTGTCGTGATATAATTCAGCAGTGTAATCTAAAATTGTGGAATTACGTCAGCCTGCTGCCAGACCTCCTCCTGCAGCCCGGGGAGTCCTGGAGGTGAACGCCGGAACAACGCGGCTTATTTTAGCTTTACAGTTGAATATATATTACCTGAACATCACACAGCCCGTTCCTTTGGCACTACATTTTCTCAGCGCTCCACACAATGGTCCACCACCAAATAAGCCAGATGCCAAACCATCGGGTGAGATCGCACTAAATACCCAGAAATAAACGACTTACCAACCATCCAGTGAAGAAGCGAAGTTTCCGCAGACGTCTCCTCTCTTTTCCGTTGAAGAGTTCCTCCTCTGCTCCCTCTGGTTCATGAAGACATCCTCTTGTCTCCACGGTGAGCAGCGTTTCATTGTTGCTGCTGTCATAATCACTCATTTTTATTTTCTTGCGTTTGTCGTCTCTTCCATAAACCGCTGAAACTCGAACCGTGCAGCTGATCTGCGGCGGCCTGCGTAGGGATACGGAAGTCTGCGGTTGAGAGAATGTAGTTCCAAAGAGAAGAGGACAGCAAGCACTGAAAATATTCATTACATAGCCAACACTTACACTGATATTGATTATTTTAGAGGTAATACTTTGCTTAGCGTGTGACCTCCATCTCCTGCAGGACTATGGACAAGAACATCACACCGCCCGGCTTCAGAAACCCTGAACTATCCCTTTAGCTGCTCCTGGAAAGCTGCTGCAGCAGCTTCTGGTTCGAGTGATCTCTTCCCTGAAAGGATTCATGGTGCTGCAGCCATAATTCACGCAGCCACTAGAGGTCCTTATTAGGTAAACATAAACAAAGTGTTTGAGGGATTTGAATAAACGACTAATACTGTTTTCGTGGTGAGAAGTGTCGGGACTGCTCGTCACCTGATTAGCGTGCACTCATCCTTGTTACTCCTGAGAAAGCGTGAGTTGAGGCTCGCCCGAGGCCAGATGGAAGTGCCGTCCTCAGCGTTTCTCGGCTCTTGCTGGGAACGTGGGCTCTGTGGCATTGGTTCTCACCATTAACGGGGCTTCCCTCCTGAATAGGCCGTGCCAAACTATGCAGCGTCCCGCCGAGTCCGAGAGATGAGGACATGGGCTTGCAGTGAAGCCTAGCGGTTCCTACTTCCTATCAATGACAACGAGCATCAATCTTAGCCGCCCTTAGTCCTGAACGCTGCCAAGCGCGATTCCAGTGAGGAGGAGAAAAAAGCAAAAGGCTGCTGGAATTAAACAAAGGCTGGATTATCCTCTCAATATGTCTCTTAGCAGGAGAGTTCATCTCTGAATCCCCCATGGTTCAGAGAGGAAGGAACGTCATCGTTTTTGTGCTTGGCTGCCGGAGGTGCAGTCAGTCTTCTCGTCTCTCTCCTCTCACACTCTCGCCTTGTCTGCAGACTGTCATCTGTGCTGAGAGGGCAAATAAAGTTTGAAAGAAAATCCATTTCAGCTCAGTCCAAAATACGCCGTTTAACACTGTGCGTGACGCTTCCAAAAACATTCCCAGCGACATTTACTCTCTCACACCTGCTGAATCCAGCAATAAGCCCGTTAAATGAGCGAGGTGTGGAGTATTGTCGGGAGCAGTAGTTTTCTCTTGGAGGTCCTCAGGGTTTCCCCAAACGCTTGACCTCAAACGCAGGAGGAATTCCACCTGAGTTTCACTGATTGGGAACGGCAGATCTCGCACTGCACGCACCTTCAGTCCTCAGCGGGGTGTTTGTTCAGGTGCAGCGGACCCTCGACCCGCCGGGGTTTACGACTGCCCGCCGTCGTACAATTCACAAGTTTATTAAACAGCGAGGGAGGAGTTCAAGACGTGGCTTTTGAATGATTTTCTCAAAATCGGAAGAGTGTGTGTGTGTATAAGTAGATGTGTGTGTGCTTAAAGCATGCCAAAGCTATTATGAAGCTACATCCAGGAGATGGTTAGCATAGCTTAGCACAAACACTGGAAACAAAGGGAAAAGGCTAGCCTAGCTCTGTCCAAAGGTAACAAAATCAGCCCGCTAGCACTTCTAAAGCTCACTAATTAATTCACTGTTTAATTCCCAACATAAAAATCTTTAAAAACTTAGTTTTGCAGGGGTTGTGTGCTGGACTGTTTCTGAGCAACCAGCAGAGACTCCAGGAAGTCACTGGACCTGAAATATTGCGGCTTATAACTTCCTGTAAATCTTTGGCTTCATATTTACGACACTGACATGAAAATTATGTCAATCTCCTCATTTTAACCAAAATGTCAAACTTTAGATAAACTAAAAATTGCATCGTCGTCAAGTTGAAAGGAAGTTTGTGCGCAGACACACACACACACACACACACGCACACACACACACACACACGCACACACACACACACACACACACACACACACACACACACACACACACATTATGGGTGTCATGTGTGATTCTAACCCTGACATTTCAGCTTCTCAACCGCCCAAATGTGACCACATTCATTCATCCTTAATATCTGTCTTTAATCAAGTTTGTTTGATAATTGAACCCTTAATCACAAATCCCATCAAACATCAAGGCTGCCCCATAAAACTGAAACCTCATGTAATAACTCGGCTGCTTTTACTATAACAAATACATTACTATACATAGTCTATATGGGGCTTGGTGGTTCCGTAACATTTGAAGGTTACTGTTCTCTCTTGTACGGCTGCAGAAGCCAAAGTGGACGGGAGGTGCCAAAAAGCACAGACCAGACGGGGTGGTCCGGAAAACGGCCCGGAGATCCAGTGAAACTTAACAAGCATGTTCCCTTTGGATGTTAAAATGAAGTGTAACACAGATATTAATGTAGCAAGTATCACAACACAGCAGAGGAATGTAAACTGGAGCACTGGGACATCAGGCTGGACGCTAACCAACTGCAGCCCCCCCCCACACACTCACACTCACACACACACACACACACACACACACACACACACACACACAGTGGCCAGCTACAGTCGAGCCTCGGCTTTTCATCACGGCTGGCGAGGAGCGAGGCTGAATGACTCCTTCTGGGGGATGGAGGTGTTCGGTTACTCATCTGGGGAAGGAGCAGAGTTGATTTCTGAGATAAATCACTTGCGGTGATGTAAAGGCAGCTGAATGTGTGCGTGAGAGTTCAAGGTCCGTGCATGAGTCTCATGCAAGTGACCTGTTAGCTCTGTCACACATTAATGAGCAGGTCAGTGAAGTGATAACCTCATGGGAGATTTTGTTGAGATGTGATGGATCTATGTGTGTCATCTCCTCCAGAGGTGTCGTTCATATGGGCTGCCCACCAGGTTCACCACAGTTCAGAGTACTACAACCTCACCACGGCCCTCAGGCAGTCAGTCACCCAGCCGTTCACATCATGGGTAAGAAATGATTCATTCTTATTGTCAGCGCATCACATTTATTACTGTGGAATGACCAATAAATTACCCAACCACCAGTAGACTGATCTGAACTATTAAAGCATGAACATGCACCACATCGCACTTTAATTCCACCGGCTGTTTGTCCGCGACGTGTCCGACCGAACTGATCGCTGCAATGTGTGCATTTCAGTCTCAGAAGCATCCTCTGCTCTTATTTTTCTCCTTTTTTTTAAATTCAGTAGAGCAGATCGAGCCAGACAGGAAGTCAGACACGGGAACGTGTAGAGAATCTGGTAGATTTTCAAAATAAAACACCCTGTGCAGACTCTAGATCATACATCAACAATAGACGCAGTACACTTACTCATGATAGAAGTACAAATATCAAAGAAAAATGACCAAATCTGAGCAAGGCAACAAAACGCTCTGCTCCTGAAAAGCGCCTGGTGGAGGACAAAACAAAAATCTCATGGAGACACACCCGGTGGAGTCTCGGGGTTTGTCCTGCTGCTGTAAACAGTTAGCAGAGCACCAAATCTGCAGCTAAAAATAGCTCCCGACAAATGAGCTCTTTGTTGCTGCTCAAGTAATGTTTGGTAAAAGCTACAGTCTCCATATTGTTTGTATCAGGTCCAGGAGAAGCTAGTGATGCTCCTCAGGCTGCATTTCAAGGTTTTTCTGGACTCTCCGTCCATCTGTAGCAGTAAAATCACTGGATGTGTTCTTGTATTATGCAACATGTTCATAAAAGATGACTTGGAGTCTGTGTTTCAGCCTTGGTGTGACGATGGAGACCTGTCAGATGTTTACTGTTTAATTCCTCTCTTCCTCAGGTTTTCTACCTGCCCTTGGCTCTGGTTGCACCTCCCTCGCTCTTCGCTGCTCACATACAGTTAAACCTCCTCTACCAGTTCTGGATCCACACAGAGGTGAATGTTTAAACATGGGTTATAGATTCTCTAATCAGCTGGACTGTTGAAATGTCGCCGTCCAAGAAACACGAGTGTGTGTGTTTGTCAAAGGTCAGCGTCAGAGTTAAAACCTTTGACTGTTGCAGTTAAACTGTCCCTGATAAACAACTCGTCTATCGCCTGCATGTGGAGGCGTCTGTCTCTGTGTGCACTGCAGAAGATAACCGATCATCAATGGATTCATTGATTTGTGGAAAATAACTGATGAGACTTTGATCATCGTTTAATTATAATGCTAGTTTTTGCCACTTTGTAGGAATCTTTTAAACACTAATCTGAAACAAAGAACCAACAGAATAATTGATACTTTGTAGCTGTTCAAGTTAAGCGTTCAAGCATCATTAAATGTGTGAATAGAATTTGTAATCAGTCGACATGTAGAACGTGTAGCTGTGTGTGAATTCACCGTTCCATTCGCTGTTTCCATGCAGTTAAAAAGGTAATTCGACTGAAAAAAGGTCTGTAAAGTTATCTTTCTGCCCGTGCCAATACTAATCCGTCTGCTAAGTCGAGCCTTTGTAGACGCAGTGTTGCAGTGGAACCTGTGTCCAATAAAAAATAATGAGATTTTATGAAATATTCCAAACAGAAGCATGACCACTCTGTCTGCCTTTAAAGTGACTGCGAGTATCACTTTTACAATCCCAACAATCTTTAGAGGGAATGAATGGATTTGGAACGCCTTCCATCTTTTAGTGCACTATTAGTGAAAACAGTCGTAATAGTCACAATTTTCTGAAGGGGTGTAATTTATGCCTCCTTTATGGCTTTTTTTTTTTTGATGTCATGTAATTTATTGGCACGCTATGCGCTGCAGCGCTCCAGCCTCAGAGCCGGAGTGAAGTGGTGGAGACCCTTTTCATTCAAGATGAAACTCTCACGCTCGGCTGCCAGACGCAGCCGTTACATGGAAATAATGAATCACTGAGAAATTCTGTCCAGCCGTGCACATTTCTCCAGACTGAGAGGTCGTATTGATGCGAAACATCAAAATACGTGCGAGTGGCAGCCAGAGGAGAAACGCGAACTGTGTGAAACGACGCTGTGACCTCGGTAACCTTTAATGAGTCACTGTGCATCTGTTTGATATCGAAGAAGAGAAAATGCTTGAAAAAGGACTAATGATGCATTCACTGCATGCTTCTCTGAACGTGTGTGTGCGTTGTCATTAACTCTTCTTGACTTTCTCCTCATCCCCACGAGCTGCTGCGCTGCCAGTCCATAAACACTGTTCTTCAGTGAGCATTGATCTCATTTGAGCTCAATAATCAGCAAATCAAAAAGAATATGAACATTCAGGAAAACATGAAAGCTCAGTTTTTGTCACCTGTTAACTGAAGTAACAAGTGTCCCATAATGCATCCTGCCAGCAGAAAACTGAACATCTTTGGGTTTCACATTCTGCCATGTGAAATATTTAAAGTCAGTGTTTCCTTGTTTTAACTCAGCTGATCAGAGACCTCGGACCCCTGGAGTGGATCTTCAACACCCCGAAACATCACAGAGTTCATCACGGTGAGATAAGCTTTATTTGATCAAAGACAGTGACGGTGTGACCTGCTCATACGCTGGACGGAGGTTTGACGTTGACGTGCTTGAAATGGAGCATCGGCCTGCTCAGAGAGAGCGACGTCAGACGCGTTAAAGGCTGAAATGTTGATAACTGATCTGATCTCATCATGGTTATGTTATTTTTGTGCACCAACTCAAGGGTGGAGTAGACTTAGATAAAGGAGTGAAAAGGGCATCCGGGGTCAAAGATATTGTTGATTTATTCATCTCACAAAATGTTGTCTGAACAGGGAGGAACCTTTACTGCATTGACAAGAATTACGGAGGAATTCTGATCATCTGGGATCGATTATTCGGTAAGAAAAGTTGATCAGTGACTTCCTTCTGTTCTGATGATCTTCTCAATGCCTCCATTTAGCTGCTGCTTACTGTGCTGTAGCTGTTTTAGAGATCTGTGCGAGTAAATTATACCTGGTAACCGTGTTTCCATCAACGTATTTGTATGCACATTTGGAAGTATCGCATCAGAATAAGCAAAAAAGAAGAAGAGGAAGCAGAAGAAGAAGAACAAAAAGAAAGGAAGAAGAAAGTAAGAAAGAAAGAAGAAAAATGAAAGTAGGAGGAAAGAAGAGGAAGGCGAAGAAAACTGTTGTTTTTTCTACCTTTTTTTCACCTTTTGAGGCTCAACCAGCGCTGATTTAATGACATCATCTTGTTGCCCTTCTTCTTCTTCTGCAATGGTCTAATTGTTGTCCGACCGGACAGTTGACGCCACCTACTGCTTCTCTCGATAAACCACTTCTAATAATCACATTACAGCAGTGGATGGAAACAATTCTCATTTCTTCTTTTGCCAATTTTCTATGTGTGATGCATTCAGCAGGAAACGCAGCAAATGTTCGGATCAGCACTCAAATCTCTGTAGCATCGTTTTTATACACTGTTCTTCTATTAAGTGAGAAATGACCGTTTCCTCTGTGTGCTGTTCTGATTACTGATGTCGTGGATCATCTTAACATCAGATTTCGTCCATGAGGTGTTCAGTGCGTCACATTTATGACTCAGAGGCAGACGTTGGCGGCCTGTGATGTGAAACATTCAGTGTTTTTGGTGTTTGGTTCGGTGTCTGTGATTCCCACCCTGTCATTATTAGATACTGAATGGAAACCAAAAGCTGTGGAATGACTCATTATAACGACAAAATGAAGGAAACATTGACTATAAACTGCAGATTTGCCAAAAGTTGGTCAAGTGTGTGTTTCGTTTTGAGCTAAAGAGACAGATTTTTCCCTCAGGTGCTGATGGAGACCCAAACAGAGTTTAAGGGAGACTGTTTGCTAATGCTCCTCCGATGTTTGTGTCCTCCTCAGGTACCTTTGCTCCAGAGAGCGACAAAGTGGTGTACGGCCTGGTGTTCCCAATCAAAAGCTTTGAAATCCTCCGCGTTCAGGTGAGTCCTGTCAAAGGTGTGAGTCAGCCATCGTTAGAGCGGCTCACCTCCATCCTCCAGCTGAGTGTAAACGCCTCCGGCAGACGAGGAGTGAGCTCAGGTTCCTCTCGCTGCCATTCTGTAACCATAACATTATTACTTTACTCTAAACAAAGCGCCCAGCTGAGGAGACGGAGGCCAATAAAGTCAAATTCCTGGAGGTGGATGTTATGATTATTTTTGCTGCCCTCTCTGTTGGCAGAGCACAGCGCGATCTCCTGCCCAATGAAAGCAGGAACATTCCTCCTCAGGAGCAGTTAGCGCAGCTAACACTGATCGCTTAAACCCAGCGTTTGATTGTGTGTTTGTGTTTGACTGTCGGCTTCTTTCTCCTTCAGCTGCACTACTACAGGTATCTGTGGAAAAAGTCCAAAACCTTTAAGACAATCAGCGACAAAGTGTCAACTTTCCTCAAAGGTCCGAGTTGGAGACCTGGTAAACCTCGGCTGGGTGACCACGCCAACAATCCCAAGGTTGGTAAAGAGGAGAAATCCTCTGTTCTCATCATTCCTGCAGCGGGAATATTTTCCCAATAACACCCTCAGGCTTCCATACTCGTCACTGTGACACACGCGAAACAGGCCGAAATGACTCAGAGCATTCCGGAGCGAAGGATTCACAGATTCTACGAGTTTTACAAGGAACTGCCACATCAAATAAAAGCTGCAAAGCCTTTGTAGAGGGAACACAATAAGTTCATTTTCACCGTCTTTAAACGCAGTCTGCGGGATTAAAACCGCATGCAGTTCAGCGTAAATGTGTGTGTGTGTGTGTGTGTGTGTGTGTGTGTGTGTGTGTGTGTGTGTGTGTGTGTGTGTGTGTGTGTGTGTGTGTGTGTGTGTGTAGAAAAGAAATCCAGGCTCCAGTTGAATGCTCCGCGGTTAGCTTTGAAATAACGCTGATGGTGTCACAAGCTTAGTTCCCTCATGCTTCACACTTAAAAAAAAAAAAAAGTCCCCTTTAAAATTGGCCCCTTAAAACCAGTGTGTGTGTGGGGGGGGGGGGGATTCTAAACATGGACGGAGTTTAACCGAAATATCTTGAAAGGGTCCGTGACAGACTGCTGCTTGTTGATATCTGCCGGTGGAGGAAGGAGAGGAGGAGGAGGAGGAGGAGGAGACGAATGTGTTTCAGCTCTTTGAGAATAAGCAGAGCAGCGCGCTGGAATACCTACAGGACTGGGGATGGGATGCGGGGGGAACCCACATGTGGTGGTTTGGTTCCTCGGATCCTGGGAAACCCCCTGAATGAGAGACAGGCACCTATGATTGGTCAGTTTATTTTGTACCTCGTTCCCAAAAAGGATGCAGTTTCAACATAAAGCCCTCAGGCCTAATTACTTATCGGCAAGAAAGCACACTGAGACAAAAACAGGTCAAATGACTCAGGGAGTTCTTCCAGAAGGACTCATATGTTCCTCTGTGTTCGGGGGAAACCGCTACACCCAATAAATCCTGGATGACTTTGTAGATGGAACACAACAAACTAATTTTCACCAGTTTTGAAATTCGGCCTGCAGGAGACTGAAAAGACGAAAAGGAAAACAAACAGAGCAGAGGTAGAAAGGTCATCAGAGGGTTTGGACGAGGTGCTGACTTTCACCAGTGACAGTATGACGTTTCTTTCCTTTTCAAAGCCACAAGCAGTCGCACTGACTCACTTCTGTTTTCTGCTCTTTTTGTCATTTCCATTATTTCATTTTTCTCGTTCCTGTCTTTATTGTCCTTTTTTACAGTCCCGTCCGGCCACATCCACAATAACACGTTCTGCTTTAAAACCTGTCTGACCACACACGTTCGCTTCCTGTTTGTGTCTGATCAGTCACGATGAGTCCTTCCCTGATAAGATAAGATAAGATAAGATAAGATAAGATAAGATAAGATAAGATAAGATAAGATATAACTTTATTAATCCCACGCTGGGGTAGTTAGGGTGTTACAGACAGCCAGCAGTTGTAGCAGGAGTAAAAAAAAGAGATGTAGAAGAGAGTAAAAATACAAAATACAGAATAAAAAATCAAACTATATTTATACGTGTGTGTGTGTGTGTGTGTGTGTGTGTGTGTGTGTGTGCATTCTATACAGAGTACAGAAAATAATATTACTAATGGAAAAGTTAATTCATGGTAAAGTTTGGGTAAGTGCAGTGTTTTGTACTGTTGCACAGTAGATAAACATAAACAGTGTGTAACACAGTGGAAAATAAATAGAAATATGCTGCATATGCACACCCTGAGTACGAAAATTAAAAATATGTTATATTGCACAAGCTGTTGCATGAATGTAATAGCAAGATGTGAAACATAAATGACACAGTAGTGCAAACAGTAAACGCAGTGCTGTGCATGTTGCACATGTTTTTATGGTTTCATAGAAATTAGTAGCACTACCTGCACCTACCTCATACCGTGTACACTGTTTATACTTCATGCCACTTGCACTACTTTTATAATGTATTTATATTTTGGATATTATGACTATTTGCACTTCTGGTTCGATGTTAAACTGCATTTCGTTGTCTCTGTGTTGCTCTCTGACGATGAATCTAATCCAATCTAAACAGTTGATTGTGATTCGTCACGCATGTCACGTGACCCTTTTCTGGAAGAAATCAAACAACATCAACCCGTATACATCTATGTACCTTGACTATCAGAGGTTAATTCAACATAGATAACGGCTTGTCTGCGCCCTGCATCTGATCGTGCTGCTGCTGCCCACACGTGCAGGAGGCAGACGTCAAACGCCGGCGTTCATCCAGTGTTCAGTGTGCGTGAATGTGTCTTTTCACATGTGATCTGTAAAATGCAGCTTTATAAAAAAAAGTGTGTCACAGTAGATGTAGCCTTCATGTTATAACGATGGCATCATTATAACTTGGCTTCTTTTCAGCAGTAGCTGTTCAGTGTATTTACCTTCTGTAACTGCTTCTGTGTCAAAGCTTTTATGACTCTCATGGGATTAAAGCTGAACTTGATTCAAGACGCCGGCGCAGTTTTCAGTCCTGTTTATTAAAAACCGTGGCGTGATGAATTCTCTGGGCTCACAGTCGGCTCTGCTGTAAACACCTGCTGCTTTGCGGACAGAGGAGCGAAGTGAGGGGTGTTTGCTGCCACCATCAGCAGCCGCAGGTGTAACAGGACACACCTCCCACCAGCCTGAGTCTGCTGCGACACCTGAACGCCACATGCTGTGATTGACAGGGTGTGAAAGGTGGTTAGCGTGCAGCAGAGGTGTTAGCATGAATGCAGACTTCAACCAAACAAAGCGGAAACAACAACAATTAGCGCTGCTTTGACAGGTGCAGTCAATACGTACATAAAGACTGGAGATTGGGGAACTAAACATGTTTCTTTTCTCTCTGTCCATGTGCAGATTACCGGAAAGGAAGTGCCTTATAATACCAGCTGGCCGATGCATTTGCAAGTTTATGTGGTCATACATTTCGTGCTGGTGGTGAAGTTTTACGACGAGCTGCTGGGAAACGCGATGGTACGTACTGGTCGCATTAGGAAAGCTGTGAAGACCAGAGGGTCGATCTTGTTTGCTGCCTTGCTCAAAAGCACGTGGACAGACCCTCTGGAGGAGGGAGGAGCTTCTGTGTTCCTTTTCCTTTTCAGCCCTGTAGGAATGAAGCCGGTGACCGTCTGGTCACACACCGGCCGCTGGCGTGTTTAGGCTGCTGTAATCCTTCATGTAAAGTATGACAAGGTGGTCCAGGCCTCCTAATTGAAGACTGAGTGCTGCGTGTTTGTTTGCCAACATTATTTCACCCAATTATGCAGTTTGTTGTGGCTGATCCACGGTCGAGCTCAGTCCTGTACTTAGCCAGCAGGAAAAGACTAGCTCGGTCTAACATCATGACAGAATGACTGATCGGCATTCCCCTTTAGAACAACCTTTGTCTATTATTTTCCACTCGACGAGCCAAAAGACCCCCTTCCTCCTCCTTCAGAAAAAAGAAACAGGTCTCCTCAGCAGTTATCTTTGGAAGCCTTTTTTCCCCAGGCATAGTTTTGGTTAGCCAAAAAGCGCTGTCACGCCCAGCCCCTTCAAACTCCCAAATAAAATGGCCTGTCTCTCTGTGATGGCTACCTCCGCGGTGCTCCTTCAGTTGTGGTCCCCACCTAACACGCGCACACACACGCACACACACACATGCACGCACGCACACACACACACACACAGGGTCGAGGGTTTCCTCCCTCTGGGCGAATGAAACACCAGCTGGTGGTCCAGCAGTGAACACAAACGCCTTAATTGTCGAGTCAACCATTTCCCAACCCAAATAGCCTTCAGGATGCAGCAATCAGGACTTGGAGGGAAAATAACAAAGTGAGCTCTTCGGCCCAACAATAAATCATGTCACTGTTATGTATTTATACCCACATGTTCGCTAGGCGCTTATTTAACTTGACAATTGATGATACGCTGCCGGACAATTTATGGACTCTGCGTTAATTCGAAGCCATGAAAACGTGGTTATTTCAAACAAGCGAAGCTACTCTTCAATTACATCATCAGCAGGCCAGCGTGTACGTTTATTATAGGTTTGCTAAACAGTGAGTGCTAAAGGCAGAGAGGGAAATCGACCAAGTCGTAAAACAACTCTCCATTAGTCTTTTTATGATTGCACAACGTGGAGTTCAGCTGCTGTGCTGCAATTTAAAGCAGAGCAGAGCAACAACAGCTACTAATATTAGCTAGCACAGAATTAGCATATTCTCACTTACTTGTTAGTTCACTCCAGCATTAACGTCTCCGTGTTTGAGAAGCAGTGAAACATGGCACAGATCGTAAAATAATAAATAAAGTTTTCCATCGTTGCATTTGAATTCTGTGTAAATGATCAGCGATGCAGGATTAGCTTAGCGTAGCTGCGTTTCTCAGCGGTAACTCAACGAGCTTTCGTGAACTTCATCGTAATAACAGCTGCAATAATGGCCCAAATAAGGAGTTAATCTGCTTCGTCTCAGGGGACAGCAGAATAACACAATCAGTCCGCTGCCACCAGATGTTAACTCTCCTCTCCGTCCTCCGCTGTTAATGCTGCAGTTTGACACTTCATCGCATTAAAAATTAGCACGACGGATGAAGCGAGCTCTGCAAACGTGGAAACCCCGGACGATCTGTGGAGGATTGTCTCTGGAGCGAAGCGTCCTCGGGGTTATTAAACACAGATAAGTTCACGTGACCTTTGATACCAAAATATTTCTCCACTCATTACACCTCTTGCTAAAATAACTGTGTCTGTAGCCTTTGAGCTGCCGTGCAGTGATCATTCAGCTTCACTGCACTCTGACGGTCTCGGGTGGCTCTCGCTCTGATAGATGGATCCAGGCCAGATTCCCCCTCGTCTGAGAAAACACACAGTCGTCATATCATCCCTCTGTGTTCACATGTGAGGGCTCACATGATATAACTCTTAGGGGGGCTTATGGATTACGACCATTGGATAAACACGAAGACATACGGTTTCATTGCATCCTGTTGATGGCTTGATTTTATGTTTACTATATATGGCCTTCTGGGTCTGTGCAGTATGGGAGCAGTCGGTGAGATTTGGCTGTTAGGCTCTGGATTGAGTGTCAGAGAAATATAAACCCGAGCTGACAGCCCGAAGCATCCTCGGGAGACACCGGGCTTCCAGCTGCCGCCCTCAGCCAAGGCCGTAGGTTAGAGAAGGCGAATCAGAGCGTACATCACGTTCTGTACTTCGTGTGTTTGTGCGAGTCCGTTCAGTGTGTGCGTCTCGAAAAGGTCAGCGGGAATCTGCATGAGATTTCTGCTCCGACGTTGGTTGTTTTGGCTCCGTTTCGGGGCTATCGGGATTCAAACTGCAGTCTCTTCCACTGTGGTCGAGTCCCCTGTCAGGAGCCATCTGGGATGATTAGAGCGTCCGTGTAAACCAGGCATGTCAGTGTAAAGTAAGAGGCGGATTGCATTTGCTGCAGGATGCTGTATGTGCCAGTACACTTACTCTGAAGGTCAGACATGTTTTGGTTGGCAATGCCAAGTAAACAGTGGAGCAGCCGTGCGGTTTATGACTGCTCTCCCAGTAAGGTCTCCTGTGATCGTAACTTAACCAGCCATGATATTAATTTAAGGTTTAGATTCTAATGTATTTTTTCCCGACCGCATTTCTCATGGCATGCGTGTGTTGATCCTAGATGCTGTCCCAGTTAGCCGTCCTGGGGATGACCTGCTACGTTCTGCTCACTCTCACCTCCATGGGCTACATCATGGATCAGAGGTACACTTCACGTGTTCATGTATTGCTTTTCATGTTTAATGTGAGAAAATGCGGAGGCAGGCAGAGAAGGCTCTAATTATTTACAACCCTGATGCTAAGAAAGTTAGGACGCACAAACACAAACAAACTGCTCCTGAGCCCATGCAGTGACATCCTTTATCCCATCATGTGTTCACAAAGAGCCTTTCCAGGACGCCCCTTTCATACCCAATCATGATGCTCTCACCTGTTATCAGTGAGCCTGTTTACCTGTGGAATGATCCACACAGGTGTTTCTGGAGCGTTCAACATCTTTTAGTCTGTGAAACGTGTTGCTGCATCAGATTCAGACAAAAATCAATAAAGCCGAGGAGCTCAAACTTCTGCGGCACGGTGGAGCAAGCAGGTAGTGCGCGTGCCTCACAGCAAGGTCGCTGGTTCGATCCCGGGTCGGGCGAGGCCTTTCTGTGTGAAGTTTGCATGTTCTTCCCGTGCATGCGTGGGTTCTCTCCGGGTACTCCGGCTTCCTCCCACAGACCAAAAACATGCTCATTAGGTTAATTGGTGACTCTAAATTGTCCTTAGGTGTGAGTGTGAGCGTGAATGGTTGTCTGTCTGTATATGTTTCCCAGCGATCGACTGGCGACCGGCTCAGGGTGTACCCCGCCTCTCACCCGTTGACAGCCGGGATAGGCACCAGACCCCCCGCAACCCTGAAAAGGGATAGTTGGGTATAGATGATGGATGGATGGATGGAGCTCAGACTTTAAATATATTGTCTTCGTGCTGTTTTCAGTTTTGCATCCTGACTTTTGTGCAATCAGGGTTGTTTGTCAATGGTTCCCAAGCTGGGGGTTGAAACTCTCCAAGGGGTCAGAAAATGAATGTGAAGGGTCACAAGATCACAAAAACAACATACTTCTGCTACTAAAGACAACATTTGAGAATTCGTTGTTTCAGTGAGGCATCAAACAAAAATGCGTCTCGAATGTGAAGATTTGCCGCAGAATAACTCGGCTCACTTTTGCTCTACAAATTCAAACTGTTTGATCTGTCATATGTTTGAATTCAACACTCTCAGTGTGTGACTGCAGTCAGTCTGTTTGCTGACTTTGTAAAAGGCCTCAGCCTCCTAACATCAGCCGTGAGGCAGCGGAGGTTCAGCAGGTGAACTCCGCACCTTAAAATTTACCAGCAGAAAGCAGACAGAACAGGTAGTTAGAGGCTAGCTCCTGAAGCTAGCACGCTAACAAAGCACTTCAGAAGCAGATATTTGAGAGTTTCAGTATTTCTTGTGTAGATTTAAATCTGAGTGAAGGCGCGGCAAAGCAAACGAGACAAAGGTGAATATTTCCCGCCTCGGCAGCAGATTTCTCCTTTTTAAGGCAAGGCAAGGCAAATTTATTGGTATAGCACAATTCATACACCAGGCAATTCAAAGTGCTTTACAGAAGCATAAAAGTACATTAAAATCATACATTTCAAAGAAAGAAAGAAATTAGAAGAGAATAGAAAAACAAAAATAAAATACATTTAAAGGAAAATTAAAAACAGAAGCCAGTAAAAGACAGATTTAAAGTGACGGCTCTGCTTTTGGTTCTGAACTGTTGGCCTGACAATATAAAGGATTTTTGATTATTCATAAGACAGTTTTCACTATTTTCTCACATTTTATGTATTAAACAATTGATATAGAATGAAGTTATTTAGTTGCTGCCCTATCCGGTTCCCTTAAATCTGTTTTTTTTTTTTTTTAGATGGAAAAGTCATTGAACTGCTCACGGCTTCTAAACGAACTGTGACAAAAGAGGGTTTATAGAGTGATTTCTCCTACTCTCAGTCACTATAGTTACAGGTTGTCTCATAATAGTAATAATAATTTGCAAGTAATTTAGTTTATTTAAAATCAACCACTGAAATGTCCTCGACTGAAGCGGCTGCTGTCTGTGAGATGATGCTGTTAAAAACATGTGGTCTAATTTCCATAAAATCAAAGAGGAGGACAGAACATGTGACACCCAGTGAGCTCTTAATGGCCCTTCTTTATTTTCCCTCAGCGTATGCGTTCCCAAGCAGGATTGGATGAGCTGGCATCTCTCGGGGAAGCGAAACTCTTTCCTTCTTCTTCTTTGGTTTTCACCCAGAACTCCTGCTGTGTGCTGAAACTCAGTAGCAGGAAAAAGAGAGACTTTCAAAATAAGCATGCATTAAAAATGTAAATGAGAAAAGAGGCGGTCTGAATGGGCTCTTCAGTGTCTCTTGCTGTCCTCATTTATCTGCCACGTCGCACTGGAACTGACCTCCTAACAGACCACAAGCCTCCTCATCGACGTCACTTTGAACTCAATCAGCTCTCTGCAAATTGAAGCCTCTCCAATTAAAAGCTCCATTATTCCTGTAACATCATCAGAGCATTTGTCCTCCAGGAGGTCAGTAAGGGTGAAGCTGTCGGGCTGACATGTCATTAAGCCTCCGTGTGGTTGATGTGTCCTCATGTCCAGGCCGGCGGCGGCTGTCATGGAGATGCTACGCTGTGTCATCATGGTGATGCTGCAGAGATACGGCTACATGAAGCCCCTGCTGCAGTCGCTGGCTATGCCCACAGAGGTAAGACGACCCACGGTGTGTTTCAGTGCAGGTTATAGTCACACCGTCAGTGATAACAGGTAAGTAATTGTCCAAGATTTGGACAGGCTGATCTGTACGATCCCCCAACTTAGAAGAGTATGAAGCGTCACGCTCCAGCAAGTTCAGCAGGACAGTTTTTAAGAAGGAACGATGCAGCCGAACCAGCGGTCTCCTCTTTTTTTAGCTTGTTTACAGTTTTTCCTTCGCAAAGCCGCCTACATTACCCAAAATGCAACTCTTCTGCTGACAGTTCTGTCAGAGATTCAGGTGTGTTAAGCTGGTAGCAGCTAATGTAGCCTTGAGACGCTAACCTGATGCGTAGATGTTCCTCCTCCTTATATGCTAGAGGTTTAAGATAAGACTAAACGTTTCACCTCAAGTTCCATTTAGAGCCTGTTTTGGTGCTTTTGATCAGATCACACGAGCTTCATCAGCAGATGGAGGTGAATCTGCAGATTTCCATTTTTTCTGAACGCTTTAAGGACGTCTCATCTCTGTTGGAGTCCAGTCTCGACCTGAGAAACAGCAGCTGACACAACACTCACTTCAGGGTACATTAAGCATCCGTTCCGGAGCTTTTGATCATATCATGATCTTCATTTAGGACCATTTAATTTTTCCCTTCATTTCAACACTCAGACTGTAGCACATAGTCATTTTGACGGCCTGAATATCCTTTAAATGCAGCCCTGAACCCACATCAGGACCTGATGACCTTTGAATGTCCGCTCAGAACTGTTATATATAATTTCACATAATGACAAATTGAGGAAATCGTCTGTTCGTTTGGATTGATGCTGAGCTTGGCCCCCTCGCTGCCACCCTCCATTAAAGTACTGTTGAGCGTGACCCAGAGAAGCAAACCAGCAGACACTGTGTGCAACACTGAAGCTGTCTTCATATTTTATAAGACAAAGAGCACAAAGTCAGCAGGTGGGGCCTGATTAGCCTGCTGCTTGTGCATATGTACAGTACGGTGTGAGGCGCCAATCAATAAATGTACTGTTCGCCTTTAGTCTTCCACTCTGGGAACATATTGAAAAAGTCCTCCAGGTCTTGGTAACTGCGCTCGCAGTAAGATGACTCAGTGATGCCAGCGTGCAGCGTAACATGCTGAAATCTTTAAATTAGAAAATCATTGTCTGGGAAAAGTGTGCAGGAGCCGCGTCTATGAAAGCCCTCATGAGACTCCTCGACAGCATCATGTTTCCCTGCTGTGTGTGTGTGTGTAGCCTGGCTGCGATTGTGTGTGTTGTGTGGTCTGTTTTGTGTGTGAGCTGGGTGCTAAGTCCAGCCCTGCGGCCCTGTGATCTATGAGTCCAGATGCGTCGCCCAATTGACCATAAAATTGGCGTGCCTTTCTGGCTCTGGCAGCCCGACTGTAGATGGCGGCTGACCTCTCATTACTGCCCCCCCCTCCCCTCCCCTGCGACCGCCTCTTTTTTCCCCTCTCCCTCCCTCGTTCTGCCCGCCCTCGCCGCTCGCCAGCGTGAACGAGAGCAACACTTCTGGAACCAATTAGCGCCGTCTGCCGCTAACTAGAGCTGGCTGATGAGATTTGCACGTGAGCGCTGCTTTTTATTGTCCTCTGCCTCCACATCTGCTCCGCTCAGGTGTTCACAAGACAACTCGAGGCTTTCCCACCTTTTCTTTTTCTCGCCGTGAAGTGGAATAAAACCGAATGATTCCTGGTTTTTCAAAGCCGCGTCTGACACGAGGCGCGCATCCAATCGGCTTCAGAGCAGAGCGGTGATTTACGCTGCGCGTGCTGCGCCGCTGTGTCGCTTTGGCAGCACTGTAAGTTTTATGCAACCATTTCCTTAAACGAATCATTAGGCCTCATTTCAAGTCGCAGTACATCAGCTTGAGCTAAATAAATGTCTTGCTTGCAGGTGGGGCTCATTGAAGAACCTCACAATTTACTTGAATTGGTTCCTGACGTATTTGTGCCCTTTGCTCAGAACTACAGCAAAGGGGGGAAAAAATGTGGAACCACCCTCAAACTTGAAGGGTCTTTAATGATATATGGGCCTGACGCGTGAGGTGAACGGCCAGCTCTTTGTTGCGGGGGGGGGGCGTGTTTTGAAGTCGGGCCAATCAATTAACAGTCACTCCAAACGGAGGAGGGGAAATTCACATCTAATTGTATTCAGGCTCATGACTGTACAGTTGGGAAAAGAGGGGGACTACAAAAAAAACTACAAAAACTAGGTCGGTTTGTGGTCCTTCAAACCCAGTGGTGTGATATACTGCACCCTTAAAGCTCACAGTGGTATTTATAGTGGCTCTGGAGATTTCCCTTGTAAAGCTGCAGGCTTGACCTGTAAACCAGGGCTGCCTCTCGCTCCCAGCCGCCCACTCGCCACCCAAACCCGCCACTCACACGGAGACCTCGCCGGCTCAGACGAGGCTGGTAGCCGTGTGCGACTGAGCCGGGGCTGGTGGAGCCGGGCGGGGGGCTGTGAAGTTACGGGCGTCTTCGTGGAGGATTTCAATCAGATTTCTTTTTTTAACATAAACACAAAAGATGAAAATTATGATGATGAGACTCAGTTCAATTGATTATTGATGAATTGTGAAAAAGACGTGCTGAGTGGGACGTTTCACACTTAGAAATAAGCTTGTCTGCGATGGGGAAAGTTTCTAAACTACTGCAAACACATCTCTGACATTTCTGTCCTGCAGTGGGGGACACTAACATGTCCATAAATCTGTGTGCTGATGTCTTCACTTTTAGCTAAAATATTGCACATGATAATAGTTTAGACAACACTAATCATGATATCTATCAGCCTTTGAATCACGGTGAAGCTGCCTCTGTCCACTGAGACTAAAGAACATCGTCCGGCAGCTTCTGCTGCATTTGTCACAGTCGTAGTTTGAACCTAACGACGACTCGGAGACTGCAGAGAGCCTGCAGACGATGTTCACGGGCTCTTATTATCCAGACTACGCTTCCTTTGAGGACTCATCAGAGCTGCTCCTGCTGCTGATGATGATCCACTTTTGCTGCATCTTTAGATGTCTGTTAATGTTAGAAAACACCATAAAAAACGCCCATTGAAGCTTCACAGAGCTCAAAGTGACGTCTTCAGAGTTCTGGATTTGATCAAAACCCAAAGATTTTCAGTTTGCAGTGATTTTAAAGCAGCAGCAAACAGCAAAAGCTTTCATTATTAGAATATTTGCAGGTTAATTGTCTTTTGGCACGGTAATCGATTAAGCGTCAATCATTTCAGCTCTGGGCAAAATGCCATTGTTTGAGGATCTTCAGTATGGCTGCCGTTATGTCACCTAAAAGCCCACCTAGATTTTAATCTCTGCATATGTTTGAACTGCAGTTGCCTCAATCAGCAGCTTTCAGACGAAGAGTCAACAACAACAACTTAACTTCAGAAACGCTTTTTACTGCAGGGCTGCGATACAGCGTCCTCCCTGTCTGTGTGTGTGTCCACATGTGTTCATGCGTGCTGAGCGTCGGGGGGGGGGCTGTAATGATGTAACACGTGGTTGTATTACTGTGTGGGCCTCTGGTTCGCCCGAAGGCAGGGAGACACGCTGTGTATCCCAGAGAAATTAAGCAGCTCTTCTCTCCACACGGCCACGAGCTGCCGGTGAAGTCACAGTAATTTAAGAGGAGAGCTCATAAAAATACACCTGTCTGTGGTTTAGAGAGAAGGAGCGTCTTCAAATCCAGCTGAAAGAAAACTTTGCTTGCTCTCCTTTTGTTTTTTTCCAACCCGTCATCACAGTTTTCCTTTTTTACAGTCACGAAATAAAGCAGAAATCACCCGAATACGATAATAAAAAGCTTCAACATCGTCGACTTTGCTTTCATTTCACAATATGACTGCGAAGCGTCTAATAAATGAGTTCAAGAAGTGATGCGTTAGCTCATGCAAGTTTGACACTCGAGAAGCAAATTTAAATCTACGTAATCCGGCCCAATCCAAAATATAAAAAACATCCAAAGTGTTTTCACACCTCATTAGATTTTCCTTCTTCTGGTCTCTGTGCTGATACTGTTTTCCAATCTCCAAAGAGCCCTTTTCTGTCAGACTCCCAGAGGGAAAGACCAACGCTCCGCGGCCAGAAGAAGAGGTCAGAACAATATTATGAAGTTCATGTCAAACACAAAGGCTTTATCTCCAACGCGTCACCTGGCTCGTCTGCAAAAATCGCAAATCCCGCCCCCTCTTTCCCGCCATCCCGGCCGTGAGCGCGCAGATAAGACGGCGTCCGGCGAGAGGTCGGCGTTATCTGAGAGTGTCGTTTCCACCCACCAGATCTCAGGTGCGAGAGGTCAGCCGCCTTTTCTCTTTTCTTTTTCTCCTCTTTTTTAGGGAAGCAGGAATGTGTGGTAGCAAGAAGCAGCGCTGAGGTTAACAGGATTGTTTGGAGCAATGGAAACTCAGCGAGCATGACATCATGTGAGAGCTTGCAGGAATGGAAAGGAAAGGAAATCTCCTCCCAGGGAGAAAATGGAGGGATTTGAAAGAGAAATGCTGGGTAGGCCTGTTCCGTTGGAGTAAACAGTGGGGTGGTCGAGCGTACACAGTGTGAAATATTATCACTCAATGTGCAGGGGATCGTGCCCGTCAAAGAGTAACCGCGTGGTTTATGTTGTCAAACCACTTGCCAGGTAAAGCTATGGAAATCTAACAGCGATGGGCCCTTTGGGGGTTCTCTCGCTGTGTTTAGTTTGGCTTTCGTGGGCTGAGTTTCTGCGGCCAACGTCGACTCTCTTTTGAATTTGTCTTCCTATTTGTGCTTTAATTCATGGGTGAAACACAACAGTCATCCAGTTTATGATGCGGCCTCAGAGCCAGCACGTGAACCTGATTGAACCTTTTCTTGCTGTGTTGTCCCTCCCTCGTCTGAAATGCACGTAAAGCTGATTTCACAGAAGTCCAGCGCCAATTTCCAGAGACGCCGCCTCACCGACTCAAAACACAACAAATGATAAAAGACTTTCATAAAGTTCAAGTATAAGTAAGTCAAAGATTTTTACGGTAAAATCCATCAGAGCGGCTCTGAATAAAGGCTTCGCAGCGGATTAATTGAGCAGCCTTTATTGCAGTGCAAGCTTTCATCACTCTCCACTCAGTTTATTAATCTCTCTCTCGGCCACGCTCATTGGCTTACTGGCTAACAATCACACGTCTGATATTGTAGTAAAATGAAATTCTTCATGGTCCTTTTTCACAATAGCTCAGGCTGCAGCATCTTGCCTGAAGCGAGCTGGAAAACGTCTCCGGCTGCCAGGTTCTGTGAGCGTTCGGGGGGGTTACAAGTTTGGACGCACTTCAGATCTGAGATCGCAAAATTGGGAATAGCCACTGTCACACAGAGACTGATCCACGGGAAGATCATTCCCTGCTGCGGGGGTTCAACATGTGTTAAAGCTCTACCAATTAATATTTTCAGCTTTGGCATATTTCATGGGAGAGGAAAGGGAAGCATCGATCAGACCTTTCATCTGATAAATGATCCAATCTCAGGGCCGATGAGAAATATTGCCGTCCAGGCCCCAAAGCTGGGATCGTCCACCTCCTGTGCACATGCTGAGGCGTCCTGGACGGAGACGCTGAGCCCCAGGCGCTCCTGATGGTCAGGCCACTGCCGTCAGTGAGTGACAATGTGGGTGAAAGAGGCTAATTGTAAAGCGGTTTGGATAAAAGTTCTTTTAAAATGGCGTCCGTTTACCATTTAATAGCTGATCTTATTACAACCCTGATACCAAATTTTTAATGTCTGACCTCATCAGCTTCATTGATTTTTGTAAATATCTGGGAAAGATGTGGAACGTTCCAGAAACACCAGTTTGGATCATTCCACAGGTGAACAGGCTCAAAAAAACAAAAAAAGAAACAAACTTGTATGTATATCTATGTTGTTATATTTTTTACTATTGTTATATTTTTTACTTTTTTAGTAGCTTCTTTTTAATTGATGTGTCACACACCAACCTCACCAAAGCAAATTCCTCGTATGTGTAAAATCGTGCTTGGCAATAAAGCTTTTCTGATTTCTGATCGGTGACAGGTGAGAGTGTCATGATTGGGTGTGAGAGGCATCCTGGAAACGCTCAGTCGAGTCCCAGCTTTTTAAATCAGGGTTGTAATTTTATTGCGACAGTAACTGAAAACGTTTAAGTGGGATCAGTAACATCAGCAACCCTAAATGAGGTCGGTACATGCGCTGATACACATCGAGTGTATCGATCTGTGTTTTCCTGGCAGAGATACTTCACCCTCTCACACAGCTTTAGCTGCTCCAGGGCACAGGAATTATTTTCATTTTGAGCTCCTATAGACTTTTATTTGGCCTCGTCTACCTTTTAAAACATATCCTCAAACCACATTTAAAGGCCCACTGCATGGTTCTTGTGGCGGACTCCGCAAACTTGCATAAGCGCCCGCAATTACGTAATTTTGTCTGGATCAAAATTTGAGCGTTCTGGGTCTCCAGCTGTGCCGACTGCGCTCAGCTCCTTGTTGTCTTCATCCTCACAAAAACACACCAACAATCAGATTTTAAAAATAAAAATTAAAGGAGAGAAAACAACATACGTGGCAAAATGAAGTGCCTGTAAAAGCTTTTACAAAGAAACTGCGTTCGCTCCCTCCTTCGACAGCAACATCAGCTCGCTGTGTTCGTCCACAGCTCCCGCTACAGCGTTTAAGAGAAACTACCAAACCGACAAGCATGCACGCAGTAATTGTTCGCGACAGGAGCACGTGGCCACGGAGACGGCGCGTGCGTGGGCACGTCGGCCATGCTGAGCCCTGAAGGCGCTCTGTCCGACTGCTTGACGTCTGATTCTCCAGGGCTTTGAGATGCTCCTGGGCACAGAAGTGATTTTATTTGTGACGCAGGTCTCTTGTTGGTCACATCCTGTGAACCTTATTTTCCACCTGGCAGCTTAAGATTCTTCTCCCTCCCCAAGTCTTCCTCTCAGAACAGAGCAGCAGCAGCTCAGTTTCTGTATGCACAGCATCCCTCTGCACAACCAGCCTGTTGGGTGGAATTGTTATCTTTGGAGCTAGTTTTGTTCTTTTATTAGTTAATTTGATCCTATTTCACATTTTGCATTTCATTGTCTCAGTAAAACAAACTTTAATTGGGCAGTAGATCTTCATTTGCTGTGTTTGTTGTTCTGCTAACACCTAGCTGGCAGAGATGGGATGGCCATTTTTTCTCATTGCTGAGCTGATTACAGCTGAACCTCTGGCGTCGCATTACTAATTGGCCGCGTTGATTACTGCTCTTTGGACTTGCCTTTGCATGTGGCAGAAACACAGAATGGCTCCAAGAACAGTTGGCTCCAAACTCCACAGTAGGTATGTAAAACAGAGGCTGTTTTGATTTTTATAAATATGAGTGGGTGGGTGGGTGGGTGGGTGGGTGGGTGGGTGGAGGGAGTCGGGGTAAAGAAACACCTCTCACATGCCTCCGGAGACTCATTCCTCTCTGCGTAAATACAAACAGGGGCTTGATTTTACAAAAGCAAATGCTTCCTCCTGTTTGCCTTTCATCCGCCTTCCTGGACGTGTGCCCGCTGCTCTGCCTTCCAAATTACTGCCGACGAGCGCGCTCTTCACCAACAGGTCTGGCAGCATCCTGGGAATGCAGTTACTGATGAGGTGAAGACCTCTCGCATGGTTCAGACGCACTGGATCTCATATTGAGAGCAGGAGATCCGGCTTTGTGGGGCTTTGTGGTGGCACGGCGAGTTCATGGACCAGTCGGCGTATCCGAATTTTCAGAATCACGACTTGTCAGATCAAACTGTCAAACTAGGCGGTGCTGGTGTATTGTTTAGCTGGAGGAAGTTTACCACCCGGGCCGCCATGTTGGAAAAGGAAAACCAAGCAGCACCCAACTACATCACCCTCCATCCAGAGCTCTCAGCCGTCCGGTGCGTTCAGGCGCGGCCTCGTGGATTCTGCATGTCTGTACGTTTACTGAGTGGTACCAAGCTGCTGCAGCCTGAAGCTAATGACACAGATACAGAACGGGTTTCTCTCAGGCATTCTCCTCGTGAGACGTCGTGGTCTGGGCGAGTCAGCGTTGACCTCACATGTGACCTTCTGGCAGGCTCGTGGTAAAAGAGAACAAACACCAGATGTGGAAAGAAAACATCTAAACAACTAAATTGGCGTTTCATCAGACCGCTTTGTGTTTTGCTGCACTTTCACCAAGCGGCAACTGCCGCTTCACATATGTTTTGTCTGGCTGCAGTGTGTGTGTGCGTGTGTGTGTGTGTGTGTGCGTGCGTGCGTGTGTGTGTGTGTGTGTGTGTGTGTGTGTGTGTGTGATGGTGGTATTTCTCATGGCTCTGCAGGCACTGACTCTCTGGTGGGACATTAACCTGCTCAGCGTATCCTTCCTGAGTCTGCTCGAACAACCCGAGCGCAGACTGTATATCTGCTCACCGCGAACAGACAGGAAGTCGCTCTTTGTGTGTACGTTCACGTGCACGTGTGGATTTGTGTGTGCATGCATTGTCCTCATAAAATGCTGGGATTTGTTTTAAAATCTCAAGCTTCAGCCGTGTTCCTGTGCATGAAAATAGATGAAAGAAAATGCTGCGTAAAAGGTTGAAGGATGAAGTATTAACATATATTTTATGTGGGTTATTTTCACCAATTTATCATTATATTATTTGTCCTGCTGCCTTGAACTCCACCCCCTCCGACTCTGCAGCCAGGTTAAAACAGAAAGTCCAGAATTATTTTCCGCCGCTGTTCAGTCCAGGTCTGGTGGACTGTAGGCAGCCATATGGAGAGGGAGCTCTGGAAACATCCCATTACAGGTCATATATCACACGTCTGACAGCAGCCATTCTGCCTTGTTTTCATTTCAATCACGAGTGCAGCTGCGCTGGAGAACAGCAAGGTTCTGCCATGTTAACCCGCTGAAGGCTGGAGGACAGTCGCCAGGGGCACCGAAACGCACTGCGGGGCGTTCAGTGCCCGCATGAAGCCATCTGTTCAATGCTTTGTATCGATTGGCGGCACATGGAGCGACTTGGCGCAGAGCTGAGCCGTCAGTCTGAAGGTCAATGCAGATGTGTTTGTGTTGGAGCTGCAGATGGCCGTCACTTAATTTTTATATTTGACCGTGTTTTAAGGGCTGAGGGTTTTATTTTTGTCAGGCTGCTGTAGATTTAGAACAGTGCATTGAAAACACAGCATGGACAATGGAAATGTGGAGCTTTGTTATTTTACATCTGCAGCAGGCAACAAAACTCAATGTTTTCAAGCTTCACTGTGACCGCAGCAAGACTAAAACATGATTGAAACGTCATATCTTTGGTCTTTTTATGCAAGACAGCTGAGCAAGAATAACAAAAGCCTGCATGGCAGTCATGTTATTTCAAACATACATGTTATCTGATAGAGCTGCACCAGATGCTTCAGCTGAGCGCAAACATCCATGTTAATAACCAGTTTCCACACACTAACTCGTCTCCTGCTGCTGTTTGTGTGTCGTAACATCAGCCTGACATCTGCAGACAGCTGGCAAGCTAACATTAGCTACCTGAACACACGACAGGGACAGATACGACCACGAGACGGCGGAGATGGTGTTGTAGCTGCCTCGCGCTAACCGCACCTTAACCAGCACAAGTGTTGGCTTCAGTAGAGAAAACATACGAGCTGTCTCCCCTGAGCAGGAAAAGTCAACAAAGAAGCAGAGAAATTCGACAAAAACCACATGTTTTGTGGCTTTTTGCATTACTGCTTCTAACAAAGTACCTTCTGCCCAAAACAAAGTGAGTGCGAGCCGATTTGCTGAGATCTCCACTTTGGGAGCCGCTGCCGTCTGGCCGTAGTGCTTATTTGTAGACGATCAAACCCGCTTCCTTCCACTATGTAATCTGTCCCACATGGATTTCCTACAGAGTCCATTAAAATGTAGCATAGTGGGGCGAATGGGGAGAAATGGGAGCGGAGGAAAATAGGTGCCCTTCCTTTGCCAAAACATGCGGCTTTGATAGAAACCTCTGTCATGTTTCGCTCTGTTTGAGTGAAATGTGATTTGCGAGGTTCTGCCGAGCCTCTCAATTCAAGATGGACACAATGCGGCTTGGTGTGTTTGTAGTCCTCCATCTGTTTTCCCTTCACGGAGGTTAGACTTTCAGCCGCCATGTTTGAACTGGATTTACCAGGTTATGAAAGGACTTCACCCAGGAAGATCCAGTCCAAATGTCAGGGTGATTTTTAATTTCGGTTTCATTCCTGATTTCCTGCACGACCCACAACCTCTGCAAACCTGCTGGAACCAGAGAAATGCTGAATTAAATTGGAAAACGTTGCCTCTTCCTGCTGGTTAATTCATTAATAAACACTCTCTGTCAGGTGTAGCAACAGGTGAAGTTGTAAAGTGGATGCTATTGAAATGCTCTTTTTCTACACGATGAGATTTAAGTTAAAGTAGCAAAAACAAACTGTAAAAATATCCCATTGAAAAATCCTGAAAATCAAAGTAAAAGCCCTCAATGCCGGAAAATGTACATTATTGGATTATTGACAGTGTGTAAAAATCTATTCAATGTTTCAGTTTGTTGATTTTAACTGTTCTGTGTGTTTTTGTCTTTACGTTTCATGAACGCGTCAGATGTTGACTCTAAAATCTTAGTTTTAAAGTCACACCTTCAGTACATGAACTGGAGACACTGAGGCTCTGCAAAGTTCTGCTGAAGTACAGCTCTGAAGTAAAAGTATGCATGTACAGTTTATGTATGTATGAGACTATCATGAAGGATGAAGGTCGTTTAGACCAAAGTGTTGTTTTAAAAAAAGAAACCAGCCTGAAGGACTTCATGCTCACCTGTCGCACATTCAGGTGTGCAGAGCTTAGTTTTATTTTTTCATTTATTTTAGCAGAGAATCATTACACAGCAAACCAAAAGGATGAACAAAATAATACTGATAATAATTCTTTGCATCACTGTTAAAAACACTGAAAACACTTCAGTGATCTTTCTCTCTTTGCTGTGAGGAATAAGCTCAGAATTCCCTCTTAAAGACGAGACAAAAGTATACAGAGTAAAAGTAAAAGAAGCAATTAGTAAAATAGTACTTAATTACAGGTAAAAATCCTGCATTTAAAAATCACTTCTCAGTCTTATCAGCAAAGAGTATTTCAAGTAGTAAAAGTAAGTTTTCTCCATGATGTCAGTGTTATATTTTAGTATAATAGTGGATTATTAATTATGATTATTAATGCTGCGGCTGTGGAGCTCATCTTCACACCTTTCTGTCAGGTAAGTGGAGTGAAAGCTGCAGTATTTTCCTCTGAAATGTAGTGAAAGTATATACAGTATGGAGTATTTCTAAATGTACTTAGTTACATCCACCGCTGATCCAGTTTGAAAAACTCATATCTGGACTTTAAAAGTGCAGAAATCTAAATGTTATTCGGCACAAAACGAAGGCGGCCATGATTTGAGTCTCTTCACGTCCTCGATGAATCTTTCTTCTTTCTCTGTCTTTCGTCCACGGTGACTCTGGCCTCTCGGTTGGGGGGGGGGGGTGTCTCAGAGCAGGTAACGTGGGTTGAAAAGCAGAGAGAGGCCTGCGTTGCGCTCGCCCTCTCAGAGGAAAACAGCTGCCGCGTCCGCGAGGAAACGCTGCTTTTTTTCCCATCAGGCTGCTCTGCCTGTGATGGACAGCGGTCTGGTTTTGGCTCCGGTTGCGATGTAGGATGTAGTTTATGGGCTAGAACGCAGCGAGGGGTGGGGGCGAGGGCTGTTTCTGGCAGAGCCCCCTCTCTCTGGATAGCGAGGTCGCGCATGACGGTGACCCCTCTGACCCCGCTGTGAGAGCATCAGGGGAGGAGGGCCGGTCCTTAACCTCTGAGCCCCCCCCTACATCATCCTCACTGTTTTCTTTCAATTAGGAATTCACTTTCAGTGTTTGCCTTTCTGCTCACCGGCTGGAAATGATACCCGTCACACTTTTTAAGTCCTTTCTTTTTTTTTGGTAATCCATCTGGCTTTTAATCACTGTAACTTTTTGCAGCGTATAATTTAGCTAATGCCATCATCCACAGGAAGTCAGAGCGAGCGCATACTTGACTGTCGACCAACATCAAAAGCAATAACAGCGAGGAGGACGAGTGTCCGCACGCTGGGACTGTTAGCAGCTCCTGAAGGCGGGGTCCGCCTTACTGAGCGGTGGGAGGGGGATAAATCAGGCCTTTAATAGAGGAATTATTTTTAAAATCCATGTCATGAATGACTAAATGCTTATAAAATATGCAAGAAAAGCGTTCAGGTTTCAAAGTTTGCAGTTCTGTCGCTGTAATAAGGTGCAATTTTAAACCTTTCTGATGCACACATGCCAAATTTCCCTCGTTTGAGCTTCTCAAATATGAGTATTTGCTGGTTTCATCACCCTCTATGATCATAAACTGAAAATCTTGGGCTGTTAAAATAAATTACTTACATATGTCAAAATAAGTAACGTTATTTTTCTTATTATTTTCTGATATTTTCCACACCAAATCCATCGATTGAGAAAATAACATGCAGATTGATGTATAATTAAAATAAAATGATCCTCCAAAAACACTGATAATTTGATATATTGACATTTATTACTTATCGTCCACCTTCAGACTCTCTCAGACCTCCGTCCTCATTCGACCTCTCGCCGTTTTCATCAGTTTCCAATGCTTCACTAACGCTTTAGTTCATCAGCTCGGCTGAATCAGGTGTCGCCGCCGTCACTGTGGAGGAAACATGGCCTCTGATCTCACCCTCTGTCTGTGTTGTCCAGGCCTTTGTCTCCCTCTCTCTGCTGTACTGGGCTCTGCAGACCATCTCTCCACTGCTCAGCATCCAGAAGAAGGCCGTCTGAGTCGAGACCAGACGACACGGACCAGTTTTAGCTTTTGAAACCTGTAATTATTAATATAATTATGTTTTACACTGTACGTATAACTGATGAAAGTCTGTTTAGAATTAAAGCTTCATCATGTAAATTAACTATAAGATACTGAAGGTGCTCAACATTGTCTATCCAATGATGCATTTCTGCTGATAGATTTCTCTATTTAAATGGCTTTTGTTCTGACAGAGGTGCTGCACTGCCAAAGAGTAATAATAGTAATAATAATAATAATAATGATATCTTTGTTTGTATAGTGTCTTCATGCAGGAATTGCAGCTCAAAGTGTTTTACAAAAAGAAACCACTTGCACCAAGCGAGAGCTTTACATGGAAAAGACAGAATGGACATGAAAACAGAAACAGAAAAGATGGAGAATGAAGCACTAATCAACTCACATTTTTATGTTTTACCTCGCCTTTACTATGCAACATGTACCTCTCACAAACCTAATGCTGCTCATACTGATGCCTGTTAATTTCACCCCTGGCTTGCGCTGCGCTGTACAGTATATTGCTTTTCTCATTGCAATAAAACATCTGTAATTTTGCTCTACGTGTCTGCAGTTTGGATTTCCTGAAAATGCACGCAGGCCAGACAGAATCTAAAAACAAAATGAAAGCCTGGAGGTTGTGCAGCTCGATGACAGATTCTCCCAACCTCCGCATCGAGTGTGGGCGTGACAAACAGGCCACAGCAGATGGCGCCATTATCCCCCATCGCTTTAATGATGAGCAACAACGGCAGTCAATAAAACCTAAACATCAACGTATCTGAGAGACATTGAGGCATTTAAGGTGAGCAAACACGAGCAGGACATTTGTTAAATTAAATATAAGAGATTGTAATTTCAGTGCTCTACTTAAAGCTGAAATTTCCATATAATGTGTCTGAATATTAAAATAGAGTGATGAGAGTAAACACAACACACAGCATCGCTTAATCTTCTAACATGTTCAGGAGCCTTTTTGCTGGTTTCTTACAGTAAAGTGACATTTTCATATGAACACCCATGCAAGAAAATCTCTTTATTAGCAAGAGAAGCCACAGAGTTAAATACACAACTGAAAAACACGTCTGTCAGACTAAAGGATCCCTGAACACAAGCAACACAGTAAAGACGCTGAGGACACTTTCAGATAGATGTGTGCAAATATGGAGAAACGTCCGGTCACATGCATGATTTCATCTTTCTGTTCCATGACGTCCTCTCCAAAGCGGCATGTCTGCATACACAGCGTTCACGTGTTCACGTCTAAAAATACTGACGTGGGAAATCGTGTGTGGCGATCATTATGAAAACATCACAGATTGCAGGTTACGTAAATGACCGTGGGTTCTGTGAAAAGTGAAGGAGTGGAAGCAGCTGCGTGAATATTCATGAGGTGTCAGATGAACAGGTCCACAGATGGCGTTACTCAACTGTACATATGTGCAGGGCGCTCATGGCGGCTTCATTTAACCACCACACGTTTTATTAAATGTGTTCACCCTCACACACGCAGATGACGCCTCTGAAGAGGAGTCTGCAGAATGAGATTATTTAGAGGATGAAGAGGATACTTTGTTTAGAACGTATCAACGAGCTCATAGATGAGGTGGCGTATTTTCATCGCATCACATCTTCAAAACCATCGTGAGACGCTTTAAATCCACCTCATTCGCTTTGCAGGTGAGTCACACTTTGAACCACGCAGGGCAGAAAAGTGCTGCTGCTCGCTGTGGCTTCAGCCAGTACGTTAAAAAAGAAATGATAAAGACAAAGCTTTGTTTTACAAATGTCTTTGTGCAGACAGGGGGCACAAAAGTGACAAAACTAAGCATGCTGGGCCTGTAGGTGGCGATAAAGTCTCAACAACCCACATCAAGCTTATTTTCCTTTGGTGGTGGTGACATAATAACATGAACAGTTGTAGCTGATTATTGATTTATTCGTAGGTGACGCCTCTCTGGCTCTAACCAAACGTAAACCGGCCAGTGGTCGGCCATGGCTGCTGTTTCAGACACATTACACAAAGCAGCGATGGGCATGGCTGAATGGAGGTGATGAGTTTCCCAAATGCTTCATTTAAATTGTGAACACAGATACATACACAGTGGATTTTGGCAAAATCTGGACTTTAAGAGGTGTTTTAGAAACAGTTTCTTCATGAACAAAAGGCTCAAAAACAAGTACCCGTAAACGTATGGCGAAGACCTTCAGACTGTCCGTGCAGTCTGAGCTGATGATCGCAGCACAGAAAGAAGTCAAAGTTTGGAGCGTTTTCACCTGCTCAGCCTGTCAATATGAAACAGGATCAATAAACGGCAGCTCTGAGTATCAAGACTGTCACCAATGGTACATTACATTCTTTTCTTCTGCATTTAGCTTACGCCACATATCTATTCCAAACACAGAATCAACAATAATAAACACCCCAAAAACATATTTTTGCCTTGAATTTGCTTTTTCCCAGAAACTTCTAGGTGCTAAACATGCAATTTTCACATTTCTTTTTGTAAATCAGACAGTCCTTCCCCCTAAAAACAGCCACATTTGGAGACAGTGACCTCTAGTGACCATAGTGAGTATGACAGCAGCACAGGGGGGAGTCAATCTGAGGACAAACGTCCATGTAGGGTGGAGGCGAGAGTGGACGGAGTTAAACACAGGACTCTCACCCAGGGGACTGCTGTCCATGTTCCTGTGAAACCCAAAGTCAATGTTAGCTTAATCAAACTTACGTATGGAAGATACGTACCTAACTTACAACTTATTGATCACAGTGTAAGAGTTGTGAAACTCTCAGTGTCTCAGTGAGGGCAAGAAAACCGGATGTAATACCTAACCGAGGAGACGTGTTTGTCCAAAGCGTGTACGAAAGTCTGTTTCATATGAAATTCCCCCGGTCTGTCTGAGCCGAGCTGTAGCAGAGGTACAGTTGCAAAGAGAGGAGGCTCAGCACTAATAAGACTTCATTTAGACGACCTACTTAATCTAACTCAGCCCGCTCAAGTCTCGCATTATTATATTATGTGCAGTTGACTAACTGTATTAACTCCTTTAATTTTTTAATGCCATTATCTACAGTCCATTTAGTACAACATATCAATCCGACTGCGTTATAGTTTCTAAATATTCCCTGTGCTGCTGTGCTCTTGGCTTTCTAACGATCCGCCGGGTTATTGAAGCGATCCGCCAACAGGACGAGAAGCTGACATATTGATCCGAGTGTAGAAGGATATGGCCTTCACCTTTACATGAAATACTTCTAATAGGCAGTGAGGGAATTCTGCCCGGGGTCTCACTTAATGGAAGAAGGAAATGTCGCTCAAGAAAGGCGATCAATGAGAACGTCGATGAGAATTAGATCTCGCTGGGCTCGCTCTAATGGAACAGGGAGCGAAAACAAACCAACAGTCATTTCGTCCTCGGCAGCGTCACGGCGGCTTTTAACGGCCTCTGAATCATCTGTGTCATAAATCTAATTGGTTAAGTTTGCCGGTATTTCATTAATAATCAGCCTGATGAAAACTGAACACACCCCTCCATCTTCATTCTGATTGTCTATGACAGCAAACAAATCTTCCACTCAGCTGTCAGCGCGCAGTATCATCTGAAAATACGTGAACTGTTGTCTCACAGTAAGATTAACAAGCTCTGGAGTCAGTTCCTGAAGGACTGCGTCTGTCAAAGATTGTGTGTTTAAAGTGTATTTTTTATCCTGTGAAAATCTCTTTAGCTTTCTTGTGTTAAATGTAATTCAGTGATATGTCATTTAGCTTTGCAGGGCACTATTTTCCGCTGTGGATTGATACATATTTGGTGAGTATGTCCAGCAGTAGGGTGGTGTACGTGCGATTGATTCAAAATAAATGACAGTCTTTGAGTACATGGTAATTAAGGATCATGTCATCCAGGGTCGCTCATTGATGTGTTTATAGCCACGCAAAAAGCACGACTCCAGGGATGCCAATGACATTTCATCGAGGGAGCGCCAGGTCAAAGTTTTCACATCCTGTGAAACACATCGATATCTCAACATCTACTGGATTGATCGGCACAAGATGTCACAACAGACTCCAAGAGGATGAATCCGTCTGACTGTGACGACTTTTGCACCAGTGCCACCACAAGGCTCATGTGTGCTTTTGACTGAAAAATCTCAACAGCTAATTAACAGATTGTCATGAAATGTGGTGCACACATTGATACCTCAGGATGAATCATAGGTCGAATCACTTTGGAGGCCCCTTTATTTTTCTCCAGCGCTTTCGTCAGGTCTCTTTGTGTTTAGGACCAAACAGCAAACGTTAGCATGCCAACATGCTAAACTAAAACATAATACCTGATGAACGTCAGCACGTTAGCTTGGTCATTGTGAGGACGTTGCCATAGTGTTGATGGCATTCACAGCAGCATCGTTGAGCATCTAGCACAGCTGAAGACTCCATAGTTTTTTTTTTGGTCTTTTCACGGGATTTCATGACAGTAAGAAAAATATAGAATATCCTCACATACAGTCGGATGATACAGATCCAACGACAAAGACCACAAATCTCTCAAAACTGACAAATGGAGCCAAACCAAGACATATTCCTCTGCACACGACCATCACAGAACAACAGAGGAGCGCGGCTCCCCACGAGACGTGAACGAAGGTAATCGCACGCCAGTTCGATCATCAGAGCACTTTTGTCAGTGTAAGAATGTGTTCTGCTCACTGGGCCGAGGACAAATCACATCAGCAGTGGTCAGGAAAACCTGTGAACGCCTGAATGCACCTGACAACTCCACCAACACCACCTCTGATGTGCTGGCAACTGCTGGAGTACGTGGAGTAAATGCATGATGGTGTTTTTCCTGGAGTCAGTGCAGCTCCAGCATTTGGAGATGAAATGTCTTTTCATGTGATTCATGTCAGTTACTCGTGATGAGTTCGAGCTGCACGCTCTTGGATCCACATTTCATGGACCTCAGTTTCTATTTACTTTGACATGATCTTTTTAAAACAGTTATGTATTGATCCATGGCGACACAGATGGCTTAACGCTGATAGATATTGTAAGAAAATAACATTAAAGTCCCCTTCAGATTTGTTTTTGTCTGATGTTTTCTCCGCAAAAAAGTTCAGTTGTCCGGATGTCTGAGTGATATGTTACGGCTCTCATGTCTGCAAGTTATAGCCAGGAGATGGTTAGCTTAGCTTAGCATAAAGACTTTAGTATGCTGTACCTATTTTACTTAAAGAGCCACTCCAATGAAAATCAAGTTTGTTACATGCCCATATGCTGTTTTTAATATACATCAAGATATATCTTGAGCAAAATAAGCAGTCAGTGTCATGGCTGAGCATTTTGCCTGAGGACTGCATTGAACCAATCACAGTCTCACAAACACAGATTCAGATAGGCAGGGTTTCAAACGGCACACACCTGAGGAGCCAATCAGCTTGTGGGGAGAGAGCCAGGACAGAACATGTTCTGTTTTCAGATTGCAAAAGGACAAATGTTGAGTGTTGATGTGTTACCAAAGGCTCTGAAATCCCAGAGCCAAACTGGAGCCTGCAGACGCCTTTTTCAAGTGCATTGTTTTGAAAACTTTACACAAAAACTGGATTTTGCTTCGAAACTTTTATTGAAGCTCACGCTGTCGTCTTCCTTCTGAGGACACAGCGAGGACAAAACAGCCTGTCGGTGAGTTTTTTTTCTTGTTTTTTATCTGCTGGGTGCCAGATTAGGTTAGCCACCGTTAGCTTGCCAACATGATGATTCATGTGAGTCATTAGGGGTTTAATCAATGCCTGGAGAGCAACTTCAGACTGTTTATGCTAAGCTAAGCTAACCTGTCTCAGATAAAATGTGGAATTAATTCTTTAATCTGAGTCTTACACCTTTGTTGTGACAGGAATCTCAAATATTTCTTTATTGGTTGTGGCTGCACGCTCTGGAAAGTCATCACAGGGAAATTCAAGTGACAGAGGGGGGCTGTGCTTCTTGTCCTGTGTGGTATAACAGTCCGAGATCAGAGTGAGGGGTGACATGATACAGATTGTGCCTATGAAAGCTGTTAACACGCGTCAACAGTTGCTTGTGGTAATGTGTCGTAAGAGCTGACGATGTGCCAATAAAGAGTAGAAGATGAAGAAGAGGAGAAAAGTTTTTGAAATGTTTCCTGAGGCATCAAATACCCCATTTTTCCTGTATTCAAGGTCACGCTGAGAAAGGCTGAATGTCAATACGACTCCACACGGTGCCTGAAACATGAGCACATGTGGCCGCCAGATAAAGAAAAGAACAGCAGCTACAGAAATCCTGAGGAAAAGCTCATCAGCCCCGCCCACAGAGTTTGATTGACAGGGAGAAACGCTGCAGGAGTGAGCGTTCAGCAGCAAAGATGGACACAACAACAAAAGACATTTTCAGACTGAGTTTGCATTGAACAGTGATGGTTTTGTGTTTGTAGAAACACTTAAACTAACTTCACACATCAGCTAAAACATCATATTTGTGTGTGGGGCACCTTCCCTCCTCGTTACACGGCAGACGGGACGAATGTGATTTGCTCTTTTGGTGCCACAGAATGTTCCAGTGACTTGTGCTACGATGCTATAGTTCAGTGCTCTGTGATTGCACGGCGTTTCAGTGTGCTCTTTCACCTACAGGGCTGCGCTGCCCTGCAGGCTCAGCCGAGCCAGAGGACGATATGGATGACGCACACAAACCCAGAAATTTACTGCGGTGTCACACAGTCTATAAGCATGAAAGGGCCCGACACGACCCACCACAGACAGATATGAGATTAAAAAGATGACACATAGCTCATCTTACAGAGTGCTGATGCAGCAGCAGCTCCGTGCCTCTGGCATCAAGAGCTCAGATGCCAACTTTTATTTTTATTAACTATTATTAAAGGAGCTAGGCTATTACTAGCCACTGAGATGTCTTACCCCGGTGTGACCTAGTTGACGTGCTTCACTTGGTTAATTACTCTAACTGTGTGTTGCTTCCTCCAAGAATCTACGGCACCAATTGCAGCATAACAATTTCTTTATTGCTTTAATGTGCTCAACGTGAACAACAACCATTTCTTCCTTTACCAATAGACCAAACGCTCAGCTTCCCAGTAATCATCTTAGCGCCGCGGCAGTCAAAAACCATTTGCCCCTCCGGGGTCAAACACCAGACTTCAACAGGGATCCTACAACCTTAATACCTGAGCCCATACTTACAGTGACACACACAAACCTCATGACAAATTAAACACATATTTGGCTCCTACAACTATGAAGATGTTATTCACATTATTTGAACTCTTCGCAAACAGTTGCTAAATCAGATGATGTTTGCTTTGTCGGTCTGGAATCAACAAACTGTCATAGCTTGACCAAACTATGTATAATCTATATATTTGAGAAGAGAAGAGAAGAGAAGAGAAGAGAAGAGAAGAGAAGAGAAGAGAAGAGAAGAGAAGAGAAGAGATAATTTATTTTTCACAACACAACAATGTACACACTACATGCACACACCATGCTTCTTTCTGAAATTACTTCTCCACATCTGACCCATCCTGGTCGTCCTTCCTCCACGGCAGACCAGGAGCGGTGGGCTGCCAGCCGACCCAGTTCCTTTTGCCACCATTGGTGAGGTGGTGATCTTCTTGCATGTTTTTAGTGGGGTATTTTTATGGAGGACACTTCAGGTGAACACGGGGAGAACATACAAACTCCACACAGAAAGGCCCCTTTCCTCGAGATAAGCGGGAAAAGGCACTGAAGGCATGGTGGAGGACACGCCCTCAGCGCCCACAGCGAGAATCGAACCTGGGACCTTCTAGCTGTGAGGCGACAGTCTTGCCACTGTCCACCGTGCCACCCAAAAAAGAAGATACCCACAAAGTAGTAATATATTTGGAATAATTAGCTTGTCATACAATAATATGATTTGAAGAGACCTGTGTGGGAGAACTGAATTATATGCAAATAGTGGTTGAAACCCAGCAGGTCAGTGCAGTTGCAAAGTGAGAGGAGCTATTTTGGGAGCCCCCGGTTCTGGAAAGTGAAAGTCCAATTGTTTTTTTTCCATAAACAGTGTTCATGTGACTGACTGCTGAAGCACTGCTGCATCGTCAGGAGACGAGAAACTCTCAGGTTAAATCATGAGGACAAAAGACACGGGACACGTGGTTTGCAGGTGTGATGTTTATGCTGTAGCAGACCAAAAAAATGTAATTTCAATTCAGCTGGATTTTAAATGTTTAAAGCCTTGAAGCATTGCGACATTTTTGCTGTACGCAGTGTTAAGCAGCTTAATCAAAGCCACACAGGACATGTTGTGTTTCCTACATAATGTATGCAAGCAAAGCAAATTAGCTGTAGTTCATTCATGTCCTTTGAACACACAGTAAAAAGCCATTTTATGTTCATCTGCAGTCTGGAATGAAACACTTTTTTAAAGAATACTCTCCCCTAACTCACTGAGACGTTTCCTGAAAATGGCGGCTGCCCGCAGGCTAATCTGAAGTGTTTGTACATCAGTGTCAGGCTTTCTTCACTCTTAATGCTCTTTTGCTTCTGCCTGGGGACGTCTACTCGGCGAGGGAGACCCAGCTGTCTGTTACCTCACTCGCATCATCGTGGCCTCAACCTCACGGGAAGAAGACCCAGGGTCAGCCGGTGTAGACGCAGAGGACGGGACCTTACATAACGGCCCATTATGATACATGGAGCGCTGCACTAGACTCCACACTCAGGCTGCTATTTATAGCACCGGGGCCCAGAAGTGGGGTAGAATTGATATATGTGCTTTGGAGAGCTGTCACAGTCGGGGGGGCGGGGGGGTGTCACGACGGTGACTGAGTTACCAGCTGACTAACCGGATGCTTTGATTTGGTTTAAGAAGTTGTAACGTTGATTTGCAACGTATTTATTCAACACAGCAGAGTTCAGACTGCAGTAAATACTGTCAGAGTGTTAACACCAGTCCACACTTTACAACGCTCGGGCTTTGAAGTAATAATGTCTGACATGTAAATAAGATTATGTTTCACTTGATTCTGATTCAACCTGTTAGTGAGTAACAACAATAGGTTGTTTGCACATGACGTCACGTCACTGTTTTGTTGTGGTGCTAACTGCACACGAAGGGCCAAAAGTGATTTCCTGCATAAAATAACACGGATTCAAAACGCTGATGTCTTGTGTCGCTTACGGTTGCTCAGATCGATCAAACCAAGAAACCACAAGGAGCTATTATTGAGTGCCAACAGTTGTTGTTCATAAAGGTGAAAAATACAAGAAATTGACTGAAATTGACTTGTTAACTGCAGTCGGGAGGAGCTGAGTTGGATAATGGTGGAAATGGTGTAACATTAGCTATTGTTTTAAATCTATGGTGATAGATTTAAAGTGGCAGCTACAAGCACATGACTAACACTTGTTAAATCAGCCTTACGTAAGACAGGTGAACGTATGTGTCACATGACTCCAAACAACCTGAACAGAGGAAGAAAATTCACCATGTCCATTGACATTTTATCAATAGAAAATGTAAAGAAAAAGAAGTAATTGTAGAGAATCCAACCTCACTTTCAGAATAACTTCAGACCCAACACCGACTGCTCCCAGGACAAATTCGTCACAAATTCGTCACTGATTCATTTATTTAAATGATCGGACATGTCTCCCCTGATACCGCCGCGCTCTGTGAAGTGGGTTTGCTCAATTCTCATCAAAATGAGAATCACGATTTTCTCTTTTTAAAGAAAGAAATATTTAGTGCAGTCCATGTTGTCTTCATGCAGGCTGTACAAACAACACGACCATTAGCTTTAGTTATGCCAACCTCCAGCAGTCGTTAAGCTTCAGACTTATTCGATCCCTGGAGAAAACACCATCTGTTGACTCAGACTCTGCATGATGAAGTCAAACGAACTGTCGGGTTAATGTATGATTACAGAGTCCAGTTCAACCAGAGAGCTGCACTTCATGTTAGCGTATGACATTAGAGTGTGAAGAACCGTCGCAGGAAGGTTTGAGTCGTGTTTGTCTAGTGAAGCATGAATGCTTTTTTTTTTTGCAGCCATGATCATATAGTATCCTGTCCAAGACATACCCAAATTAAACTGAAAGCTTTATGTGTTCATGCATGGTTTTGGTCTCTTTTTTTTCACCTGAATATATTTTTGAGAATAAATTCTTAGCTTTATTAACTGGAAAACACACCACTAATTATATTTCCATGTTTTCTCTAATGGTATATCTATGTGTCCTCCCAAAAATATCCATATTTGAATTCACTAGATCTAAATTTTGGCTATCTATATTCATATTTAAGGTATCTATACGAATATTTTGGCTATATATCTTTATATTGAGGCCATTTACTCTGTTTTCATTTCAAACTATGTGTATTATCTCCACTAGCACTGATCATCTTGATATGAGGTGATTGAGGTATAAACGCCCACTGTAGGGGAATATCGGTATGTTTAGATTTCATTGGCTATTTGAAGTGTCAGTCATCTGCAAAGTCGGTTAGGACTGGCTTCATTCAAGAAGGAGGCCCTGTCATTGGCTTCTCTGGTTGCTAGGCTTGGAACTCTACATGTGGAGAGAAAATGGCGCCGTTCAGTTGAAGTTGTAACAAAAATACAAAATACAAACGGAAGATAAGCACATGTGCTGCTCATTTGAAAGGAGAAAACGTCTTTTGTGGATTGTTATCATGTTCTTGACTCAATATGTTTAAAGTGGATCTTCTGGACCTTTGTGAATGTTACCGGACTGTTTTTGTCGGAGTGTTGTGGATCTGTAGCTCACAGAGAGACGTCATGGGTGAGTTGCCTCCATGTTGCTTCAGTTTTAAAAACGGTTGATTGTGTGCTGTTGGTTTTTTTGTTTGTTCCTCCTGTTGTGGTTATATCTTGAAGTCGGCTAACTTTGAGAATCTTCGCTTTCTCTTGGTGTATGATATGAGCGTAAACGTGAACGTTGTGTTTTGGTTTTTTGTTAAGAACAAAATGAACATTAAACTGTCCTGCTGTCCGCGGATGGGTTTTTGGAACAGTAAGCATTCATTCACACCGACTTTACAAGTGAGAACACAATTCGCGTTTTCTCTGTGTGTGTGGCGCATGGCGGCTAGCTTAGCTGGCGGTTGTTGCCATCCTTACTGTAAAATACAACCTCACTCTTGTATTTCTTAGTCGGCAGCCCCCAAAAAAACACTGCACAGCTCCTTTCATTTTAAAATAGATGCGCTTTTCCACCGCAGTGAAATTAGTTTTAAGTTGGATATTCGACATTCGCTCCTAAGGCACTCCATGTAAAAAATTAATAATAATTATTATTTGGAGATTTAAAATGTAAAAACAGGAGGTGTATCTCATGCAGCCAGTGGAGTACTATCATCCCACACTGATTTTGAGTCCGTTGACAAGTGAGATTTTGTCGCACTTTTTTTTTAATGATTTTTTCCCCCCCATCATTTCTAGTTAGGCTATTCTTTTTACATGTTATATCGTTTTGTAATTTTTCATTAATTTACATTAGAAGTTCAGCTCAATAGCTACCAGGTCATGTGACCAAAGGACTCAAAATCAGTGTGGGATTATGGCACTCCACTGGCTGCATGAGATACACCTCCTGTTTTTACATTTTACACCTTTTATAATTTTTTATTATTTGTTTTAATTAATTTTTCATATTCATTAATTTTTCATATGTAATTATTAGCATTTTAGCTCAATAGCTCCCAAGTCATGTGACCACTTGACTTCCTTGTAAATTTGATTTGTCTTTGTGATTGTTGCCTTTTGCGGTATTTTTTTCTTGCCTCTTACAATGTTTATTGTGAGTGTTATGCACCTAAATACCAAGGCAAACTGCAGTATTTGCCAGTTGAGTAATATTTGATTGTGACTTTCGTATTTTGCTTTTTCTCTGGGCTTCAGTCTGATGCTGGTTAGCCAGAAAGAAAGCAGTGCAGTGCTGACAGGCAGCCGTCCATGCATTTCACTCTATATATGGAGGGAAGCGGACTGGATTTGGATTGTCATTCATGCAGTGTGATGCAGTCCGTTTCCAGGGAGGACGCTCTGGCTGCCTGCAGTATGTCTGACCCACATGCATAATGACCTCGGCAGATCTCATGATGATGCAGGTCTGATGCAGGTCCGATGCACTCAGCGGCGACAGACACATCTGACATGCATCTTTTGTGTTGTCTGCATGCAAAACACAACAGAACAAAACACCAGAGAGAGGTCACAATAAACTGTGTTTGCCTTGAACTCGATGCAGCACCCTGACTTAATTAGACACGTATGCACAACAAAACCCTCAGAAATGCTGAGGGTCGTCTTTCAGTTCATGTAAAGTACATATTAATATCTTGTGTCTGAGGGTTGTGTCTTATTGCCTGAATGTAGAATATGTGAAATGCATGAATGTATAGTAGGACTGAATAACAGAGCGTACTATGAGACAATATTCAAATTTTAGGAGATGTGTCATTTTGGGAAAATCATTTTTTTGTATTTTTACCACTGTCAAAAAGAGTTCCACAGGTTCAGTCGTAAGTCCATAATTACAATATTAAATCCCCCACAGCAAACTGTAACATCCATCTTTGTGAGGATGATACAGTTCTGTTTTGCTTTGCTAGTAAGACGCAGAATTTATCTATTTGAACGTTTTTGCCTATAAAATGTTAAAAGTACTGGACAGCCACACACAGAGAAAAAGAACACATGGCACAAGAAGAACAACAACATCACTACTACTACGAGTAAAAATGATGATGATGATGATGATGATAACAAAAAATCTTGAAGGCCAAAATCTACACACTGGTTTATTCACCACATCTCTCAGTTGTCACAATTACATTGACCCTGTTTCCAAAGTCAGGAATAAACTTTTAAAGCCAATATTAATGATAATTGAATTTATGCGTGAATATTAAAGCTGCTATATCAATATTTTTTATCATAACAATAGATCAGATGAGGAGAGGTGTTGTGAAAGGAGTCACTCCCACCTCACATTGAATTTATCACCGGTGTTGTTTCCCGCTGAAGCAGGCAAATGTTTTCAGGGAAAAAGCTCTAAAAACTCACTGTTCTCTATCTGATCACTGCCAGACAGCAGACAGACACACCTGGGGACTCGTAGGTGAACATGTAGCTGCTAAAGAGCCAGATTGTCTCTCAGGAGACCACACCAGAGACATGTCTCTGAGGTGTTTACAGCTGATTGCCTGCCGCCCAAGCAATTTTATAGAATTCCTGAATTTGTTAGAATATAATCCAAATATTGTGCAGTGGATGGAGTGAAAGAGTCCAGATGCTGGCTGCACGTCCCTCTGAGGAGCAGATGTCCTGTAGTTACCCACTGACAGTCACATGTGAAGGCCATGTCAATACTTCAGCCGCCTCCGCCTCTGTGACACAAATGTAAACTACCACATGACCTACAATGACGGCCTGGAGGCAGCACTAAAACACAAACGTTATTGGCACAATGGTCAGCCACCCCCACACGCCGCCCATATCTGGGTCATTGTACAGCAATCTTTCATGAAACTCAATACATGCCGAGGCTTGTGGGACAGATGAGATGGTGGTTCCTGTAGGCAGGAGGCTGCATAAAAGGTGTGAGCGACGTAAAGGTTATCTAAAGGTGGGCTGGTAAGTGAATTGAAGATATTAGGTTGGTTCCAGGAAGCTGCATATAGCAACGGCCTTTTGGTCCTTTTTTTAAAAATCCTTTATTTACATGCATTTACAGCAGAGCAGAAGCTGTTATTGAGTAACCTTTATGTCTCCTGCAGAAGGTTTCTGCTGTGAACATACGCTCTGCAGAGTTAGACATTTACACTTTACACTATGCAGCAGCTCCATTAGTGTAGCTGGAGGTTAAATGTGTGGCCCTGATCTGGATAGTTGCTGTTGTGGAGTGGAGAAAATTACCCATTTATTTTCAAGACCGTGCTCTTCAAAAAAAAAAAAAAAAAATTATGCAGCATTTTTCAAAGCAAATTTACAAAGTGCTTTACATGGTTGAAACAGGATTAAAACATTTCAGGAGGGACACTTAACACAAGATAGAAAGGAATAAAATACCCAAAAATAAACAAAAGAACTGTAATGATAATGATACAGGTCAGACATTTTGGTAATGAAGTGGTGGCGGCATCAATAAGTATTTTATTTATTTATTTATTTATTTATTTATTTATTTATTTATTAAGTTCTGAGAAATAATTTAAAAGATATCACTGCAGCCTCAGATGTGGATCTCCAAAGCTACAGAGCCTTTGCTGCAAAAGCCCCGTCACACTAGTGCGTTAGCTGCAGGCTGAATTCTTTAGAGGAGTTTGGACAAACAAACAAACATCTGACTTTGATGCCTGAATTTGTGGCCTGTCGCCTTCCAGAGCCAACATTGATCACATTACTTGTCTTTCCCTTTAAATCACTGATCTTAGACAGAACAGACCTTTCAGATCATCCCACTGTGATGTTTGGAGCGCCGCAGGGCTCAGTACTTGATCCATAACCATTTTTTGTTTACATGTTATTGCATGGTAATTTTCTTTGGAACTTTGCCATAAAGCTTCACTTATATGCTGATAACACTGAATTAGTTGTGCCTAATATCCCTTACATGGTACATCAATAATGTATAGAAGTCTTTGTGTGCTGGATGTTGAAGAATTAGCACAAAGCTTAACAAAGTTAAAATTCCCAGTCGATTGATCAGACAGAACCCTTTTGTTTTTTGGTGCTGTGATTGTTTTGTCTTTTTACTGTTTTGGACTCAGGTAGGTAGACAGGTAGACATGTGGCCACGGTGTGGAGCCTAATGGGGATTAATGTCATTAATGTTAGTGTTGCACAGTATCTGTGCATATGTGCACGTCAGTTTACAGTATGGTGTATATGTATACACCGGTTTTAAATCATTGCTCTATATTCATTCTCTTTATTGATCTGTTTTCCTGCTTTATTGACCTGTTTAACCTTGATGTGAGCTGTGCTGAGAAACTGTTCACACCTTTAATAAACCCTGACTTTTTGGATTTCTCCTTTGCTCTTATTTCTGTGATTTGCACTTTCTTGGCCTGTATGAACACTGGTGCAAAGTGGACAGATTACTTACCTCTGGTGTGTTGATGCCACAGCTCTAACCCCAGACTTCATTACTATTGATCGCTTCCAGTGAGGCCATCTAAGAATCTGAGCTCATTTCGACACGTGCGCTCATCTCTGCATGAGAGCGTCGGCTAAGTGCCTAAAATGTCAATGACACTGTTTGGAATATTAATGATAGATGAGCACATTTTGCCTCGTGTAGCAGTAGCTTCATTTGAAAACATGATAGAAAAGAAAAGGCTACTTCATCCTTCGTGGTGAGACTATTTTGAAATATAAAGATTGAACAAAAAGATTTCTCTGTTATTCAGCCAGCAGCTAATCATCACCTTTCTCTGTCGAGCCGATGTAGATCCCACCGAGGGGAATATCATTTTGAAAAAGCTCAAAATGATTCATTACCGCTCCTCTCTCCCAGTGTCCTGAGGATGTTTGGCCATATTGGACAATTTCACACCTCAGGATTTATGTTCAATGCCAACACAGAAAGTAATGTACCTTTTATGCAGCGGCGTGGAAGGTGAGGATGAGGATGTCGGGCAGCGTCTGGGTGTGAATTAGGAGGCTGGAGATTGAGTCATGTCACCTACCTGTGATTAACATTTGGCTCTTTGTTAACCATACCCACAGCTATGCATGTTTTATTACCTAAGGCTAATCATACCATACCTGCGGTTTATTGATCACATCCACAGATGTCCTCAGCTCGATGCATTAATGTCCACCATGGAATTTTAGAATTTCCTTTACAGCACTTAAAGTACGAGCTGAGCTGAGCACAAGTCCATTGAAATGTTTCAGACTGGTCAAAGCACGAGGCTACAGGGCACTGCTGCAGGTCTTGTCCTGGGTGGTGGTTACTGGCTGCGTGGCAGTGCTGGTGGATACGACTTTGTGTATATAGGTTGCCTTCTGTAGTACTCAATCCAGTAGACCCTCACACATCTCCTCTGAAGGCGAGGTGATCCATTAGCCCCTCTGTGCCCCTGCAGGACCTCCATGACAAACCCTTTTATGTAAGCTGACCCAGTTTCTTTCATACTTTAATATGATTTAAATGCACATTTCCCCTTCCTGTTCACAGAACACACAATGCTTCTCTGTTGTGAGGTTGATCATTTTCGTCATGAGCAAAGCCCATTAGCACTGTCCCATTCACCCAGATGAAAAATAGAAAGATGATATTACACCCTTTCAGGTTCATGCTCCCAAAGCTTTGTGCAGTATATTAGCTATGACCTTATGAAAACTACCTAAAGCTTCTGTCATTTTCCTCAACTCATGCATTGCAGAGCCAGCTTCCTGTTTAACGCTTGTGTGAGGGCACGTAATCCTGATTATGTGGTGTCAGAGCTAGGACTCGGTAAAAAAGAAAAGTTTTTATTTTCACTCTTCAGGCAAGAAAATAAACCCTGCCTGCATGTAATGTCCCATTTGACCTTAGGCCCAATCACCTGAAGTTCACCTGTGTCCAACGTCACTCTCACTGCGGCTCGTTCAGTTCCTCCAGGATAAAAGACACAGTAGTAAACTGAGAGTTCTTTTTGCATCTTCATAATGTTGCACTGTGGGACTGTTTGCAGAATTTGTGAAGGCACTATAAAATAAATGTATTTCACACTCAGGCACCAGGACCACAGCCAAGGTTTTTGATTCCTTTTCATATTGTAAAGATAGAACAGAGATATCTGCACATCTGTAGAGTAGGTCTGTATTAAGGTTTGAGCTCTGAAGGGCAGAAGCCTGTTTTGTTTGTCCTGGTTCATTTTATTTATTTTCTTCTGCTGCAGCGGCTCAAATGACTGTGAGCTGGGATCAGCTACAGACATGAAAGTCGGCCTCAGACCTGGAAATGATGCGCCAGTGCTTCCCGAGAAAGATTCCCGCAGAGTTTCCTTCAAATTGGATTGAAGGGGGATGATGAAAGAGGTGTGTGCATGATCTCAGTCATTGTTGAAACAGAGTTAAAGCAGCTGAAGTGATTTTGCTCACAGAAACCTGCTCGCAGCTTTAATTTCGCGCTCGTGGCCGTATTGTATTATTGAGTGTGAATTCTCTGTTTGATATGAAGATGATGGGAAAACGACGTAAGAGTTGGTCACAAAAAAGTAAAGCACCTTCCTTCATCTCCCAGCCTCCTGCATCATCTTCATCCTCTCTCTCTCATCTTTCCTTCCTCTTTCTGTGCTTCAACCCCTCCACCCCCTCCTCCCTCTCTGTCTTCATCTTTCCCCTCGTCCCGCCTTCTCTCAGCCCTCTGGAGAGGATATCCCACAGGTTGCTGCACTTGGCGCCTGTCATGTTGAATGCTAATGCGGCCGGCTTATGCTTGTGACCGGAGCAGAGATGGCTTGAAAGGAGGAGGGAGGTGGGGAGTAGCAGAGAGAGAGAGAGAGAGATGAGAAAGACAGAGAGAAAGCAGGAGAGCATTGAACCTCAGGGCTTTTCTGGGGGAGGGAGGGGAAAGTGAGGACCTGCGCGAATGAGGGGAGGGATGTGACGTGAGTGAGCGGGAGTATGGAAACTGATCATTGCAGGCTGAGCGGCGCTGGCGCTCTCCCCCTCTCTCTCTCTCACCGCTCCACATCCCCGACGATGCTGCTCTGACCAGACACCGCCGGAGAAAAGCAAACACCATCCACACACTCGATCCCCTGACATGCAGCGGAGAGGGCTGCTGCTGCTGCTTCGTCTCCGCTCTTTCATCCACAGACACACACTCTCACACTCCATCTAATTGCAAACGCCCACTCTTGCCTTGCAGTTGACAGAGGACCCAGAGGAGGATACGGCAGGAATGTGGCTGAGGAGCTTCATCTGAAAACATCTGCCTGGAGGACTCCTCCCTTGTCCTGTCTGGGTGGCTGACTCCAGCTCTGCAGCAGGTGAGCGGCTTGTTGATACCACATCTTCATTCATGGTGCTGTGTGTCGCAGTGGCTGCTGCTGCTGCATGTGTGCGTCGCGGCTTCGGTGGTGCCTTCAGCTAAGATCTTCTGTCAGTTTGGTGTAGCACATGGATCCACGCTGAATGTCCTCACTGCACCACTGGAGGACAACGAAGCCGATCCGATAACATTTGTGGAAAGGGATTTTGATTGTTGAAAGGATGCCAGCCGAGTGTTCTGCGAGGATGCACTGCAGTTAGGCAACACTGGAAAGGAAAGAGCGAGGATGATTGCAGTGCAGTGCACAGCAGGAATACACTGCACACATCAGTGTGACGGCGGAGATACTGTGTCTGTGTCAGAATTGCACTCACTCAAGATTTTAGATAGATAGCAAGATTGTCCATCAGCTCCGGTTTTGCTGCCGGTGCGTAACGTTAAATAAGACGCTGCAGAGCGACTTTGAGCTCCAGCGGCAGATCAAAGTTTATGCGAGGGAGGCTGATTCCCACGCACCCAGCGTGTGAACACAGGAGTACTGGCAGCTGCACACTGTTGACTACTGCTCTCCTGTTTCGTGTCCTCTATATAACAATGATGCTTTCTTAATGATCTTTTAATGCAGCTTTTGTTTATGCGGTTTACACGCAGGGCTCCTTCGAGGTTAAGATGTGCGACCGCATCCACACGTATCCACGCATGGACGCGCACACACTTTACAGTCAACACAGGCGCACGTAGACACACGAGACCGAACTAAATTAGATGCGTTCATACCTGACTGAAAAAAGCACATCAGCGTATATTTGTTACACACACTAACACACACATCCTTCCTCCACATGAATGCACACGTCCACTTGTTGATGCAGCGCTTCTGTTCCCAGTAATTGGGGCAATCACACACATATAAATGCACACACACCTGCTCTATCAGTGATATACCTTAGTGTTGAATGACAGATATCAGTGAGGTGTGTTTTCCACCCTCTCATATGACGGACACTCCTCCTGCACCACAGTTACATAATACAAACATATCAAACCTGAAATTCTCATTCTTTTCTAACATTTTGGAGGTTAATTGATTGATGTTCTGTATTCTGCCTTTGTTAAAGTGCAGCTGTTTGAAACCCTGACGGCTTCTAGTTTACCTCCAGTGAAACACTTGATATTGGACTCAGTTCAAAAACATGAGTACCAGCCCACTACAAAGGCTGATTTAGCTCAAACTGGATCATGTTGTCATCATAGCAACCAGTCGGGCTGATGCAAGGTCCTTTGAAAAGCAGCCCCAACGCAGCCTTGAGTGCTTTAATGCCAGCATTTTTTTTCCCATGCAAAGATCTCTCCACTTGTTGCAAACATTTCATGTTGCTTCACTCCAAGCCAAACCGTTCAGCTGGAAGTAGATTCAGGCTTCTCGTATGTTGGTTTTTCCAGAAATGCAGCACCACAACCACATGCTTTTTACGCATGTCTCTTCTTCTTCTTCTTCTCAATCACAAATATTCTGGAATAATCTGGATATTCCAGTAGAACAGTAACTTCATAACCAAAAGTGAATGGGATGATGGGAAGTATTTCCATTTTTCCAGATGTTGCATTGACATTCATAATGTGACATTATGTTGCTTAATAGAGTGTAGTACTAATACTGCACATCTGGGTTGAGGGTTTAATAGTCACTGAGGGACTCGTGACTCAAAACATGTCTTTGCATAGTCATCTGGACATAAAAATGCAGATAACAATGCATAGGTCAATAAATGCGCGACAAGAAAATTGTTCCAGTGTAGTCAATCGTGGACTGTTATTTCCTCTATTTGCGGCGGCGTCTGTCGCCTGGCTTCATCCTGCCCTGACTGACAAACATGAATGTCAATGCCTGAAATGTCAAGTCGTTGCAACAGCGTTGAAAAACATGGCGATCAAGAGACAAAAGGACATTTTGGTTGTCGGCCTCAAGATGACAGCCGCAGAAAGAGGAACAGGCAGGAAAACAGGAAATATGACACGTCCAAAATGTCAGTGTTATAGGAATGGAGACAGGATTGTTTGACGTATCTGCGTGTTTTGATGTATCCACGGGATTTCTGACCTTTCGCAATGCTGCAGCGATCGCCGTAGCCTCTAATCGCTACCAGGCGTCTCCAGCTCTGCGTCCAGTTGGGCCACACGTTTGGTGCATTTCACCTGCTTTGTCGAGACCACGGCTGTTAACGGTGCAGATGATCTGATGTCTGTTTTCCAGTGCGTGACGCCCCGCTGTGTGTCGCTGCCCGGGGAATGCTCAGAGAGACGGACAGAGAGACCAGGCCGAAACACAATGAGCAGCCAGGACAAATGGGTCACGCTGACCCCAGCCGAATTTGCCCTCCTTCAAGAATACACCCAGTGTGAGTATAAGAGGTACTCTGTGTTTGTGTCTGACTGTGATAAGGAGTATTTTGAAGGCGTCTCTGTGTGTGATCCTGTTCTCCACTAGCACTCGTTCTCCAGGCGACATACAGGATGACAGTTTTTTAATTTTCAGACCTTCAGCCTGTGTGTCTCAGAACAGAAAGGCTTCATTTCAGGGACGTCTTCATCTAAGATCCTTCTGCCTCTGATAAAATGTGACAGATGACAGTTTGGATTATGTTAGCATCTTTGTTAGCGAATCGGCATGTTTATATTAACAGCAGTAGAGTAATGTGGCAGGGCTTGTGCTGCACAGACAAAGAAAAGGAAACCAAAGTGTTGCAGAGGTGTGTGGGGTGTGGAGATCTTCCCAGGCTGCTGCTTGGCTTCTATGCATGGAGCTCACTCAGCTCAGGTGCCTCCCATGCTGCTGTTAATGCCCCTGATTGGTCTGCAGCTCTGCAGCCAGAAAGCACAGCAGCAGCTGAGGGGCTGTCACACTAGCTTGTCTGCTAATGAGCTACAATATGGAAATAAGATGATTTCGAGCTGTTGGAAGTTATGTTTTTTCCTCTTCAGTTGAAGGTTAACGTCTTGCGCTACACTAACAGTCCATCCATCCATTTTCTATGCCGCTTATCCCTTTCGGGGTTGCGGGGGGCCAGAGCCTATCTCGGCTGTCAACGGGCGAGAGGCGGGGTACACCCTGGACCGGTCGCCAGCCGATCGCAGGGCACATACACACAACCATTCACACTCACACCTAGGGGCAATTTAAAGTCACCAATCAACCTAATGAGCATGTTTTTGGTCTGTGGGAGGAAGCCGGAGTGCCCGGAGAGAACCCATGCATGCACGGGAAGAACATGCAAACTTCACACAGAAAGGCCCGACCCGGTAATCGAACCTGCGACCTTCTTGCTGTGAGGCACGCGCACTACCTGCTGCGCCACCGTGCAGCCCACGCTAACAGTTTCTCTGTGAAATACAGTGAGATTATAGCCTGTGTTGAGAAATCAAAACAGTTTTTCCTCCAAAATGTTGAAACCTTGCTCTCCTCTTTGCCATGTTGTGTCTGTGAAGTCTCCCGCAATCCCAAAAGTTTAGAGAGTTTTGACTTGTGGCAAATTTTCCCTTCATCAATTCAGGATTTTGGAAAGTTGGCATGAATGGGATTCTGCCTTCATACCTTCTATGTTTCAAGCCCCTGCACACCGACATGGATTCTCTCTGATAGCTTCAAACAGTAGCAAGTGTTGTTGTGTCTGCTGTTAACTGCAGTATGATTCAATTCACTGTGGTTCATCCCAAACATCCCAAGTTCTAACGCTCAAGTTTTGACGCTGTTAATGGCCGACCGTCTATTCATCTGATGTAGGAAGCTCCAACTGCTCGAGCGTTTAATCCGCGCGGTGCCGTTTTAGCTCTGAATGATTCATTTGCAGCCCAACAAATGGCTCCCCTGCTCAGCAGACTGTGCTCTGGGTGCCTGCAGTTTATGTTACACTCCAAGATGTTGACACATTTCATCATTTGAAATGGTACCAGGGATGGAAAATATGACGCCACCTGGCAGGCTCGCTGCGCAGTGTTGTGCACCACCCACACATAGTTTTGGACAGACTTTGAACGTCACAGTAAATCGTTTGGAGGAAGACAAACAATGGAAGTATGGGCAAGAAATAGAGTCGTTCGATGTCCAACTCCTAAGTGCTTTTTGTGTCAACTGTCCTGGTAAGATGTATGTTCAGAGCTATTTCCAGTGTCACATCTTCAGCCAGTGCCACCTTTATTTGCTATTCAGAGCAGCGAGTATGAATCTTAGTAATTAATGCCTTCATCCAGGATCTCTTGTACCACTGTTTCACTTGCTAATGACATTTCTCCCTTTAATTGCTCTGCGCCTGGTAACAGCATTGTTCCTGACTCTGAGGAGCTCCTCTGCTCTCTCCTCAGGATGCTGCACTCAAGAGCCCGGCAGGTTCTGGTTCTTGTTTTCCAGCTTTTGCAAGTGTTTGCTTTGTGGCTGGCTGAGGAGCTGGTTGAATTATATAAGAAAATGTTTTAGGAGACGCGAGGCTCAACCATGTAGTTTGAAATGAAAATCGTGTTGGGATGGAAGGCAGAGAGCAGAACGAAAGAGGCGAAGCCGTCTTACCGTGTGTGCATGCGTGCGTGCAGGCATGTGTGCACGCTAGACAGATTTGGATAATCATGTTTCAACGAGCTCCAGGCGACTCTTTGTGCTCCGTGCAGCTACAGGTTATAAAATATCCCATTCTGAGCCGCAACAATGGGCATCACACCGCCTCACCTTCCCTCCTCATCTCGCCTCCTCGCTCTCCCTTCCTTCTCATTAAAATGAGCTGTGCACACTTTCATAATATTTTAATAGCTGTGCGCCCAGTCAGGCACCTAAGATCTGACTCAACAACAATTAGACTTTGTCTTTATGTGCTGTAATTGCTAATGTGCAGAGTGCTGCTTTACAGAGGGAAAATCCTTTTACTTTTCAAGGAAAAGAAGATCTTCAGTGTGTCTGTAACACAGAAAAACATGAAATGAGTCTTGCCCTCTGATTGCTGTGTGCCACACAATGGTCAAATCATTACCCCGACAGAGAAAATACGTTGTGCCTGCTACATGGGACGAAGCAAACAGTGGATACATGATCACTCTCCTTTAATGGCTTTATGTAGATGACACACTCAGCCCAATATGAGGCATTTATTTCTAGTCACTGTTGTTAAAATGCATCCAGAGAAAATGAAAAGATCCAAAGCAGTCAGTGCCGAAGGAGACAAAACGTTGCAACAAGAGCCTGTAAAGAGCTCAACTGCACATCCGAACAGATGCAGAATATCAGCCATCATTTCACACAATATTTATTCTGAAGCATCGACAGAATGTAAACATCTCTAAGTTTGACTGGAGCTTTACTTTCTTACCTGCAAAGCTGAACCCCAGCAGTCCTGCTGACTGTCAGTGAGCAACGTGCTGTGCTGCGATCCCCATATAGACCATGATGGGTCACAGTTTTACTTCCACAAACACTTCTCCAGCGCAGAACTGCTCGAGAAGCAGAAATAATTCATAATTCATCACTGAGGCAGAGCCAGAGATCATTGTGTGCTAATTAAACCTGTGAAAAGGTAAGAGACAAGGTAGCTAATATGAAGCAATAACTTTTTATCTTAATGTAATTTGTGATGAGCAGAGACCAGCTTCTGTTTAGAGAGGAGCCAGGCCCTCCGGTGCGCATGAGAGAATGGTATTTCTAATTAACTTCTATAACATTAGATCCTGCTATCTGTGGTGCAGCAAATTGATTTAGCAGTCGGGCTCATAAACGCTCTGCAGCGTGCAGTAATTATCACAGCAAATCTCTGTCGAATCGAGTTATTTTTATCTATAATGGAGTGCTAAAACCAACCCCTGCATTCTTAAAACCAGTCTGGTGATGTGATGTTATTTGATTCTGGTTTTGATAGAAATCAATATACAGTATTGACAGTATTGAGTACCAACAGTGATTTTATTCCTCTGGTGCAGTTATTGGATTGCAAAAAGAAAATGAATATGACATATAGATACTGTTGTTCTTATATTTGCTAGGTGGGCAGAAATACTAATGCTAATGCTTTTTATCTGCAAGCGTTTGCCAGCAAGTTGACCATATCAACTTAAAATCTGACAGTCTGTCAGTGTCATGTTTACAGCTTGTTTCTGCTGCCCGTGTCATGAGAAGAATCAGGCAGTGCAGCTTTAAATGCTGTTTAACTTCGCTAATCTGGCTAAGCTACCTTTGAAATCATCACGTCACAGTCATGCCGTTGGTATTTTAGGTGGTGCAAACGTGACAAGCTGTGCAGTATTCTGGAGTATATATGGTTTTTATTCACAGGACACGTTGCTTCATTCAGTCGTGTTCATCATTTCGGCAACACTCCCCTTGAGAGCTCACACGCTGGCAGCGCGACTGTTCGGATGCTGCAGTGTCACATGACGCGGTGGGGCGTAGGGCATTGCTTTGCGTCACTTTTTATCATGGCTCTGGGCAGCTCCGTCTCAGTGTCCTGTGGAGGCATGCGCTGTATAAAACATGGATGTAGTGTCCATGAAGACAGGTTTCTGAGGACTCATAGTGGAGCTCAGTGACGGCGCCTCCAGCTGTCTCCGTGTTGGCAGTGCTCGAGTCCACCAAAGTCCTGACTAATCCAAAGATGGGCAAAGAGGTGGAGCGTGGGTCGAGCTGAGTCAAGCCGAATGAAGCCCGGCTGCTGGAACCTACAGCATAACTCACTCAGAGCTTCCATGCCAATAATTATGTTGAACTTTCAGACTTAATATGATTGAAACCATTGATTTATATCAGAATCAGTCACCTGCACAGGTCATGAACAGGGAAATTATCAAGAGAGAGCAAAACCAGTTTTTGTACCAGGCTGTAAACATGTTTATTTCTGCTGTGAAGTTGGGCCTCTTAATGTGGGGGTCTATGGGAACTGACTCTCGTTTTGAGCCATTGAAGGAACTTCAGTTTTTTGGCACTTTAGCGTTGGCTCCATGTTCCAGCCCTGGAGGCTGAAAATGCTAAAAGTTTGGTTGAGACAGTGATTTGATTTGGCCTAACTTCAGCCATCATGGGCTGCTCATACTTATTCAGCAAGAATAAAACTTTTTTCCTCCAGAGAGGCGGCTTCAGTCGGCTTTGTACACGTCTTTCATTTAACCTGCTCAGGAATAAAAAATGGAAATCATTGTGGTTTTAGGGGATTTACACGCTGACACTCCGTCTTGACTCACAGCAGTTTATCCTTATGGCCGGTACGTCTGTGCAGCATCTCCAGCTGTGGCCGTGTTGGTAAATATAGACGGTGGTTTTGGTCTCTGGAAAAGCATGTTTGCACCAAACCTGGCAACCTCATTGAGCTGAGGACTGTGGGAAGCTGTGTCACTGCTCCTATAGCTGCGGTTCACCGAGCCATAAATCCCCCCAAACCACAAGGCGTTGCTTTTACGTTTCTGTTTGTGTACAAGATAAACAAAGCAGGAGATGCAGCGTGTTGATTAATGAGTTGTTGATCTGTGCTTTATTTCCACTTTGCACAGAGGCAGCTTGGCCGTTTCACTTGCTCTCAGTCGTTAAAGCAGGCTAACCACGTTCTCTGTGTTCGGTCCAGGCATGTATTTACAGCAGGGACGTGAGATTGAAGCCGATCTCATCTCATAAAGGCAAATAATTCACAAAAGATTCCTTTTATTGTCATTTGATTTCCTTCATGCAGGTGTTTGCCACAAGTTTACCCGTTAGCTAGCTTGTGCTGCTGTAGTTTGTAGCTGCACATAGTGAAGTTTAATGAGGACAAAAGCAGCTGATGTCACTAAAGCCACTGAGTTTGTTGGATTATGTAGAGCAGGACACCTGCAGTGAGCTTTAGCTCAGATGCTGACATGGCCTTGGTCATGTGGGCAACTTTTCATAGCTCTGACTCACTGACGGGGGCGTGTCTCCCTGCAGACATCATGATGCTGCGTCCACGCCAAATACTGATCCAGTCGGGCTGAGGCATTGTACTGACTGCAGCTCAGGGAGGTGCTGACAACGTCCAGAAAATTAAGATCCGTAAATAAACCTGTGGCTTTGGTGACCCTGGAGTCCAAAAGATGTACAGTAACGCGATGCGTTTGGTGTAGACTGCTGTGTAATCCCCACACGTGCCACTCTCTGCTGAGCGTCCTCATAAATGTGCCGTAAATGAATGATTAATATCCTCAGTGCGAAAGGAAGCAACGTTTTCACACCATGAGCAGATCAAAACAAACACAGTAACTTGTCCTCACTGTGTTTTCTTTTCCCCTCAGATTCAACCAAGAAGCTGAAGGATGTGCTGCAGGAGTTTCATGGAGACGGTGTGCTGGCTAAGTACAATCCAGAGGAGGCATGTACACTTCATACTGTCTGATATACAATCACAGATGAACAGCTTACCGTCTGTTGAGTCCTTCTGCACTCACAGCTCCCACACAGCTCGTCTGTCTTTACATCTGCAGAGGCTGAACAGTGACGGTGTCTCCAGGTGTTGGTTCATCACCGTGTTTGTCTTTGTTCCTTTCTTGCTCTCTGAAAACTGTGATTCAATCAGTGATTTTGAAGCACAGAGCTGCAGTCAGTTGAGCGTAAAACTGTTTATTATTTCAGATTTGTTTGATCAGTTTTCGTGACAGTTCCTCTGCATAGGTTTTACAGTTTTCTGTCACTTTTTGACTGTTATTCTTTATGAAATTTACTCCCTTTAGGTGAAAACATGGAGGGAACCTGTTTTTAGTATGTGTGTGCTTGTGGGTGTGTGTGCACCTGTGAGCGAGTGTAGTGAAGACTGTTCTATGTAGTGAAAACATAATTATTCACCAAACCTCATTATCACCACCAGGCACCTGTCAAAGCTAAATATAAGTCCAGCTTAAACTGCTGTTATCATGACGTTATAACCGGATAACAGCAGATTCTCTCAGCTGCTCCTGGTGCTAAGATGGCTGCTCACAGTTCAGCCACAATCCAGCGTGTGTGCATTGATTATTGTTGCATGACAGCATGAAGAGACGCTGTAAACCTGCGTTTAGGTGTGATGTGTTTTAATGTCTAACGTCACGATATCCCCATGATCATGTCGGTTTCTTTCTTTCTGCAACGCGGCGGCTTTAGAAGCTGGAGATCCTCAGCCAGGTAATCCTCTTCCTCCCTCCTGTTTGTTGTTTTGCTGAGTGCTCACATAATTTCACACTGAATAACAACTCTCTGAAGCAGCGGCGAAGCAGCGACAGATAAACCAAATTAAAGGCATTTGCAGAGGGCGTGCAACCATTTTCTGAGGAAATATTACTCACTGCAGAAGCTGCGTTTTCAAGCGCGATGTAAGACAAAAGACTGCAGCACATACACTGAACGCTGCATTGAAACCGCTGCAAAATGGATCATCACCACCCACAGCAAACAGCACTGAAGGCAGAAATCTGTAATGTGAATTCTGCAGCTTTTCACAAGTGATCACAGATTTCCACCCAAAAGCCAAACGCACCAACACGCTCTCCTCACGCTGACTCCTTCTGTGTTTGCTCGAAGCCGACGACTGCAGCTCAGTGTGACAAACAACCTGCTCTGTTTCTGTCATGGTTTTCAGGAGATTGACTTTGAGGGCTTCAAGGTCTTTATGCAGACGTTCCTGGAGAGCGAACTCCCCGAAGAGTTCTGTCAACACCTCTTCATGTCGTTTAGCAACAAGGGACCCAAACCCAGCCCCTCGTCTTCTGACAAACCCAGAGTCTCCGGTAAGTGCAGAGAGGAACGAGTCCTCAACACGGCATGCTGGTGTTTTGTAGTCACTGACGGGAGGCCAGTTGTTCCCTCCCGGCTTTTCTCCAGTGACCCGTTCCTGTTGATTTTCAACACGAGCTGCTTGACTCTGGAAGCTTGAAGAGTTTTGCTTTCTTTGTTCTGTGAAGGCAGAACTGTTCCTCTGTGTGCTTCGTGCCATCGTATGATAACGGACGCCCTGCCAAGTCCAGCCCGGTCGCACGCAATGTAAATTGTAGTGTAGAGGCTGCCAACTGTCTTGGCAATGCTTTTGTTTGTTTACAGTGTTTCTTCTAATATCTCGTTCTGGTGTGGTAATGAGTTACTGATATTAAAATGACGCATCATCGGAGGCCGCTGCCAGTTCAGCCAGCAATCCTCCACTCGACACTTGGCTTCACACTTCGTCGGTACATCAGATGATTAATAAAGGCTGATTTCACGTAGTTACCCGACCTGCAATGGGTTGTTTTTAGGTGTCTTCATGACACGTTGTGTGGAAAGACTATCAGAGGGGAGTGAATTCCTTCTGAAAGGCCGTAAACTGATGTGAAAGGCGACAGATGGTGCTTGACTTGTAAAATTCATCCAACTAACAGTCACCTGACTCATCAAACTGTGTGTATGGCAACTTATCAATAGTTCCAATACATTTTAAAGGCTGGGTTTCTTGCCAACACCAGAATTATGTGTAGTTTTTGCTCGTTAGTCTAATAATTGTTTGTTTAATTGCAGCTTAATGGGCTGCAGCTGAGCATGCACTGTGCAAACAAACTGTGGTTGTGGAAAGACGTCTAGAGAAGCACAGATACAGTGTTTGAAACAATGGAAATAATGCTTTTTGCCCACGTTTACCCACATTAATGCCCGGATCGTCCTGTCATTGAACAGCAGGATCAAAAGATTTACGATAAGGTAAAAAAAAAAAAGTTACTGGCAGTGTTCAGTGGCTGGAAATCAGAAAAATCCCCTCAGGCATTGAGCACTACCGAAGCACATTTACAGTAAAATCTGAGGTTGCCAGAACGCAACTATAAATCAGTAAACTCAGGGGATTCCCATGCTGGGAATGACTTAATGACAACCCTGAAATCATGCTGTGGAGTAAAGCCTTCCTGACACTAACACTTGACCAGCAGTGCAGTGTTGAAGAAACTATAGAGACAATTAAAGACAATTTGACTGAATTTACTAAACATTAAAATTAGATCCTGAAATAATTTCCACACACGCAGCAGGTAAACCTGATATTACACTGACGCACAAAATACAGCATCTGGAATTGTGTCAAAGCTAAAACCTGCTTGTATACTTCATTTTTTATATCTTCCTCCTGATGAGAAGATTATTTCATTCATGTATTTTCCAAAAGAGCACGTGACCCAGATAACATGTGTGTAACTTTCACTGAACTCTGTCACATCAGGCTAGAAGCTGTAACTTGAAAACTTGGTTAAACTACAGCGTCACCTCACACGATGTGTCCTTGGGAGCAGTTTCGCTTGTGTACATTCAATATTTAATGGACATTTTTTGCCCCATTTCCCTCACAGAGCATGTGAGGGACTGAGTCAGTGCTGCCCGCTGTGAGTGTTGACTGGACCTCATTGATCCGGTGGTGTTAGCTGTCCTCCCATCACCCTCGGTGCTCATCTGAGACCAGAGAGGGGAGCCAGCAGCCTCCACAGGGCTCTCATAACACCATTAAAGAGTCTTTTAAGCAAACAGAGTGGAGTTTATGGCTGATGAAGCTGCATTTTTACACTGACTATAAATAAACTACCACAGCGTAGCTCTTCAGGAGGATACTGCAGGCTCATTGATGTTCTGGTGTATCTGCTCACGCCGCGTTCTCATGAGCTGATTACAAAGTTTGTTGTTGTTGTCCATGTTTGTTGGCTTCCAGTCGCGAGTGTCAAATCAGAAAGGAGCTCTCAGAAAGATGTTTCCACGTCGTAACTGAGAGACGTGTGATTACTGTAACCCCCGTCCCAGCGAGGTGTGCGAGGCTAATGTTTTAGCATGTTAACGCAGGCTTTTGCTTGAGCATGCCAGCACGTGGACTCGAGCAAGTACACAAAGTGTGTAAGTAAGTTAGCATCTTCTACCTTGTTAGTGATAAACAGCATGTAGCACAGAGCTGGAGGTGTGAGTGTTTGATGGGGCTAAAACTGGATATTTGATTGCTTCCTTTTGGTGAACTGAACGCCACCCACCATTGACCAATACGGCTGTATGACTAATGTCAGGCACCCTAACCCAGCAGGTTGTTGTGCTAACATTAGAGCCATTGTGGAGGATGTTCTGACCTTTTATCTCCATCTCCCCACAGGGCTGAAGCTGATCAAAGGCAACTCGACCCCTCTGAAGACCCCGGCACCGGCCCAGCCTCTGCACACGGTGCAGCTGAAGGACATCGTGTGTTACCTCTCGCTGCTGGAGGGCGGGCGTCCCGAGGACAAGCTGGAGTGTGAGTGTCCCCCCAAATCACGTGACATTCAGTTTCTCTGTTGATAAGGAAGTTTTTCCTCGCCACTGTCGCCAAGTGCTTGCTCATGGGGGAATTGTTAGTTTCTTTGTAGATAAAAGAGCTTGGTCTGTACCAGCTCTATATGGAAAGTGTCCTGAGACAACTTCTGTTGTGATTTGGCGCTATACAAATAAAATTGAATTGAATTGAATTGAATTGAATTGAATTGAATTGAATTGATATCCAACAAGCATCTTAGGATCAGTGATCTGCAGAAAGTGGAAAAGTCCGATGAATGCAGAGATACAAGAACACACGAATGAAAGGCAGCCAGCTGAGCCGCCGGGGGGGGGGGGGGGGGGGGGCAGCAGTAATGTCACCGCCTGAGTTAAACCTCAGCGGGTGGAAGTCGTGTCAGACTGAGGCCCAGTGGAAAAGACAAAGGGTAACAGAGGACAAAGCTAATGCCATGAACCTCTGCTCTGCGGCTTTGTGGAAAAATGCAGCATCAAGCCTCACTAAGAATCTGATCTTTCACGTTTTAAACAAGCACTGTAGCCTTCAGCCGTCTCTAATCTAATCTCATCTCTGAGCTGTAAGAAACAGCCAGATAGGCAGACGGGAGCCCCGCCTGGACTGGATTTATTTCTCTAAGGGAGGTGGGATGATTGCTGCCCAGTCATTTTAATTCGCCCCCACCTCAGGAATAATTACAGCTGTTATTAGCTGCTGTGTATTAAATCCCATCCTCAAGGTTTTTTTACACAGTCTACCTTTTGTTCCTGTAATCAGCTCGTTGTGAAATTTGACTTCTGAGAATGAAAATGTTTGTTTTTGCTAATCTGATAGATGCAAACATAACACCAGTGTACAGTGAAGGATTATTCAGGGAAGAGTGAAAAGATTAGAGCCGTCAGGAGAGCGAGAGCTCATCAGAGGGGCTGTTGAAACGGCAGCTGCAGGTAGGTCCTGCTGCTGTGTTTGGCTCAGACTGCATCCTGTTACTCTCACCACGGTTAAAATGCTGCTCAGAGCGGCGGGTTCAATTTCTGACCATCACAGTGAGTATTTCCTCTCCACCTCCTCCTCTAATGTCAGTCCTGTCTAAATGGGAATTTTATAACAATGATAATGATTAATTTTATTTGTAGGGCAACTTTCAACAGACATCACATGCACCAGTGTTCCACATGAAAAGACATAGAAAGGACATAAAACAGGGATAGAAAATGAATGTCAGATAGAATGAGGATGAACTTAAAGATGGTGCATGAGAGGGAAAATAGAAAAAAGTTAGAAATGATAATGATGATGAACTGATGTTGAAGTTGATGTTGTTATGTGAGCAGCAATAGCTGATGAAGAGTCCTGATAACGGCTGAAATCATCAGTCGATTGATCGATTAGCAGCTGTATCTCTGCAGACAAAGACAGTGATTGTTGGTTGTATAGCAGATGAGGTGTTTTGAGGTCTTTACTGTGTTGTCTACACTGGGTCCATACAGTTTATGGCCCTCACAAAGGAAAGCAAATTAGGATTTGTCCTTGTTTCACACTTTGCTTGTTGTCAGTTTAACTCATGGTTATGTCCTGACAGAGATTTGTTCGTCTTTAATGGCCCCTTTGGAGCAACCCCCCCGCTTCCACACCACCAACACACACACACTCATGCCAGTGTTTGCGTAGTCATGTCTCCTCTGCGATTGGTTGCTGAGGTGTTTTGGTCTGGGGGTGTGTTTTCAGCAGCAGGCGACTGAATGATCACAGTAATGTTACTGTATGAGAGTCGTGCAGCAACAGTGCGTCTCTGTGATCCTCTCCAGGGTTTTCTGTGCATGCCTGCAGTCTGTGATCTCCCTGATCACCTCTTGTTACACTTCAGCCTGCGTTTTCCCCGAATTATTGTCACAGCCGTTGAATCTTTGGTCGTGGTCACAGTTGGATGAAACTTGCATTTGTCCCACAAACTGTGAATGATTATTCTGCCCCAAAGAAGAAATGTTTGAACGCCCATCGTTCTGCGTCAAGTACGAAGGAATGAAAGGACACTGATGCATGATAAATCGATAAATTCCTCTTATTTATTGATCTTATTGTCTGTGTTGACCTTCTCCGTGTGTGAGAAGACTTGTGCTCCGCCCACTGAGGTTTGCCTCAGCCAATGAGATTACTTCTGTCGGCTCTGAGAAATGATTGTCCAGATCATGACAGCAGGACGTCAGCCCGAACGAGCTCAGGGCCTTGATGATATTGATTACTTATGGTGCTTTTCTAAACTAATACTGGACAGATGCTGAGCTTGTATGAAGCTTCAGTGTCGATTTAAGCTGTTGTATTAATATCTGAATGTCTTTTTGCATCTGTTTGCGTCTCTCATTCAGTCGAACTGAGTCTTTGTCGTTGCTGAGTTGGAGCTCACACCTTTGATTGGCTATCAAATGAAATCCAGTCGATTGAACTGCGTCTGCTGCTTCTTCTTTACCTCGCTCTGGATCTTTGCAGCTCCCGTGAAGCTTCTCCAGAGTCTGATGCCTCACGTTGGCAGTTTATTGACACATCTTCCCACATCCCTTAATTGCGTTCACCACCTAATTTATTCACAGGGTTACGTTGCCTAATTGGACAAGTCGTTTCTTTTTCTGTGTTGCTGTAATTCTCATCTATCTGCTGAATTATTGAGCAGTGTTGCACTCATTAAGCACAGGGATGTCTAAATAATTCAGCCAATGCTGCCTTTGTGTGAGCTCTTCATGGATGGAACAGTGGATGATGTCTTATTGAAGCTCTGTCTCCAACGCTGAGCCCCACTCTTATCACTTCACAGGTGGACGGCTCCCTCTGCTGGTGTGTTTAAGAACTGCTCTGATTTCAGTGCAGCATGGAGTTCTGTGCTGATGTCTTTCCTTCATCAGAATCATCTGAAATGAGCAAATTCTGACAGTCCAGCAGTTTCCAGATTGCAGAGGACCAAATAATGTATTTTAAGATGTATATAATAAGGTTAAATATGAACCGGAGATGCTGATGAGCACGAAAAAGATGAAAATCCACAAAGAAACACTAACAGTTCCCTATGAACCAAACGTGTGCATGTATCCTGAGGTCCAGTCAGAATCAGTAGTTCACAAAGTACATTTCGAGTCATCTTGAGTTGATGTTTAGCTTCTGTTCGTGCAGATATTTGTGTTTAATGCTTGTTTACAGCTTCGTTCGACCCCCGCTAAAAGACGTCGACCCTGAAATTAAGTCTGAAACTTGAATATCTGCACTCGTGTAAAAGCAGTTTTTGTGAAATCCGTTATCTTCTCGCTGCTTCACTGCAGTCTCCTGATAGTTTTGAACTGTCTAAATAAAACATGACTCCACTTTGAAAGCGTAAACTTCACATGAAATCAATGAATGACCCAGAACTCATCGGGAAGCCACAGCTTCAGAAACCACTTTGGAGCTCTGGCTGATGAATTCTCTTCAGTTCAGTTTCACTTCACTCTCTAAAGAACGTCTTGTACTGTGTCCCAGCTGTGAGGGAAATCCTAAATGTTTAAATCTCCTCTCTGAAACTGATTTTCTCTCCAGTCACAGACTTTTCTCTGTCCAACACGTTTCTACAGCCGACACACATTGACAACAGTTCCCATCATCTCTTGAGCTTTATTACCTTTGGGGCCTCTTCCACCGCAGTCACCTCCTTGTAACACCATCAGCCTCCACCCAACACCAGACGCCAGCGTCACTCCCCCCTCCCTCCACCCCAGAAGGTCACACCCCCTCAGGAAACTGGCACTTAGCTCCTCGTTAGTGGTCCGCCGGACTGCCATTTGACGTCAGTACCTCATGATGTCATCGCCCCACCCTCTGCAGCACCTCGACTGCGCTCACATGGAGGTGGAGGTGGAGGTGGGGCAGCAACGGCTTTGAGCATCTCCAACCATAACCATTAGAACGGAAGTGATCTGCAGCGAGGTCATGTTATTGCTGTGGATCGCTCGGGGCGTTTCCACGTCACCATGATGTAAGAGGCAGAGCCAATCACAGCTGGGATGAGGGAGCTGTCTGTTTCCATGGTGACACGTTTGAGTGGTAATTGGGGGCCACTTAAAGTTGCATCATTCAGATGCTCACGACTGCAGAGATTGTGCTTTGGCTTTGTGTTTGCATGCAGTGACATTAAGGCGGGAGGGAGCAGCGACTGTTGCGGCTCCTCCTGCCAATAACTGCTTTTTATGTTCCCTTCAAAGGTCGGGTGGAGGGCGAGGGAGAGCGCAGGGTGCAGATACTGTGGCCTGACATTTTGTTTTTGTCTCCACAGTCATGTTTCGCCTCTATGACACAGATGGAAACGGGTCTTTGGACAGCTCGGTAAATATTCTGCTCTTTAAAAAAGAACTTTCACCTCAGATTCATGGTTCAAAAGGGCAAATTGAAATTGATAAATATCCAAATATGTTGGTGTTTTACTGCTTTTTGAAAAAATGAAACGTTTAAAATCAGAAACATCAGCACAAAGAAAGAAAGAAAGAGACAGAGCGCAGCTGTAAGAGGAGCTCGTGTCTAACAGCTAACACTTATTCTAATTATCAATTAATGTGAGATTATAATCTTTATGACTCAATGAATAGTTTTATTATTAAACATCAGGAACCGTCACAGTTTCCTAAAGCACACTATGTCACTAAGTTTATGATCACATGCAACAAACAAAAGCAGCAAATCCTCACAGTGGAGGAGATATGAGTGCAGTTATGAGGCGCTACGACGAATCACTGCATTCATCTCACAGCTAGTTACGTTTAAGGTCACATTTTTATGGATAAATTCATCTGATCAGCATATAAAATACACAAATATAATAGATTCAGTCCCCTGATACACACAGCATCATGCTTGTAATGAGTTTGCATCACTGTGGACGTGGAAAGCGTCGGCCCGCCGTGTGAATGGAGGGACGATGAAGAGTTACAGACAGATTAAAGTTGGTGTGAGAGTGTTTATGAATGAAGGAGCACCAGCGCTCATGTGCACACGTACAGAAAGTGTGTAGGAGGGAGTCGAGGGGGGTGAAATTAGAGGGTTAAGAGGGAGCGGGCGGGGGTGAGGTGAGGTGGGGTGGGTGGAGGGGTTTTCTAATGCGTCCTGTGATTGAGAGGGAGAGTGAAACGAGGACAGAGAGCGCGTGGAGAAGACGTTCATTTACACAAAATCAAACATGGCCTCCTGACTGTTGACTGGCACTCATACGCTCTCACTGACGCTCAACACATTCAAGTGCACCAAAGTGATTCTAGATAATAATGTCAGCCCCCCCTCTGCCCCCAAACGGCAACCATTGTAATTAAAGCATCAGCCTCAGAGCGCTTCCCACGCTGCCTTTGTTTTCCTCCGTGCGGAAGACTGACGCTCCCAACCTGCTATTACTCGCCGTTTATCAGTCTATTCAGACCAAAGACGCTTACTGACATCCACTGGTAAGGCTGCAATATACAGAAAGGTAAATACAGTATTTCTGCGCCTGTAATGACTGTCTGTGGTCTCGCCGCAGGAGCTGGAGCACATTATCTCGCAGATGATGCACGTAGCCGAGTACCTGGAATGGGACGTGACCGAGCTGAAACCAGTAAGAAAGACATTTCACCCAGTTAACAGACTGAACTTTGACACTAATTCATGACCTTGATCTGTGAGTTGTTACTAAAGGCCGTGAAGACAGGCCTGAAAATTCAGCACTGCAATTAAGAGAGTACCAACACTTCGTATTCATACACTCACTGGGTATTTTTGCTCCAGTTTACAAACCGCAGACTGAAAAACTCGCTTTTGACTTCTGTTTGGTTTGTGCTGTAGATCCTCCAGGAAATGATGCAGGAGATCGACTACGACCGCGACGGCACAGTGTCACTGGAGGAGTGGATCCAGGGAGGCATGACCACCATCCCACTGCTGGTCCTGCTGGGCCTGGAGACCGTGAGTCCACAGAGGGGCTGCTGATGCTCGCTAATGCTCCAAGAAAGAGGGCGTTTAGAGCAAAACTGAGAAGACTGGAGCACATCGCTTCTCATTTTGACTCAATTGTGTCTGTAAAATCACCCACATATATCGTTGACCTAGAATGGTTGTACTTACTCAGCTAGTGTTGCACAGCAGTGGCACAGGTGTCTTAATGTGGCCAGTATCAAATGTCCATAAGCAAGACTGAGAGTCTGCAGCCATGCTAGCGGCTCTGTGAGGCTGTACTTCTACACAGCTGTGATTTGAGCTGAATGCTAACGTTAGCATGCTAACATGCTCACACTGACAGCATGTCAGTGTCACTGATGCGTTAGCAGGTGTAATGTTTGCAGTGTGTTAGCAACGCTTGCTAATTCACGCTAAACACAAAGTGCAGTAAAGGCTGAAGATTTGGTCGTAAACCAAAGAAAAAAATCGAAATATTGATCTGATGAAGGTGCTGAATGAAACAAAGTAAAATTCATCCAAATGAAGACGTCGACCAAAATTCATGGCACTCCATTTAATAGCTGTGGAGAGATTTCACTCAGAAACACAATGTGAACCCTTGGTGCTGCGAGGTGAAGCAGAGTGTCATCAGACTCTCCAGGATTCACCGTCTTGGCACCGTCGACGTCTGGACCCGATTTCACAGCAACAGTTTCTGAGATATTTCAGTGTGAACCAAAGTGATGGAGCGACTCACAGACCAATTACAGCGTCTGTGGAGCTGCTAATGCAGCTAAAAACATGTGAAACTGACAGTAAAGTGCAGTACTGAATAATTAGATACAGTTAAAGTTTGATTTCTTCCATAATAAACACATAATAAAACAGCTATTAATACCTGTAAGCTTAAACACATGTTTTTTTATCCATTTTTGGTTGATCAGCCCCCCCAAAAACGAGTCTTCTCTCATATCCTGCAAGTGTAAATTGACTTTTATCAGTCGCTCCTCAGCTCTTCTTACCTTATTTGATTATTATGCTTATCACTCTGCTGTCACAGGAGTATTTTTACGTCTGTTCCCTAATAGCTCTCTGTAAATTACTGTGGTCCGTGGTGTCAGCTAAATTGCTAAAATTTGAATGTGATTTGGGAATGAGCGGTTTCATTTTTCCTTCCAGGCTCTGCTGCTGTGCGTGATAGTCTGAAAAAGACACACATTTCACAAACAAAAGACATTCCTCATCATTATTAAGCCATTTTCTGCAGTTCTAAATGATCCTGTAACAGCTCACACTCTCCTCAGTGGCTTCCTGAGAACAACTGACTCGCGTGATCCCCAAACTAATGAGATCAGGTCTGCAGTCAGTTCACCATTTATCCACTAGATGGAGCTATTTGACCAGCAGAAATCCCCACCAAGTCTCATTTTTTATGAATGAATATTACTGCAAAGGGAAGGCAGCAAATGCCTTTAACTGAGCGCGCAGCTCAAAGTGCTGCAGCCAAACACAAACAAAAACACAAACAAACACAAACGCGGTTGTACAAATGGCACCGAGTCAGACAACCAGCAAGCTCAAAGACAAACACATCAGAGAAATGACTCGCAGATGATTCTCCCACCAGAATATAAAATCACTCAATCAGTCGCCATTCAGTCAATTAATCACTCGGTCTGTTTGTCTCACGGCAGAATGTTAAAGACGACGGGCAACATGTGTGGAGGCTGAAGCACTTCAACAAGCCGGCCTACTGCAACCTGTGTCTCAACATGCTAATCGGACTGGGGAAGCAGGGCCTCTGCTGCTCATGTGAGTAATTCACTTACGGGTTCGACAGACGCATCGATCTGTGCAGACAGATACAATGTGATGCACTGAGCCAGCGTCGTTTGATCATGTGCTGCAGCGCTCATATGATGGATGTTACCCTGTGATCAAATTTATGTAAAAATATGGACATCTTACTGTTCACTGGTTAAAAAAAGAAAAGATTTAAAAGCTGTTTTAGAGGCTTTTTCAGCAGAAATAATGAGGAGGACAACCAAGCCACTCCACAGAAAGAACTTACCTTTTTTTTTTATTATGAAAGTGTAAAAGCTGCTTGTGTTTCATCCACGCTGGATATTTTGCACCCGACACAGAAGCTGTTTTTCACAGAATATTGGCATCAGCGCCTTCCGTACAGCTTTCACAAACGCATTACTCAAACCTGACTGAATATCACTTATAACCATATGAAAAGTCTCTTTTCTTTCCTCCGTGTTCCTGGTTGAAAGTCTGAAATTGCTCCCCTTTTTTTTTTTTTTTTTTTTTTTCCTCCAGTCTGCAAGTACACAGTCCACGAGCGCTGCGTGGCTCGTGCGCCGCCATCTTGCATCAAAACCTACGTCAAGTCCAAGAAAAACACAGAGGTGCGTCCAATTGGAGTGTTTACCAGTCGGCACGCTTGGATCAGCGATGCTCCGCGGAGCTTAGGATGAGGGCTTCTCTTCTTCTAATGGAATTAAAACAACCCAGCCTGCCGCCGAGCATCGCTAATTAGCCGGCCTCATCCGCTTGGCCTCTTTCTTTCCACTTCTTGTTTTCTTTGGTTGTTGTGTCACTTTTGTATATGTCTTGTTTTTCTGCACTGTCTCTTTTCTCACTTCTCCCTCCCCCCGTGTGCTGTCTCTCCCGCTCCACACAGGTAATGCATCATTTCTGGGTGGAAGGGAACTGCCCCACCAAGTGTGACAAGTGTCACAAAACCGTTAAGTGTTACCAGGGCCTGACTGGGCTCCACTGTGTGTGGTGTCAAATCACGGTAAGCCGCCACCCGAGGAGAGGCAGCCACCTCCTCATTATATTCCCACTGCTTCTTGTGTTTTAGGGTTTGGTTTTAGCACCTCTGATACCTCACAAGTCATTCAACCAATTTACACCCAGAAAAGCTTGTTTGTGGTTGCACGTCAACAGAAAATAAAACAGGCAGTGGCACACGCGATGCAAATAAAGAGCAGAAAATGCACTCTTCTAACATGCATTGTTTCTGACACAAGTTTGCTGTTGATAACGGCTGCCACCTCCTCCAGCTCCATAACAAGTGTGCCTCCCATGTGAAACCCGAGTGTGACTGCGGACCCCTGAAGGATCACATCCTGCCCCCCAACTCCATCTGCCCCATCATCCTGGTAAGAGCTCGCTCCTCACCGGTCAGCGTCCCGCGGCTGAGCGAGCCTGACCTTGTTTGACACGGTGTTATCTGAGGATTCAATCATCAGCCTGTGTTCTCCCGCTGAGCTCTGAAATGCCAAAGCTTTGTTTATTTCCAAAATGGTTCAGGTCTGTTTCAGGGGAGAAGAACGGACCTGAATTTGCTCGTTAAGTATCTCTAAAACACATCTTCTCACTTTGTCTTCTTTAATAAACGCTGCCTGGTGTTGTATAGGTTAATTCTATGTTTTACAGCAAACGTGGCCCCAAAAATGCAGCATAAAAACACTGTAACAGCCCGAGTTCACAGCCAAGAGCTTAAAAACACTCGGGTCAGAGTCCCCCGACATCCCCAGAAGAAAATCTCTCATTTCTTTATTATTCAGATTTTTTTGTCTACCTGTTTTACGGACAGGGAGCAGGTCTGTTAAAAACTGAGCTATAAGCTAATAGCATCCACTGTGTCGGAGTCTCACTAGAAAACAGATTAAATGATCGTTTCCAGATAACTTTGTGGATTAATGAATTATTGGGAGATCATAGCGACATAAAAAGCACCATGATGGCCTGAATGCTTTCTTATGCTGCTGTTCATCATTTATTTATTCATTGTTATCTGTGTGTAGCTAATGTCACTGGACCCTTCAGCCTCATATTTTTAGAGTCCTCGCTCCTCTTGGCCAGCCGCTGGGAGCAGGAAGTGACCAGCAGCTACGTGGCGCTCATGTTAGCTTGTTGGTATTTTCACTTTGAGTCTGCAGGTGTTTCAGAACCTGCACATTGTCTCCACTGCTCTGATGCACACCTGCTGGACACACAGCATGAATGAAAGCTCATTTACGGCTCCTCTTACAACCTCGCTGTTTGACCTTTGACCCCAGGAAAGGCAGTCGACCCTGAGGAAAGACTCCCGGTCCAGCCAGTCGAGCCGAGGGAAGATGCAGAGGGCCAACTCGGTCACAGTGGACGGCCAAGGACTCCAGGTGAGTCCTCACAGCCTCAGTGTGGAATCACCTGTGCTTCATTCACCAATATCAGTCCACTTTTTAACGTGTTTATCACAGTGATGGTACGAGTATTAACGCTTTAAGGGTTAGACGTGGTGAGAATTGGCGGCATTGGACATGTGAATGTTTACCATTTCCGAAACATTCACATGTAAGCTAACAGTGTAGGTAAGAGAAGATCAGCACCAGGTAGCTTCTCCTGACTCGCAATTTCTAAATCCATAGTTCGAGTTATAAAACGGGTCACAACTTCAGGAGCGAGTAAACTTTATTTCTGCAGCAGCTTTCAAAAGCAGGGACAGGCCGAACAGACAGAAATAAGCAAAATATAAAACAACAACATAAAACCAGTGGTGGAAAGTAACTAAGAACATTTACTTTCAGTACTATGCTTGTGTAAATTCACAAGTTGCCCAGCAGAACATAAAGTCACTGAGTGATGAACGCATTGATGCATTGTTTTAATCCAATAATATGATATTCTGATTAGTACTTTTTGAGACATTTAAAGATCTGAAATGTAAAGCGGAGCCGGTTAAACGTAAAGAACTGATTCCTAAACTGAACTCCAGGATGATCGTGGAGCCGTCGGTCTTCAGCAGGACTGCAGAGACCCAGCAGCCGCAGAGCTGATTTTAAGAGAATATCAGTGCGTCAGACCTTTGCTCACTGCTTTGAAACGGACCTCGGCAGTTGGTCCTGGGACATGTGATGGGGGTCTGCTGGTAATCAGCATTATGCAGCAGACCTGGTCCGGCCTGCTCCTCTCTAATATCTGTCAGCCGGCGTGCTGGCGATGGAAACCTGCCGCTGTCTGTGGCGACCGCTCGTCTACGCGGGGCTGGGAGACAAATGTGATGAATCATATCCCAGGCACATCCATCTCTGCCGCTCGCCGGCTAACCAGCATAATAATCAAGATTATTATTTATAATTACAGGAAGTAATGGATCACTCTGGACTGGACAGGGAGCTCATTAATTCACCCTTGGCCTGCTGGGATAGCAGACAGGGGGAGTTAAGCGCTTCATCTGTGTCAGGGAGAGCACGGGGCGAGTTGTTGGAGACCAAGTGCACGAAGGGAAATTCAAACCGGGCCGCTGGATTAGAGCTTGTTTACGTGGCGCTCGGCGAGTTCGGCCTCCGGCGTCGCAGGTTCTGTCCGTCCACGGTGTGACGACCACTCGCTCGGCCCACGTCACGCCAGACAAACTGCCCTGCCAATTAGGAAGTGGTGGCAAATAACCGGTCCGAATGATTTGTGAATCATGAGTTATCAGGTTGACAGTATTGATTGGTTTAGAGATAGATGGTTGTTTTACTGTACTGCATGTCTGTGCTGGCCTCTAACACTGTTTACCACCGCAACACAAAAAACCTTTATATATGCTACATTCTGGGTAAAAACACAATTATTTTTTAGTTAGTGTTTGCAATATTTTATGTTTTTGTCAACAAATCCCATGAAGCCACCAATGAACTGATCCCCTAACAGGTACTGTCTGTGCATCTGAAACCTGATATATGTTTTCCTTCCAAAAACTAGTATGAAGTATGAGGAAAGTCCATATTTGGAGGCAGGTGGTTGGATGGGTCAAGCAGGGTCGCGACTTTCACGCTGCAGACTGGGCTTTATGTCCCGTGTTCAACCCAGAGTGAACGTTGATTCTTTTTGGAGGTGAATTAATGTAATTTAATGTCAGCAACGTACGTAACTAATGCAGTTTTTCAGGCAAACCATCATATGCTTTATTTTGAAAGTGTAACTGGACGTTGCGAACTAGGTGTTGTAGGTTTAATCTTGCTAACTTCACCATAAAACCCTGCACGCTGAAAAATGAAGCTAAAGGTATCCAGTGCCTTAAAAAGTGACTAAACGTATATGACGAGCTGGGGGAAGAAAAACACATCAGTGAGTCGCACAGAGTGACGTGTTCCTTCATCACCATGAGCACAGTTGTTTATTCCTGTCAGTCCCATGTACGCCGTCCCGCTGCCATAGAATCTGATTTCCCAGGAAATGACTGACCATTTTTTAGAAATGAAACCACACGTTTGTGACCTCGGTTTTGGGGCTGAGCGCCACAGAACAACTGGCCTCAGGAGGCGTGAAAGGAGCACGTTCTCATTCTGTGGTCGAGTTAGCGATAACAAATAAGCAACGTCGGGTTAGACTTTCAAAATAAAGCTTGCTGAGAAACATTTCAGGTGTTTTAGGAAATGATCTCACGTGTTGGAATCAGGGTTGTAGGAGAGAGACGGACACATCGTTGCTTTTAGTGTGTTTGTGGGTTTGTTGGCCATAAGAAAAATACACATCTTTACTCTTTGAAAGTACAGCATCACTGGACCGAAAGATCTACCTAAAAGGAACATTCACATGATTTAGTTTTGAAAAATTTGCCTTAAAAGTACATTTTGTGTGACTTAATCACTGTTCTCCTTTATAATTAGATATTATAATTAACACCAGATTAAATTTGGACTCAGGCAGAGAATTTGCGAGCGGCCACACTTTACCACAGCCAGGTGCCGCATCTCTGCAGCCAAACAGCAAAACTCAAAGCCAATCGGATGACTGGCATCGCTTGGAAGTGCTGCACGTCCTCGGGAAAATGTCTGAGGGATATGGCTTGAAAGTGAATTCCTGTGAAGCATCCTGCAGTCTCCAAACACCGACGGTTTGTTTTGACATCTCCCATTCAGATCACAACAATAGAGGGCACTCATCCTCTGCTAGTGTTTGTCAATCCGAAGAGCGGGGGGAAGCAGGGAGAGAGGTAAGTACACAATCCGTCTCAACATGCTACAAGAGGCCTCTGAAGCGCCGCTCCTCAGCTCAGGGACGGCGGCGGCGGCGGCGGCGGCGGCGGCGTGGCCTCTGGCTGCCAAGTGCTTCAGGCTTAGTCAAATAAATAACATTAACCTAAACCGCTGGCCGCCTTCACCGTCAGATCACCCCCCCACCCCCCCCCCACCCCGCCCCGTCTCTCTGCTCAGACGCCCTCCTCGCTGTCACGTCCCCTGGCTGGTCCCCCTTCTTTAACCCAGGGCTAATTGGGTTATTACTGAAACATATTCATTCACTCCTTATTACGCCAGCCCTCATTTGTTTAAATTATGAGATCAAAATATGACTTCAGCCAGTTGATATAATGAAATTGAAATTAAAATGAATTAGTCTTTCTAATGGTTTCTCCTCAAGGGGACTTTGGGTATGTCCCACCCCGCTGCCCAGTCCACTGCCTTGTCACGCTCTGATTGGCCGTCGGCCTTACGTTTTTAGGCCCCGTCTGTGATGTTTGACTCAGATGTCGTTCTTAATCTCTTGATGTTTTCTGATGTGATCTCTCTTCTTTTTCTTCCCTGTAGGATTTACAGAAAGTTCCAGTATCTTCTGAACCCGAGACAAGTGTACAACCTGGCCAAGAACGGGCCCATGCCGGGGTACGTTGGCCGCCGTGGGGAGAGGTCACTTAAAGGGGAGGTCAGGTGCCCATGAGCCACTTCAGGCTTCAGTGGTCTGAATTATCCCCCAAAGTCTTCTCTGTGTCAGATTCCCTCTGTGTGTTCCTGACCTGCCACTGCAGCTCAGCATGGCAACACGAAGAGGAGATTCTGTAGCAGGCGAGAACAGGACGAATGAGCTGTAACCAAAAACGACGTGTAACAACTGTAACTGTGAACCCGAACTTTAAGTTTGCCAAAGATGTGACATTTGAGTTCTAAAAAAAAAATAGCAGAGGTGATATATCGAATTAATTACTAGCTAAAGAACAAAACTGAAATAAACAGGTACATTTTCTCAGCACAGCAGTTTCCCACGGCGAGAAAATACATCGAAAATACATTATTGCATTTTCTGCGACTTGTTTTATTTGATTTATTTTCAAATGCACTGCAAGAAAAACAATTTTTTTTACCTAAATTGCAACATTTATTAGGTGGCAAGATGAGAAATTGTGTGTAAAATTTCCAAACTAAACCTATAATGTGGATATGTTGACACAGAATATGATCCTCATCACATGAAGTTGCGTCTCAGAGCCGCTGCAGACGTTTCCAAGACCTAATTGTGATGTTTCTCGTTGTTCATTAAGCAGAAAGAAAGAAAAATCGTACAGCATGATGCAGCTAATGATCCTCTGTTTACAAACAGGCTGTTGTTGCTCACGAAGTATAATAACCACCATCACATGCAAGAGAGGCCTTTAGTATTAGAGCCTTCACTCACTTCCCTCACACAGCACAGACACAAATGAGGTGAGTTCACACATAACGAATCCTGGAGACGACGGTATCATGCTGTAGCCTCGGACGAGCACCGGCTCCATATGCATAAGCCCGTATGTTCACGGAGAGCCGGTGACACGGATGACTGACGGACGGAGAGGGGTGAAGCTCTCCACACAGCACATGTGATCGCGCATACAGACGAGGGGCTCACGGCGGGCTGTAGGCGCGGCCGGCGTCGGCTTTTCCTATGCTTCACATCTGTGATTAAGAAAATGAACGGATCATTTACATGCACGAGGCTGCTTCACTTTGCTGTCGCCAGCGGCGTTAAAACATACAGGAATGGCTCGCCGCCGTGCTGCCACGTTGTTTGGCTTTGATTAGATCTGAAAACAGAATCTTTGCAGCTTATAACAGATAAATAACACAGCGGCACACGCAGGGGACAAAAACCTCCGTCGCAGCTTTCACGTCACAGATTGAGCGCCGACTTTTTGGAGCTGACCTCGCCTCAAACGTCACCTGCATCCCCTCTCTCCCCAGAGCCGATGACCTCGCCCCGCTGTAACCTCGTTAATATTTGGCCAAGTGTGCTGACCGCAGCTCACATTAGCGAGGTGAACGGTCACCGTCAGACACGGCAGGCCGAGGCAGCCGCACGCACTGCTGTCAATTAGCTGCCTCGCTAATGCAATTACAGCAAATTAAGTGTTTGTTTCTTGGTATTTAAATATCCCCAAAGTTGCCTTTCATGTTTGCGGCCGTCTGTTTTGCGTCTAATATGGTTTGTGGTCCCAGTTGGAGAGTAATTGAGCGAATCATTTACCCGCCATACGAGGCTCAGAGGCTGGCTCATTCAGTTAGGGCTTTGTTATTGTGAAGGAACGGAAGAAGTTGGCCTGAACATTGCCTGTCATGATCCAATTAGGCTTCCAACAGGCAGGCTAGCTCGCTGGATGAATAATTGTCAGTGCGACATGTGTTATTTTGTGGGATTAGAGGGAGTTTGCAGTGAAGCAGCGGGCTCAAAAATATGCTTGTGATGTGCACTCGGTCTGTTATGTGATGACTCTCATTGTCAGAAAGGCTGAGAGAAATGTCTGAATTAAGCTTCATTTCTGTGAGCACGTGAACAAAATATGTCAATTTTAATTTATTTTTAAAAGCAGAATGAAAATGAAAATCAACTATCACATGAAAGAAACTTTTTTTTAATCACATCCAGAGGAAAATTTAGAAAATGAACAGAATGAAGGTACAGGTTGAGTGAAAATAGAAATAATTGATAGAGATATTTGGGGCCTTTTGAGCCGTTTGAAAAACTCAACTTAAATTAGTTTTATCAGCTTGATGCTTTGCGTCTTTTCCTGATTTTTAAATTACTCATAAGCACGGTTCATTATTTCTTTATAGGCTCTCGGAGACTCCGGCTGTAAAACGTGATCTGATATAATGGACTTTCATCTGCTCTGTATCTGATTTATGTTTACAGAGCTCTAACGCAGCACCAAACCCAAATAAGTCTGTCTGGATATCTGTTAGCTGGAGTTTTATAACCGCCTGCTCATAAGAGGAGACATAAGAAGCATCCCTGTGTGCTGTTGGATAAGAAACTTCATAAACATGTCTATGAATTACTTTCTAAAAACGGCTTTAATACATTTGTTTATGTGCAACTCATATAACATCTAAAACATGGAAAATGTCCTTATTTGATTTAACAACATCAAACATGAAAGGTTGGTTTGTGGCAGAGAGAAGGATCATCACCTCAATACTTTTCTACATGTTGAGTCTTAACAAGGTCAGAAGAGGAAAAGGGTTTATTTATTATTATTATTATTATTATTATTATTATTATTATTATTATTATTATTATTATTATTATTACCTGTGAGTCTGTGAGACTCCAAACAACCTGTTCTCACTCTTTGGTGTCACTTTTTAGCACACTGCGACACCTTTAGTACTGAAAAGGAGTAAGAAGTATCATATATCCCTCTGAAATGTGGTATAAAATAGCAGAAAATGGAAGTACTCAGAGTACAAGTACCTCAAAACTGAGTAAATGTACTTATTTACTCTCCGGCAGTGTAAAATGGGCATAAGGAATAAAAAAAGAAGCGTATTTAGGAATAAATGTTAACGTCTTTCAAACAGCTTGTTGTGTGTTTGTCGTTTGCAGGCTGAACTTCTTCAGAGATGTTCCAGATTTCAGAGTGCTGGCCTGCGGAGGGGACGGCACCGTGGGCTGGATCCTGGACTTCATAGGTACTGAGGGTCCACAGAAACCCTTCTTTTACACACAATGCAAACGGCCAAGCCTCCTGGTGCTCTGGGATATTTACTCATACCGTCTGATCACGTACAACATCGTGGAACTTAAATACTCCATTTCCTTTTAAGGCAAAAATTGCATTTGTTTTTATTAGTTTTCAAAGCCGGCATCACTCGTGCTGTTCAGCCTGAAATGGTAAAGTGTACTTTATGGTCTGTATATAAACACTTTAATTATGTCCAAGAGTGTGTATTCAGGGGTGGTAAAATGGGGTGATTACATGAGTTGGAAAACAACATTCTAGTCATCATTTGAGGAAAAAAAAGAATCACCTGGCCGCCTCTATTTGGTCTTGAAGATGTGTTACTTCTTCTGGCTCTCAAAAATTGCCTCAATTTTTTATCAATCAAAACAAAGAGAGGTAATAACCTTCGGGCAAAATGTGTCTCTTGAAATAGACTGAACGAGTCCACATTCACATTGACTTTTACAAGTAGGGCTGCAAAATGGATTTGATGCTTTCTTTGCAAGTCTTTGCAGTGAGTTTGTTTTCTTTGTTTGGCCTCGTTTCGCATCATGTTGTGATATTTGTCCCGCTGCTCCAGATAAGGCCAACCTGGACAGGAACCCCCCCGTGTGCATACTTCCTCTTGGCACGGGCAACGACCTGGCAAGATGTCTGCGATGGGGAGGAGGTACTGACAGAAAATAGACACATTGCAGTGAAATGCGTGGCCTCAATTCACCTTTTTTACATTAAATACATAAGTATGCTTTGTTATGACATTTCATTATTATCATAATTATTATTAGCGTTAATGGGAGGAAGCTCAGGGAGTAACGACAAGGCTGCAAATTACATTTATTATCATGATCGATTCATCAGCAGGTTAGTTTCTAGATTAATCAATCAATTAATGTCTGTGAAATGTCAAGTTTTTTTGTTTTTTCAAAACCAAATTCAAAGACATCAAGTTTCTAATCTTAAAACAGAGAAAATCCTCACGTTTGAGAAGCTGCAGCCAGAGAGCGTTTGGACTTTTACTTAAAGATAGACGATAAGATAAGTGATGAATCCGTTATCAGAATAGTTGATTTTTCAGTTGATGCATCAGTTCTTTATCTTTTAACTGAATCTGAGAGGTGGGAGACCCAAACTGGGAATATATGGAGCACAGTTCAACAGATTCCATGTTTTCCTTTAATTCTAGTCAGACAAATTTCAATCTTCAATACACTGGAGCTGTAGCTGCATGTTAAGTCAATAATGAGTCTGTAAATAATCGTTTCTGGATGCACAAATCTCTTTTCTGTTGCTGAGCTTCGGGGAGGACCGTCATGTTAACACTACATGGTTGATCAATGTCCGATATTTGACAGCAGCCAATATCAGCCCGATGAATCAATGACCCCGGAAGTGCTCAGAGGTGCTTTGCTGCATGTGAAGCATCATCCAAGCTTTTCCAGACCCGTTTTAACACGTTCTCTGTTCCCTCTCTTCCCGAGGCTACGAGGGCGAGAGCCTGCTGAAGATAATGCGGGACATCGAGAACAGTTCGGAGGTGATGCTGGATCGCTGGAAGATTGATGTCACACCCACAGACAAGGATGAGCGAGGCGACCCGGTGCCTTACAGCATCGTAAACAACTACTTCTCCATCGGAGTGGTGAGTCGGGCTTCAGGCAGCGTTGATGGGGCGGGAGAGAAGGAACAGTCACATGAGGGATGATGCTTGTGTTAGTGTGGAGTTCATGAGTTCAGTGGTTCATACTCAAGGTTTGCTGCAGACAGTTTAAATGTTTTCATAAATGAAAACCACAAAGAGGAAGATCTCCTCAAACTCAGAGAACTGAAAGTGCTGTTAGGAGTCGAGGGCCACAACAAATGCAAACAGGAAAGAGCGTGAAAGACAAGCCCTGAGTGGAATAAAACATCTTTATTAGCTGAAACCCTGTCGTGTTTCCTGCTGCAAGAGGAAACTGATCACAGCATTTTCCTGTAAATACGTCAGATCATCTTTGGCTGCTTGAACATAGCTGCTCTTCTGTGTATCTGTGAAGCGATTGACAGTCGATTCCATGTTGCCCAGCAAAATAAAGCAGCCGTGCCCTCATTACAACAAACACCTCAGTGAGATCAGGATCATGGTGAGTCTCACTTCTACGTGTCAAATCTAACCGACTTCAAAGCAGGAAAAAAATCTGTTAAACTGTTTAGTTTCTGCATCCCAAATGATGTTTTTCTGGTGGCTTTTTATAAAATTTTTAACACTTTATTAATAATCAAAATAAACAAGGTAAATACCCAGATTAAAAAGATAAAAGCAAACAAATGAGCCCCGCTCATAGTCCAAATAAGAAAACCAGTTAGAATAATAATGTTAATAATAAGAAATGTGTTTGTTGCAAGAGGTGTAAAACAGGATTAAAGACAATGTTAGGCCAGAAACAGAAATAAACAATCCCTAAAACATTTCAGAAAAGTCTAAAATATTGAAAATAATAGCAATAAAACCAGCAGGAAGAAAATATGGAATTACCAAAGATAAAACAACAAAGTTAAATCACTCCAAATTAAAAAAAAACTGTATGTGTGTTTGTGTAAAAGTCGTTATCTTCTGCATTTTCTTTACTATAAAACAACATCTTTGATATTGTGTTGAAAATGCACAAATCAGAGGTAAACTACATTTGGTCCAGTTGGTAAATTAGACTTACAATGTGATTATTATTATTATTGTTTTACTTTTATTACCAAATTTAACCTGCAAATGCTAAAATAAACCAGAATCAGCTTTACTGGCCAAATTTGTGTGCACATATAAGCAATTTGACAGTGCTTTAAACATTACACTGAATGTACTTGCACAGGAAAAAAGGACTTAAAGCTCAGTGAGGACAAAAAGACAAAAGAAGAAGACAAACAAGTTAAATAGCACAAAAATATGAAACAACAAAATTTACCCTGTGCAGGTATTTCTGTTGTGATGAATGTACATGTTAAAAACTGCGTTACTGGATGAACAATAGATGATAAAGTGGACAGTAACAGTACAAATAAGCTGATTATAATGTTACTATATTGATTGTTGCACCATCATGGCACAGAAAGCAGTGTTGCAGGAGCATCTCTTCTTCCATATCCCACTCATTTCACCTCCTGGTTTCTTAAAACTTTTGTTTCTTTCGGATCTTTTAAAGCAGATCAGGTTCATTAGTGTGAGCTCAAACACTGACACTGACCGTCCAATGAGAGTTCAGACTTCTCTGCAGGGTCGCAGCAGTGCCGCAGGTTTGAGCTGATGTTAGTCCTTTTCCACGCCAAAGTTCAGTGAAATGACGGCGATGAAGAGTCTCACAGGGGCCAGTGAGGAGCTTAACCCAAACCCAAACAGAGCGAAGACAGACGCCACAAACGAACGGACTGACTGACGGACTGCAAATTAAATCCTTTCTGTCAATAATTCTTGGTTCTGTTAAAGGTTGAATGGGAAAAACAAACCTGACGCAGTACCTGCAGTAACAGCATAATCACTCAATTATTTGCTTTGATCACATTCTGGTTAGGCCTTTATTGAGATGTGCTCAAACCTCAACCGTCTCTGATTGGTAAACAAGCCTTGTTGTGTATCTGCATGGTGTCAGGCCGCCATCAGCACCCCCCACCCCCCGTCCATCTCCGCCATAATGACACTTATTTCACGTAGCTCATGTTAGCCATTACTGATAAATGTCAGGGGGAAATATGGTAATTGACATTTGCAGGTGGTAGAGGAGGGAGCCACTCGATGTTGTGAGATTGGAGCAGACCGTGGCAGGGACATAAGTGATGCATGGCCTTACAAATGTTAGTTGAATAACACCTCCAGCCTGGGCCCCTAATGACGATGTTAGAGGATATTAGAGGACAGCTCTTGTTAACATTGTGATAGAGGAGAGCAGTGGCTGTAATCTGTCTGCAGTGCTGAACATATGGTGATGTGTGCAGGGGGAAGTGGTTACAGTGTGAAGTACATCTCGTCCTGGTGTTTAAGTGCATTCATTTCCAGCCGTAGATGTAAACACACGTTTCTTCTTCTTTTGTTTCAAATCGTATTTCTTCTGTGGATTTTGAAGACAGAATGAGCCAAAAACAGGACGATGTGAATGCATGCCAACATGTGAAGTGCCCGGGAGGAAAAAGGAAAAAAAACTGCTTTTAACCTTAAAAAGTCTGAAAATCTGCTAATGTCTGCACGTCAGAAGTTTTAAGATTCACTCAGGCAGGGTCTGAATCTGGAACGATATATTCTGCTCCACCTTTTGACTTTGTTCGCTCCTTCATCCTTTTCACCTGGATTACCGCTCTTTCTTGTCTCAATCTCATTTGATTATCTCCCGCTCCACCTCCGACATGGCTGGACGGATCCACTTGAAGGTGTGGGGGGAGACGAAGATGGTCGGCTCCTCTTCCTGTACCTGCCTTACAGTACAGGTAGTGTGGGACTGGTAACGCCCTATCAAATCGCCGCTCGAATATCAAGGTGGTCGAACTTTTTACCCACAATTCTTTCCCCACATTGCTTGCAATGGGCCGACCCATCTGGCCCATCTAACCCTAACCCTATAGGAAGTCCACCACAGTGACATCACGCAAGTCGTAAAAGACGACAGCTTATGATTGGTCTGGGACCAACAAGCAAGAATTTCTGAATTTAAGACTCTGTAGTGGCTTAATCTCAATCTGACACAGTGAGCGTTTCTAACAGATATAAACCTTCTGCTCACCGTCATCACTGTCCCCTCGTATAGAGGCTGGTTGCACAGCGGCAGTGTCCTGTTCAATAACGAGACAAAACTGAAGTGAACTGGATGTAACTCTGGTGTCTGTAACAATGCAAACAAGTACAGGAATATTTACGAAACCAGCTTTCCAAATATTTTATGAGGCAGGACATTTATTCAGCACATTTTTAGGCCTGAAGGATTCACACAAAACCAGAAACTCAACAAAACATCCGTAAAAACAGAGCGATGCCAAAGTCTAGAAGCAAAGACAGAACAGGAGTATGAACCTCAGATCCACATGAGAGGCCAGTCAGAAGATCAGAGACAGAAGATGAGACAAGATCAGGTGTGAATGATTCTCAGGGCAGAAATCAGGCACAGCAACAGGATTTCAGTTTCGGGTGGGCCACAGTTACTTTGGGTGGGCCTCTTGATTCTGTTTCCAACTGGTTTCCAACAAAAATGACTGGTATCAGGCTGTGGAGGGCGACTAGTACGTATCTAGTACTAGTATGTCACTATCTGTATTTTCACTTTGGATCGAGTGGATCAATACATCAATTCATTACGAAAGCAGACATTTGAATGGCTGTCAATTCATTTTTCTTTGATCTGACTGGATCACTCTTTGAATTGAGCGATCAGAGGACTGGGTGAGCTACACTGACTTTTCACAGGAGAGAGAGCGAGCTGTTCTTTCATGACCTTTACTGTCTGTGAAGGTCATCTGAAGACAGTCAAGTCAGGCAGGAGTATTTAGCTCTACCTCCCGTGTTGTCTACAGTTTCTACAAGTTCTGGTTTTGATGGGAAAAGCATTTGCAGGTATATAAAAAAGCAATGATATGCTTTCCTAAATACACCGTGTCTACATAGTTGGAAAATGACGTGTTGCTGTATTCAAACAGCCATAGCGATTCATTCAACTGTAGCAGCCTGTGCCGACGATAGAATCCACCGGCCTTCTCAGTCACCATTCTTTGCCGAACAACCGGCAGATTGTGATGTGCGTGCGCGAGCGTAACATGTCTGGGATGACCAATGATGGCCCGCTGCGACTGGGCGAGACCTCATGTGATAATAACCGAATAAGTGTTATATGTATTTTTTTTTTATTTTTTTTTCAAATGGAAGCATTTTTGCTTTAAGGGTTTTATTAATTTTTTAATCCTTAAAATAAATGTTAAGAAAAATCTCAAAGTCATTTAGGGTGGGCCAGGTGTACAAGTGGGTGGGCCTGACGGGCCTGGCAGAAATGCCGTGATTTTAGAAAAACTTTTCATTTCATCACACTGAACGTTGGCTCCCCTTCATTCTGTTAAGGAAAGCCACAAAAGCCCAAAAGTGACGGTAAGTTCTGATGTTCGATGCGACCGGTTGATTCCTCGACACTCAACTGAACTCAGGGAGAAGATTAGCGGAGAACGTCTTCGGCCCGCCTGCTCATGAAGTCATTATAAGTCCTGTTGTCTTTGCTCTGTTAGTGGGATTAGCGCCCTGCAGGCGTGATGATGACAAATGAAGTTGTTTGTGGGGGATTAAGAAGACTTTGAGCTCTCTATGGATTCGAGTGTGATATAATATTTTGTGACACATTTTGCATCAGATTTTTTTGCTTCCCGTCGACTGAAAAAAAAAAAAAATTACAATAAAGATTATGCGACAAGTCAAGCTAATAATTACCTCAGAGATTATGCAGATGAAGGGCGGATTGTTTCTGTAATGACATTGTTGAAATCAAAACCTCAGCAGTCGCAGCCGCCGTGGACGTGAAGCGCCACCGCCAGCGTTTGCTCCAATCTGAAGTCCTTTAACGAGAAGTCCTGTTGGATGTCGATTTGACTGCTTGTTCTCATGCCGCTCACACTCAGATCATTGGTGTCAAACAAACTGCCAGCGTCTTCATTTTCAAATCATTTCAGCCCCGAAGCGGTGCAGGTAAGAGGTGGAAGGAGATTCTTCTTCCTTTACCAAAAAAAAAAGACCTTTTTTTTTTTTTTGGTAAATTCTTCCAACCTAACCTTCTGCCACGGCCCAGTGGGATTGAGAATTAATGGCGCCATCCCTTTGGGAGGATGTGGAAGTGACGTGAAGTGTAATGATCTCAATCAGGGCCAGGGGTGAGAGACAGAACTAATCACTGAGCACACTCCACTACCATAATGCAGTCAGTCGCCCTAATGACCCTGGTGCTCCTGTCAAAGCCATTATTCTCCCCCATACTGAAAGGCACATCAAACCGCTGGGGCCCACTCATAATTGGACTAAACTTTGAGCTATGAGAGGACATTACACATGTCCTGTATTAATTTGGGTGCCAGATTTTTACATTGGTAATTATTTGAGGGCAGCTAGGGGGAGAGAGAGAGTGAGTGAGCTGACGACATCCCACCGCCGCGAGGGGGTCAAGGCGTGAGGATGTGAGTGTGTCCTGCACGTGTTGATGCTGCGACTGACTGCTACAGGATTATTTGGGTTTTTGTTTTAATACTCAGTGAGGCGGCAGGTGAGAGGTGTAGTACAGTAAATTTATTTTGTTTTATTTTAGTGGGGATCCTGAAGCTTTCGGTCGCATCTCATGATCTTCATCAGTAGATGTTTGGGGTGTTTTCTTTTTCAATGCCAGATTTTATTTCCGATGCCAGAATTTAAAGTCGCCGCTGTGGCCTCATACAGGTGGAGGTCACGTGTCTGTCACGGTGCTGCTGAGCTTAGTTCAAAGTTAATTTCCAACCTTGGAAACAGCAGTTGAGGCTGACCACAAGGTCCATTTAGTCACTTTTCTGGAGCTTTCCGTTACGCCAAATAATCTTCAACAGCAGATGGAGTTATCCAAAAGAATAAACTTTGAACCTGAGCTCGTAAACCAGCATGAACAGTCGAAGAAGAGGTCATGTGATGTGATGAAAAGATTCCAGCTGCTAAATGAACCTTCTGCGCTGCTGTTCCCTTTGAACTTGAACAATACTTAAAACTGAAACTAAGAGCCTGGTTGTTTCAAAGGCAGCCAATTCACATTGAAAAGCTCAAACTCAAACTGAAATCAAGTAAAAGTAAGGATTTTGGATTTGATCGGTTCTATTGGGGAGGACCTCTCGGAGAATAGTCCTCAGGATGTGCGATCAACTCGGACTTGAGTATTTCAGAGAAAATTCAATCATTTAGGCAACTCAAAAAAAAATATTTTTAACATTGTCTTTACTGACACACATGTATAAACATAAAAAATAATTTCCTGCAACAGAACTCCTTCAAAGCGTTTGCCAACACCAGGCTGAAAGTTCAAAGTGCGCACCTGTGAGGGCACCTGTCGCTGTCACAGTGTCCTGACACACTTTCCCATGTTTCATCCTTCAAATGAAACAGCTGAAGGAAAGTGAAGGTGAACGGCTCCAGTTACTGTCCACACCGAGGCTAAAACTTGACGCCTCGCCTCGTAAAGATCTTGGTTTGCTAGCACATACGTTTCTTTCGGGAGTGAAAGAAAGAAAAACTCATTTTTAAATTGATTTTTCTTCTTTAAACACGCGACTGGATGAAGGATGTTGCTGCTTGGCTCAGCATCGCTTCATAAAACCGTGTTTGCTAAACAGTTTGTTTTCTCAACTTCTTCTTGGAATCAGCGTTGTACAAACGCAGCATCGATGCAGAGTGACAAAGGCCTTTATCACTCCCGCTTGCTTGAAATCGCTGTTTACTGTTGCAAAAGCCGCAGCTCCACTTGTACAGATCTCAGATAATAGACCCCAAACCAAAGGGGAGACAACCTCTCCTCGCTTCTGCTCTCTTGTTTGCAGCTATTGTCCTGTTTGTAAGAAAATCAAGTTACAATCTCTCAGATATATCCATCATCTCACCTTTCTGGCTCGCGTTGGAAGCGTGAGGTGAGTCTGCGGGGATCTTGAAGGATTCTTTTGGTCTTCTGCTTACAGCGTCTTGAAGAGACATCAAGAGAAGCTCCATTGATTTTTCTCTTTTGGCTTCTCCTAAATTTCTGTACAGAGAGCTAGCAGGGGGTCCTCCCTGTACGTGCTGTTTCAATGGTGCCACTCAAAATGGAGTGGGTCAAAACAGATTGCTTCAGTGGAAATGGGGGAGGGGAGGGGGGACCAGCCCGAAAGTTTACAGCAACTTTCCCCCACTCTTTCCTGAGATGTTTTCACAGCCGGACAAGTTTGTTTTCCACGAAGGCCTTGCCAGCATTTTTCTGCTGACACCGACTTAGAAGTGTAAATTAAAGGAAGTCTCGGTGTTGTCAGTCCTTGTGTTCTGCAGTCTGTTCTCGAGGTACTCTGCATACTTTAGGACATAATTGACCTCATATATATTTGGATTTCAACTTAATTATGGTTTTTTTTTTTTTTTTGGACTAAACATCTCGTTCAAAGTAATAATATGATTATACAGCTTTCCTGCTCAGGCAGCAGTTTTGTGCTCCTCCAGTGCATTTGAACGGTTTATATAATCAATCAAATAATCAGTGAAACTTCCATAAAATATCAGACATTGTGGCCACTTGGTATTGATAAGCTTACTCATTATTTCCAAATCGTTTTGTCATCTGTGAAAACCACATATCTAACAGAACTTTTCAGGAGCTGTTTATCAGCTTTGTTTCACATGTTTCCAATAATGAGTCATTAAATTGATTACAAAGCTTCAGAAGAAGTTGATCAGGCCGTGAAGGAGCATTTGAGGGAGAGGTTGTGCACAGATCCAAACTCTTAAAGTGAAGGTAGGCGACTTTTAAACTCTTCAGATGAAGGAGTGACTTCACCTCCATAAAACCTTGGGTTGGCCTCTGACCCTGCTGCTGTGGGGGCAGGTGTCGTCCAGGACCCCCCATCAGGGAAATGTAATAGACTTGAAAACACTGAACCTGAGAGGTTAGATGTGGCCAAACTGTCACAGAGGATGGCTTGGTTCGCCCCTGAAACAATGGCCGCTGCTAAGTCGCTGATGGAGTCCAAGGTCGTTTCCCTCCTCATCACTCGCTCCATGACATTGATAGCGAACCGCTGATTATGAGCCATGTTTTCCTCGTTGTCGTTTGGTTGCCAGTCAGCGGGCGTCACTGAATGTTACCATGGAAACGTGGCTCTCAGTTCAGAGTTCGCCTCGTGGTCGGGTTGGCTGATGCCACGTATGACTGCAGACCGGTCTAAAAACCGGATCAGGTAGAATCCACAGACTCAGATGTGTTCTCCGTCTCATTTTAAAGAAGCTGCATTATGGGTTTGATTCTAAATATATATCTTATTCTACACATGACTAATCCTCCTGTCCAGGACTCCCCTTTCACACCTAATCAGGATCCTCTCCCCTGTTTACCTGTGGAATGATCCAAACAGGTGTTTCTGGAGCGTTCCACATCTTTCCCAGTCTGTGAAACGTGTTGCTCAATATAAAATCTAAAGTTTTTTTGTGTTGTTTTCAGTTGAGTTGATGTCACAAAGGATGAGATAAGGTTTCCCGTTCTGTGTAATTTATGTTTCCCGCAGCGTCCCGACTCTTTTGTGGAGAACAAGTCTTCCCAGACTGAGGTGGTGTGAACTGGTGAAGCGTCTCCGTCACACCACGCTAACATGTAACATGAACTGTATCGCCTTAACACCAAGAACCCCAATGAGGCTGCACTTTTTGCCCCAGGGAGGGAGAGGGGGAGAGATGGGAAAATCGGAAAGGGTGAGAGGAAGGTCGAGGGTGACATATAGAGCGACAGATAGAGAGAGGAGAGGTGGAGGAAGGGCGAGAGAAAACAACTTGGTTGCCGGGGTGTCGGCAGCATCCTGTAGGTTAGCTCGGAGCTGTGATTACTCACAATGTGAGTTTAATTAATTAGCCTGTGTGGAGACAGCATGCTGTTCATCAGGCTTTCTGTCAATACCTCTCCATCCCGGGCTCAACCCCGCCGCCACCTCCTGCACACAGCTTCTTTCAGCTTATAGAAATACACACAAGGGACGCGCAAGGTGTAACTGCACCATGTGAGAAGTTGGCAAAGTTAGTTAATGAGGGAGAGGTTGTGCTGGATGTAAAGGCGACGGTTGCATGTAAATAATTAAATTTGTAGGTGCGGATGTTGAGCCAAACTGTAAATGTGATCATATAACATCATGCCTTTAAAGTGCAGACAGCACGTTCGAGAGCTGCAACAGGAGCTCTTAAGTTTAAACGAGAAACAAGAACATGGAGGAGGAGGAGGAGGAGGCGTTTCAGGGGATGGAAATCTTGTTGTGTTTTCACAATGTAAACCTTAAAGAGATTAAATAAAACTCACGAGGGTTTGATTCTCTCTTTCAGGACGCGTCCATTGCGCATCGTTTCCACATTATGAGGGAGAAGCATCCTGAGAAGTTCAACAGCAGGTGAGTTTGTGTCTGTTTGCTTTGGCTCAGTTTATGGTGATGCATTAACCCAGAGGTCCCCAGCTGCTCGCCTCAGGCTCCATAAAACCATAAAGTAATGTGACAGCAGTTAAACCTCACTGAGGCGCGTTCAGGCTACCAGTGCTCTGCTGATTATAAACAACAGCTGAAAATTATAGAATAAAAAAAGGTGTTTTTATCAAACCATCACATCAACACATGAAATGTTTCTCCTTTTCTTTCTTCTTTGTTCAGTTTAAGAAAAATCAAGTTAAATATATCTCTTATCTATCACACCTGTGCTCAGCTAGTTGTGGAAAACTTCTACAACCAGCAAAGATGTGACTACGTGCACGATGGCGCCACCCTGCAGCCTTAATACCGGTTTGCCCCGGTGGCCACTCCCGGTACTGCAGCTAAAAAAATCAATCATAAAGCTCTCTCCCCAAATTTAGAAACATCTGTAAAACTGCAGCTATAAAACTGTTTTGTATGAAGAATTTAAGAATTCTTAGAAGCCATCACATTGGTTTTTGTGTTCTGCGAGCGGTTCTTCTTCATCTTTGAGTCTGGTTTCCACGGCATCCATTGAGTGAACGGACGATCACGGCGAGCTCACGCTGATTGGCTGCTTGTACCACTACATGCTGTCCCTTCCCCGCTCATTAGGAAGCAGGAAATGGCTCATAAAAATAAAAAACGTTGTTCTGGAAATCTGTTAAAATTTAAAATAGAAGAAAACACGACCCACTGCGTTAACTCAACTGAGAGCTCGTATGTAGGTCTGACATACAGAATCTCATTATTACGTTCTGTGGAGGGCGAGAAGGTGAAATGAAACTTTAAAAATGTCTTCCAGCTCCCATAATCTGCATCTTTTAGTTTTCTGATTGCTGATGGGAATTTCCAGATTGACTTCACAAGGACCAGGTTATTATCAGTTATCTAGCTGCAGTGTCTAATCACTCGCTCCAACACCTTCAGAACACAGGTTTCTGATTAAATATGGAGCTTTTAACACAGACGTTGGAGATGAAAATGATGAAAATGTCTCACAAATTTTCATATCAGTGATTTTAAACAGGAGACCTAAAAGACAGAATTTAGGGCTGATGTTGGTGCTGGTTTGTGTCCAGATAAACAGCATTTTTCACTGTTAAACCAGCGACAAAGACTGAAATGAGTCCATTTCCTCACATCAAATCTGAAGCCCGAACAGGCCGACGGCGCGTCTGCAGAACCTCTTCACGCGTAGCTGCTCAGCGTGACGAATGGACGGGCTTCATACTTAGCATGTGTGATTACCTCGAGGAGATGCGTTCACCTTTGGAGATGAACAAATGTGGCATCTATGTTTCCATCAATATTTAACGTCCCCAATACGTCTCCACTAGCGCCGGGGAGTAATTGCAGGCCTAATTGAATTTGCTTGGCTAGTTTGACATCATGGATCAGTCAGACTGATGACACGCAGCCTCCTAATAATCCCATTTGTACTCATTATCATATTTTACCCTGGCCTTAGTACAACATTTAGCCAGCTATCCTTCTGCTGCTTGTTGCTGGAATATGCAGACACAAAATGGTCCAAAGGGAAGCGGATGGCGAACATGGGCCTGTGGTGTGATGGTTAGCGATGGTTACGAGGGCTGTTGGATGTTGGAGAAGAGCCAACAACAAGGAGGCTGTGCAGTTAAAGACATTTAATTTTCCAACAAAACAAAGGTGGTGGTTCCTCCACCACGTCCTGACTTTGGGAAGCAGTTTTCCTGTTTTGGGCGCTTTGCAGCAGCAGGACGCTCCGACTGCATCTCTGTTGTTTTACCCCATTTTAAGCCCTTTGTGAAAAATGATTGAGATATTTTAAGAAAATTATTCTGTCTGTTATTTGAATCCAATTAATAATTCAAGAGGGGGAATGGGTTTAGGATCTCTCTATTACACACTATCCTTGCCAATTCAATAATGCATGATTATAGTTTTTCAAGGTAGCACAGATTTTGTTGGATTTGTCCAAAGGGCTCGTGTCCATTGGAAGCATATTGCAACTCATCACCGAGTCATTTTCCTGCAGCTGGAAGCTCTTTCTCAGGAACTTCAGTGACAATGAAAGCAACGTGCAAAATGTCTCGGGGGTGGGGGGACGTAGACTTTATTTCACTCTTATCAAGTCTGCAATAAGTATGTTTTTATCGAGAATGAAGGAGAGGAATAATGAGCAACTGCTAACAAGCTTTCAGCACCATTATTTCCATTCAATAGGAAAGTAATAGTGACAGATTCAGGCTTTTCCTTAGCATGACGCCTTTAGATAATAATTAAAACAACAGCGGTGATAATGACAAATCAAATAACAGCACATGAGACGGGACAAGTTTTCCATAACATGCAGAGGAAAAATGTGATTCACTTATGAAGCTTTCAAGAATCAATTCCTGCATTTAAATCCTCTTTTCACACAAAAAATACACAAACAGCATGTTGACATTTGACAATATACACGGAAATATCACAGCAGTGACGCCAAACCAACACAGTTAGCAGCTTTTTATCATTTGTCCAGATGTGAGATAAAACCTAATTTTTTCATTTATCCTGTAACTTAAATTCAAATATTTTCAAATGTCTCAAAGGTGAAGTGGCGGATTTACAGGGGATTTATTTTTTTAATTTTATAAATGAAAAGTTGATTGTTAGTAAGAAATGTCACTGTAAAGCTGATTTGGAGAACAAATATTTTATTGAAAATAATTGTACATATACTATTAAATTAGATAATTTTCTGGATAAATAATCAAAATCTCAGGCTGCACTTTAATTTATCCTTAATTCAAAGTGCAGTTATTTGAATATATTTTGATGGATAAAGAGGTCAGTATGCAAGCAGACAGTATTTTAGAATAAAGGCAGATCATTTGACGCTGAGTGAGAAATCAAATAACACTGTATCTCTAGACATCCTTTCATAAAAACGCTTATTTTCTCTACATTTGTCTTGTATTTTGTGCATGTTTTAACCTCGCCTTCGCTCCTGGAGGGACAAAGAAAGACGTGCATTGTTGAATTATTGGTTTTTAATCTGACAGCAGCAGTAATGGCTCCTCGCTTCCCTCGTGGACCAAATCTATACATTTTTTCACTGCACTGACCTTAAAGAAACTGAATGTTTAATCAGCTGTAATTACCAACCAAACAACATCATGTAGCTTTTGCTAATTATGAAATAAGGAGATTTTGTTGATGGGGGTCATACCCCCCCCCCCCCCTTCATTTCTCTGCTTCTATCCATCTTATGTATTTGCACCTTGGGGTGATTACCAGGGCGAAGGTGTGAAGATTTGACACTCGGCAGATAGATTCATTTACTGCCACTGCCGGACCTGGAGGTGATAATGAGGTTGAGGATTAAAAGCAGACAATCAGTCGGCCCGTGACGAGGGCCGCGCCACCTCCTCCTCCTCCTCCTCCTCGACCGCGTTGTTAAAATATACTACTCCCCCCTGTTTTTTTGCTGATCTCCCTGTAATTACACACTAATCTCTGACTCTGAGGGGACGAGACGGATAGCGAGAGAATCAAGGACGGAGAGGTGGAGTTTGTGCTCTTTCACTTTCAGTCTTATTTGTTTTACTGGCCTCCTGAGCTTCATGTCTGCAGCTCAGATGACTCTCTCTGCACGTCTGTAACTTTCAGTTGCGTTTTACTCCACGACAGAACTCAATACAACGTGAGAGCAATTTTAGTCAAAGTAAGAGAAAGAAGACATCATGTCTGCGTCCGTCTTTCGATTTCTCCTGTGAAATTGTTCCCAAACAATCAAGTCAATCATTTCACCTGCTTTCTGTTTTTTGGTCTGTTTGTTGTTTTGTGAAAACATTCAGTGGATTTGAATGAAATTCAATGATGAAAAACAGGTGATTGTTTTCTTGGGTTTACCCTTTTCGTGCATCACAGCTGAACCGTGAGCCGCAAATGAATCTGAATCTCTTCCTGGTTCAAGATGTTTTTTTTCACATCTTTAAAATTCTCCTAGATGTCAAACTCTTAAACAATGTGCAGCTTTAGTCGTCCAAATTTAGATGATGAGTGCGCACCAACCTCACGTAAGGCTGCACAGTTTGATGGCGTTCTGCCTGAAGGTGGCGCTACAGCAGCATGAGTTTCAACAGTATCACCACACAAGAACATTGATATTTTCTGAAACGCTCTCCACAGCATCTGCACTCTGAGGAAAGATGGTGCCCAGTAGCCAAATGGTTAAAACATGCTCCAGGTAACCACAAACAGCAGCTCAGTAACTCAAAAACCTCGTGGTTCATAATGAATCAGCTGCTAAGTTGTGGTTACGGTCAGGTGACTGAAACACTTCAGGTTTGAAGAAGACGGTGGTCACAGTTAATAAGAAGGCGAGCGTTGATTGCAGGTCTGTGGGTTTCAGATTCGCTCTGCTGGATCTCTCAAGCACTGAACTGCTTTCATACTGTAGATGGAAACACGCTGCAGGCGGCGCTCAGCGGTGACGCTGCTTGCCATGGTCCAGAGGTCTTTTAAGGAGAGAGGGCAGAACGAATCCCTTCGTTACCTTAGTCCTATTTAATGCAACTTTTTAAACTTTGCTCCTGATGCTAATGCTAGCATGTTAGTTTGGCAAATACTATTTGCACTGTTTAGATCCGATACAAACCTCAGGACGCAGCTTCGTGGCGCTGATCATATTTTGAAAACTTGGCCTCCGTGCAGCTTTTCGCTCCTTACGCTGATCATACAGTCACATCTGTGAGCGGAAACTTCTGATTCGGGACCTCTCTGCTGCAGCGTGAAAGCTGCCTCGGCTTCACCTGCGATGTTTGTTTATTCTGTGGCGTCGATGATGGCGCCTTGATGTTCCCATGATATTTGCTCTGCATACCCACGTCTATTTTTGGTCCTGAGACATCTAACACCATCAGCGCGCTGCTCCAGAGCCGCTGTGCCCCCGTGCGCCCACAGGCTCTCGCTGTGCTGTGTAACCATCCTGAGTTAACCTTTCCTGAAGGCACAGGGAAGCCCAGGCATGGCGCTCTCTTTAGCATAATGAGTATGTTCATCAAAGCCCTGCGATGTGCTGGATGGGGCCGCGGGATTCAGCAACACACGCACCCATCAACACACCCATGCTAATGTGTGTGTGCGCATGTAGGTGTGTGCGAGCTTCCTGCTGAGCTGGGAACAGGGCCACAGGTGATGGCGCTCCAATTTACACATGCACACACGCACTCATTTACACACACACACACGCGTGGTGGCCCTGAGCAGCGGCCGCCCTCGGACCTCATTTGAGGATGAAATCGTTTGTGTGACCAAAGTGTCATCTATAATTAATGACCACTTGTGTGTAATTTAGAGGGATCTCACCTGTGGCCCTGTCCCCAGCTCAGTGGGAATGCACGCACACACGCACACACACACACACACACACACACACACACACACACACAGACAACACAAACACATTAACTCAAGTGAACTTACACACATAAGACTCATGCAGTCGTCAGGCTGAGGTGGTAAAATGAGTTAATGAGTTTCGCCTGATGATGACAAACTTAAGATCAGTATTATTCTTCTTCTTATTAAATATCACTGAATGAAGGTTGTAGCTCTCTGACGTCTTCATGTTGATATGATCCTGTTTTAAAGTCCAACTGAGATCAAATGGCACATTTCTTTTTATTTTTTCTGTCAGATTCGCATCGGTCTGTACTCTCTTTTGAGATTAAATTAGTGTCAGATTTATGTATTTTTGGGTTTCCTGCTGCGCCCGCATGTCTGTGCATAAGCTGTTTGCATTAAGCCAATGAAATTATTGAATGTAAGACTTGAGGTGAAGGTTTGGCTTCAGATGTTTGGGCGACACGTCAATTCAGAGGCGTTTTATACATAAATATTAAGAGAAGTATCGAGAGTCTGAAGTACTTTTACCTCTCATGGAGCGTGTGGCCCCAACAACCATCACCAAAAAGATAGGGCAGTTTGTGTGTGTGTGCGTGTGTGTGTTTTACCAAAGAGGCTGACAGCTGCTCATGAACCTTCCTGTGATTGAGCCCAGAGTCCTGACTGAAGGACCTTTGAACACATGTCAAATTCGCTAACATCAGTTAAAAAGCTAACTTGCTAGTTAGCCAGTGAGCTGTGGCACATTAAAGGGCTTAACCACAAATGTCAGGCTTGGTCAGGGTGGATGCTACATGTTGTGATCCCGCCTCAACGTCACTGCTAACACCGCTATCCTTGGCTTGTAAGCTAATAGCGCAGGTTTGTTTACACTGTGGGCCCCTGCAGGCTCAGCTGTCAATCATAATCCACCAAGAAGGCTCAGGGGGAATCTCTGATGCTTTTTAGAAAGATGTATCCACAGTAAATGTTTGACTGCGTTAGCGCTCGTCATGTTGCACGCCGCTACTGAGTGAGCATGTGGAGCGAAGGTGGAGGCACGTCTGACTGAAAACTTCTTTTTGAGGGCAACTAATCGACTCGGCTGCACTCTCATTGTAGAAAGTAGCAGATTAAAATCTGACGTCGCCCTCCCATGATGCTGAGGTGTCAGACCCTCGATAAACACGCTGCTAAAACACCTGAAGCTTGTAAGCAGTATGAAATAATTAACAGCGTTGCTTTGTTTAGTTCATATTGCAAAAATTCATGCTTCTAAGGTGGAACAGTGTGGTCTGTTTCATTTCAACATAAATTACTGCAGCTGTTAATTGTTCGACGGCTGTTTAACGAGTCACACGGTGGAAGTTTATTCAATTACAGGAAAATCTGCACAGCAGAAGGTGACCCAGCACAGAGTGAAACCACAGCATTTATACACGACAGAGATTCCTTTAAGCTTAAATGTAAAGCAGGAGCACAAAGTGTTAAACTTGTCTTCATGTTCCTTTATGATGCACTGACTCCAGCTGTTACAGCTCGGCTGGATTTGGTTTAGATGAGTGTTGAAAACGTCTGTGTTAGATGTAACCATCATTTCAACAGTGTTAAAAAGGCTTCAGTGTGTTTCAGACCTGCTACATGTTTAAAAATATTCCTTTCAAAGCTTAAACATCCACTTGATTTCAGCCTAGATCTCGAGAAGACCTCGTTAACTGGATTAGAAGTGATTGATTAACCAGATGTGCACTGGGCGCAGCTGTGTGGCGTCTCTGCTGCTTGGTTTTGGTGGCAGTTTTTGTGGTTTCCAAGACTCCCGAGTACAGGTTGGCAGCTCATTTATGATCGGTGTAGTATCAGATACTCTGGGGCTGTACTTTGCTAATTACTGGACGCAGCGTGTTGTCTTAGCTTTGTCTTTTCATGTGATTGACTGGTGGCCTGTCCAGGCTGTACCCGACCTCCAGGGTTCATCCCTGGACTCTGCTGCTGACTTGTTCTCTATCTAAATAGACCACAATCTTTCCCTGACACTAACATTAAAGTAAGTGCTGCCAGTGCCTAAACATAACCATAAAAAGTTTAATAATGCTGCAGTCACTGTGAGCGGATAGCACTTTGCCAGACTGCCTGTTTTAGCAGAAAACAAATGAAATACGTTGGCAGCGTCAACATTTCTGTGACTTGCCAGGTACGTTAATTAACAACATTTTGCTCATTGGTTCAATATAAACACCATTTTTCGAGGAGACAGAGCTCAGTAACTGAAGGCTTAATTTAAGATTAATTTCATGTCAGTTGACATTTATACACATTAAGAAGAGAACGTCATCGGCTCACTGGTTGGACTGGAACTGAAACGGCCACCATGTAAAAAAGTGAACCTGAAACTTGTGGACTGTCCTTCACTGTGGTCCAAAACTACTCACCTTAAAAAAATGGTTGTTTGTCCACCAGTGAGATGATTTCTGCCTCCACCTCAGCTCCGTTTGCAAAGGTAAAATATAGGAAAAAGAAAAATATTGGAGATGTCAAAGCTCATCAGGATGAGCAGTTCAAGTTTGTGGTGGTTCTTAAAAGATATTTCATGCTGGTTTCAGTAGTTTTGCTAAAAGAAGAAAAAACCTTGGAATCATCGCAGTGCAACAGACAGAAATACATTTTTCAAACCGCCTGCTGCATCTCTGAAGGCAAGACGACGCAACTCAGGTCATTTCTCAAAGTGCCAGTCGCAGTCGGAGCGCTCTAGGCGGCGTCGTGTTAAACAAAACGGCGCATTGATGCAATGCACAAAGAGTTGGTTATGTCAATGTGATATTTATCACCTCTGATCAAGAAGAAATTAGTGTGAAGATAAGGTCGTAGATCATGGTGGGTTAGATTAAGTGTCAGAGGGGAAAAAAATCAATGGCTGTGTGCGTGGCGTTCAGTGTGGCCAGCTGAAAGTGCATCGAAAGGCGCCGAGGCCTCGGGACAGCAGCGCCGCGCTGAAGCTCATCGCCTCTGACATCCGTTAATATGGCGGCCGGCCGCAGAGGGCTGATGAACATGAGCGCGTGGTTTAGATTCAGGCAGTTTGAGCCCACCTCAGGCGCGTCACACCTGTGAGCGTTGACACTTTCACAGAAGCCGACGAGCTTCTGTCACTCGCCGGCTGTGATGACAGATTAGCAGATGAGAACAAATCTGAGGCATAAACGACGGTTTCTGGTGTTTCCTTCTGTTTGTTATGTCACGTGTCAGTGAAAGCTGCTCTGAGTGAGAGGCATGGCTGAGCTGGACCACGCAGCTCAGTGACATGTTCAGCAGTGCGACACGACAATGAAGCAACTTCAGCTGAAGAAGCCTGTGGCCTGAGCTGTGCAGCTCCTCAGCTCAGTATCATTTGCACATGCTGGTGGATCGAATGCTCGGCTTGGTTTTAGATGTTTATCTGAAGCTCTTTGCGTTGTTTTTTCTCTCAGCCGCAGAGTTTGTGTACGTCCTCTTCTTTCAGTTTTGTTTTATGATTTGTTTGTGCAAATAATCGACACCTCAGCCGCTCTGGAAACGTGAGCCGCTGTTTTCTTTCTGTACGGCAGCTGTGACTACTACAGCTGAGCCCACATGCACACCGCTAAAGTCATTATTGCAGTACGCTTTGCATTGATACTCTGCAGGTAGAATCACTGTGTGGCTGCTCCGACAGTCGTAAACCTGCTGCTGTGGGTTTTTTTCTCCTGAAAACACAAATCTCTGCCACAGGAAATGCTTAGAACGATAATGAATGAACTCAGATGTCCTGGAAGGATGCAGGAGCTTAAAGTCAAAGGAAATGGGCACTTTATGTTCACTTTTATTGCACTTTCCATAAAGTAAAGTCGTCCTTATCCACCTTAAAATTCTTGCTCAGATGGACTCCCTGTTAATCGTAGGACAAGCTGGCCTCTGCTGAAGACGCCCCTCTCAGTCAATCTGGAGGAGTTTGAGTCCACTGTCCAGCATCGGCTGGCAGATAACAAACGACAATCCGATCCAGCCAATGAGATGCTCCTAATTACCTAATGAACAGGGACATGAGGTGATTTGTTGCCATAGTGCGCTTGTTAGGTTAAGTGGTGGGAATCGACAGGATGCTCAGATGTTGTCTCTTACCGTCTCTGTTCTTACGGCGTCTTTAAACTTCCGGCGTTTGGTTCCGGTCGTCCCAGGCGCAGTTTGGTTCTGCTGTGCTGTAAAAAACCCGGAGGTCTCTGATTCGGATGTGGTAGAGGATGTAGCCATGCTGTAAAATCTGATGAGAATCAGTGGCTTATACGGCTTTTTTGAGGTCATTCTTTCAGGCAAACTGAAAGATATAAAAGCTCGGATCCTTCAGTCCGTCTCCTCTGATTTAACAATACACTCCTATAACAGTTGGACTGATTGGGCTGTTTTAATTAAAGATCATCCCAATCGACGCAGCCGATGTCAAAACCAAGCACCTATAGTACATACTGTACACAGCTTGGCTGGAGATTCAGGTGTGTTATGCTAGCAGCGACTAATGTAGCTTCAAGCTGCTAGCCTCGAGCAGAAAGGAGGAGCGGGCTCCCGAGGTCTGCAAAGCTCAAAATCATCACACCGTCAGATTTACTTGTAGTCTTCAGACGCAGCTCTGGAGCCACAAGAGACTTAAACAACTTTTTTCCACATGTTCCACTCTTCTCCCCAAGGAGAAACAGGGTTTGATGTGTAAACTTCCCCTTTCTGATTGAAAGCAATGCAGATTTTCTCCTGATTTATTTGTGCAATCATCTCGTTTTGCTGCAGACATTAGCTGCAGCTACAGCATGTCGAACACACTCGCCGACTGTGGATGTGTGTGAGGAGCGTGTCCGTGTTGATGACAGCTAATAACTCTGTGCGACTTTCCTCTAGTGTCTTCTTTTTTCCCTCTCTGTACATTCAAGTGGAGTCACGGGAGACGTATTTGCATTTCGTACAGATGTGTCTTCACCTGGCGCCCAGAGAGAATCCACGTCTTTCCGTTGACTTTGTATGCAGCAGTGTCACCTCTAAAACTTGCTTTGTGCTCCGTCTAAACGGAGCTCCAGATGTCGAAGCTCCTGAATGTACCAAAAACACACTAAAAGCAGCTTCGGCAAAGCAGCAGCGGAGTCCAGACATGCGCAGACATGACTTGCCTGTGCTGTATCTGCCTTCATTGTCTCATCAGTCACAACCACTGGCTTTGAATATGCTTTTCAAAGTAGCCGCCTTCATTTGTTTATTTGCAAAGTTGCCTGTGTTCATGCGCTCTCTCGGTGCTACCGAGCTTCCAGGCTGATGATGACGATGAAGATGATGGAGGAGATGCAGGGATGCGTTGTTGTGGAAAGCCTCTCAGCGTGGCCCCGTCACCCTCCTGCCTCTTCCCACCTCCCTCTGCTCCCAGCATCCCTCTTCTATTGACCATGTTGCACATTATAAATCAACTGTGAGTTGGGCTACCTTGCAAGTACCCTAATGAAAGCTCATTTATAAAGTGGCTAAATGGTCCTGACAAAAGTCCTAATGAGGAAATCAATAATTCAGTGATTGTTACTCTTCTTATACTAATACGTCCCTCTTGTAGCGCTTTGATTCCAGCTAAGAGAAGGCCATTTTTTACTGGATTCAGTTCTGCGTGTCAGCACTGTTGTAGGTTTTTTCTGTCCCTGAAGCCTTGTGATAAATTGTGTGTTGTTGTCTGTTGCTTCTTGGAAAGATGAAAAGGCTTTTGCGATCGGTGTGACGCCATGACGCCACTTCGATGCTGAGACGCCGCTTCCTGTGACGCGCGTTGTGATGTCCCTCCTCGGTCTTCTGTTTCAATCTTCACTTTTCTGTTGAACTGCTCGGCTACCCTGTCTGTCCTGATCATATTTCTTGCTGCTTTTTATCTTCAAAACAATCTCGGTGTCAGTATGTAACTGCCCTTTTAGCTTAGCTCCCAACCTAGCATCGCCCACCACCTTAGCCTGTAGGGTTAGGGTTAGGGTTAGGGTTGCATCACAACCTTGCCAACTGGGCCACAGTGGTTTGTGTTACCTGGTCCACCTTCATAGACTAGACAGCAGTTGGAACAGCTCGTGATTGGAGAGCTTCTGACATTGAGGAACAATCAGGGAACCCAGGCACACCAGCACTAGCTTTAGCAACACAATCCAAATAATGCTTTAGCATCACAATCCATGTCAGCAGCAATAACTTAAGCATGAAGCAGTCAGAGATGACAAAACAAAGCCGAGTCAGGACGTTGAGGTTTGCCAGTCGGCACTGCTTAAAGGTCTGGTCTCTTACCAATGAGGAGTAATGATGGGACATACAGTAGGCTTACTTCACTGAACTGCTAGCTGGCTTGTTACAAGCTTATGTAGAGATGTGCAGCCTCAATAAGACCCTCAAATTTGGTTCATCATCTACCAAAGAGTTGCTGATAAATGATTGGCTTCTGCAGCATCGTGTGGATATGATTGGTTTATGTGAAACACGGCTGTAACCAAAGGCTTTCTTATCACTCCACCGTGTGCACTCGATCGTCCACCCAGTCCTCACTCACGACTTTTAGAGGAAATTGATCAATTTTAATTCTTGGGGATTTCAGTGTTCACCTGAACGAGGTTCCTGATGCTTTTGCCTTCACTCAGTTTTCACATGAACCTCCTCACTCCAACACCCTTGACTTGATTCCATCACACTGGATGGAGTTTTCTGCTCTGACTGTCTCTCCTGTCACATCTGTGCTGTCAGATCACCTTCTTATGAAATTCAAAGTGACACCAGCCTGTCTTTGTAACGTTCGTCCTGATGTATTTATCACACTGGTCCATCAACTTTAGCTGCACTTGGGCAGCGATTGGCTTCGGTCCTGGCTTCTTTCCCCGCAGCGTCAGGCCGTGGAGGAAGTTCAGGGGTTTTAGAGTCGATTCCAGTGACTCGATTAAAAGCAAAATAAGCAAATCACATAGAAACAAGGGTTCAAACTCCAACCCGTATCTACCCCATTGCCCTAACGTGTGCAGATGACCAATAATAATTCTTCCCCGTTTCTTTCACATTTGATGCTGAACTGATGCTTTGTTCTCGTTTGTAAGTGTTCAAGAAATAATGACCTCATGCTGGAAGAAATGTAAAATCTTAAATATGTCATTTTCCCTTCAATTCCACACTTCTTTCCAATCTTTAAGGTCTGCATTGCACTGTAAGACATCAGTTTGCAAGATTAGCAGGAATTCGAAGACAATGCTTCTGTGATGTGATGCTTCACAAATAAAAAATAGAAAATATAATTGCAGGGGTACAGCAAATATTAGTACTCCCAAACAAAAAATAAGCTCTTTTATCAGTGCAGTCATGAGACTATAATAAACCATAGCAGTATGTGGACAGATGGCGTCTCACCCCTGCGAGGTCATTGATCATCAGCCTTAACAATGGGAGTGTGTGCTGTAGGAAGCCCGGCGAGCAGCACCCCAGTCCTCTGTTAATTGCAGGGGCAGGTAGATTACCCTCTTACACCCCTCACTGGGCCTTAATGTCGGGCATGGGTACCCACTGGCCACCCCATGTGCCCCCTCAGATGCCTCCTTAACTGGCTTTAGATTCATCATCATGCTTCAATATGTGATTAATGAGCCACATTATGCATTCTTCTGAGATTAATGACTGTGTGATTTTGGTCAGCCGTAAACATTAGAGGTGTATTTCCTGTGGAGTGTGAAAGATCCTTTTTCTGAGCGTGGACCAGACACGCGTACGCCTTTTAGGAGTGGTCTTCTTTTTCCTTTTCGTATAGGGGGCTATAGACAGAGAGGAGGAGATGCTGTGACGGCACAGGCTTCAGATTTTGATGTGGAGAAAACACTCCAGTGTTTCCTCTTTTCTGGGTCCCTTTGCACTTCCTGTTGTCTTGTTTCTTTCAGAACAAAGAATAAGCTGTGGTACTTTGAGTTCGGCACTTCGGAGACCTTTTCGGCCACATGTAAGAAGCTCCACGACTTTCTGGAGGTTGAGGTAAATCAAACCGTGTTCTCTCTTTGAGCCCTATAGAAAAAGCAAACAGAAAGCAAACAGGAGCAAAGGAAGGATTTTTGAAAGTCGCTGCTTTTGTGAATCATCCTTTTATCGACTCTTTCATCTCAAACATTCTCTGTGTTATTGGGAACATTTGATTAAACCATATGCACATAAATGCAGGAAAGAACAATGGTTAAAAATCAACCTTTGTTCCATAAATAGCACAAATTTGTCCTCGTTTCAAATTCATCTGGACAAAGTGTTGATGTGTGAAGGCTATCTGTGCACCTTCCCACCTGCCTCTCACTGAACCTCAGCTCAACACACAGGTAATTAGCCCTACACGACCCTGCTGTGTGTGATATTGAGTGATAATGAAGATGCTGTCTATACAGTTCATCTTCCCCCTTCTCTGAGCTATCCACACGGTGCACAGGTCTTTATTAATTAGTGCTTGTTAAGTACCTACAGCACCAGGGGAGAGCAGGTATGAAGAAGCGTACTGGTGTAGAATTATAGTATTATAATAGTAGTAGTATTATAATATAATAGGATTAGGCTTTTAGAGTATCACTGGCCTGGGAGAGGAGGGCTCTGGTGGACTCTTTTCAGCTCAGATCAAACTGACAGGTGAGTCTAAAAGAATGCTCAGTGTAATAAAACTGCATAAATACATTCTGCTGTTTGCTAATGAGTTTGAATTGTTTTAGGTTTTTGTAGCTGCTGCTAGCTTACATCGCTAACCGTCATCAAAGAAGTGCAGTTAGCCAAACTTTTCCTAACTTGCACCTCTGTTTCTTTCTTCTATATCAAAGTGTGATGGTGTTACTCTGGACCTCAGCAGCATCTCCTTGGAGGGCATCGCCATTCTCAACATTCCCAGCATGCACGGCGGCTCCAACCTTTGGGGCGAGAGCAAGAAGAGGAGGGGTAACCGCAAGGGCGGGAAAAAGAGCCAAGACAAGAGGACGCCAGTGCTCGACCCCAAAGAGCTCATGTTTGCAGTTCAAGGTAAGTTTGTTGGTAAAAATAAAAACCCAATCTATCATCCCGAAACACCTTTAGATGCAGAGTTTGTGTTTTTAGCCACACTAGCAGCCGTGCAGGTGCTGAAGATCATGGTTGGTTTGCAGTGTTGGACAATAATCGTGTACGTTAAACAGGTTTGAGAGACTCTTTCCCCTAAAGCTTACATCAGACACAGACCGTCTGTGTCCTTGCTCCTATCAGATGGATCAAAGACTAAACTTTAGACCAAACTTTTCCTGAGTGCATGAATATTTCACCGATGACAAGGTGAATCATAGCTAGCGGGTTTTGTTTGCAAAGAAGAGGTACAATCATGTCACTGTTTGGAACTGTCACTTGTGTATTAATGGTCCGTGCAGGCTCCAGTGGACAGGTTCAGTTAATAGGAGCGGACTGAGGGGGGTGTTGGGTATATCCCTGAATCCATTTACGTCAAAAGGAAGCCCGTCAATGGGAATATATGAATGAATGAGGCAGAATGAGTCAGCTGCTCTGTGCTAACTTATGAAATGCTGTGAGCCTCTTGACGGACTTATAAGGAAAAGGAAAAAAGGTCCAGAAGTCGCTGGAAGAGGAAGTATCTAAACCAAGTGGTAAAGGTATTAATACCACCTTGGAAAAATACTCAAGTATTACTATTAGCTTAGCATTAAAAGTATAGTAATCGTACTCAAAAGGTTGGTTAGTCCAGCCTGCAGTGGGATTGGATGAAATTTACTTCATATATTCAGAGTCTCCTACTTTGCATTTTCTTTCTTTCAGTTAGCAAATGTTAGCATGCTAATATGTTAAACTGAGATGATGAACATGGTGAATTCTATCTGCTGCTTCGAGCTAGTGTGTTAGCATTGTCACTGTGAGCATGCTAGCGTTGTGATGTTAGCATTTAGCTCTCACAGGGACACATAACTCTATCTATAGACTCACAGACAATTGTAAAGTTGTGAACATTTTAGGTTTAGGGTAGCCTACTTTTTGTTGACTTTTTAGAAATGTTTTCTTGACTCCAATATTTATTTTACGCTAAATGCAAAATGGTCAGCAGCTCCACAGGACAGGACTCTTTCTAAATATTTCTAAAGGTTTGCATCTTTATTATCTATCATGTCTAAGTCCTGCACATTCAGCCGATGCGTGTTTTTAGGTTTCGTGGTGAGATGCTGTGTTTGGATGTTACGATCAGTGTCGGGCTTGAAACGTGGCGAATCAGTGAGGATCTCCAGACATGGCTGCCAGCGATCCCTTGTGAGACTTCAGCGGTCAGAACATGACTGATCTCTGTGAAGCTTTATTTTGTTCCTCAAGTGATTCCATTCCTTTGTTTCCTTTGGATCTCAGTAGCTGTTGCGCCGTCAAAGAACACTGATGGAAAAGCTTGTTAAAATCTGTCAAAACATGGCAAATTAGTCCCTCATTTTCAGTAGCAGCACATACTGTACTTGTGATTAGAAAACTCGAGAAAACAAGAGAATTTATTGTAAATCACAGCAAAGGCAGCGAGGGAGTTGAAGAAGGAGGAAAAACAGCTCAGTCGTAAAATAATCAACCCAGACCAAACGTAGACGAGTGCTGTCGCATGTTGGGATGCTGATAACTCCCTAATGTGATGATGTGACTGTCAGATGGAGGTACAGCGCGGTGCAGACGGTGAGGGAGCCCAGCCTTGCTGCGATGAACACTCCATTAATCCCCGAATAAAAATCAATCAGTTTGGTGTTTGTGGTTGGAAAAAAAGGCCGGCGTCTGATCCCGGGAAGCCACTTAGTTTGAGAGGGGAGAGTGTGTGTGTGTGTGTGTGTGTGTGTGTGTGTGTGTGTGTGTGTGTGTGTGTGTGTGTGTGTGTGTGTGTGTGTGTGTGTGTGTGTGTGTGTGTGTGTGTGTGTGTGTGTGTGTGTGTGTTGTCCTGCGCATGTTTGTCTGTTTATTGATGTGAGTGTTTTTGTGTGTGTGTGTGAGTGGACGTCCTTGCGGAAGGTGCCCTCAAGGTGAGCAGCCTAACTTGTCAGATCAAGAGAACTGCGTATTTAGAGGTAAACTCAGGAGTGCATTAACCCAGAGGGAGCACGGCCGAGCGTGACGCACGGATCAGACTGTTGGCAGAGGTTATTTTCTGTGTGTGTGTGTGTGTGTGTGCGTGCGTGCGTGCGTGTGGGTGGGTGGAGGGTGGCTGGGGGATAAAAAAACTCTGACCTTTCGGGAGCTGTTAAATCGTCCCGCTGGTGACGCCAGGAGACAAGCCCCTCAGGTGGAAGGGAATGGCTGCGGAGTGAATTATTTAGAATGGGGACTGAGGTTTTTGCAGGGAGGGGGGCGTCCATGTGTGGGTGGAGGGGTTGATGCTTGGGACTGATGCCCCGTGACAAGCCCCATGAAGCTTTCATTGGAGGATCGGCCTCGGCGCGCCCTCCTCCTCCTCCCGCCAGTCCTCTTTAGTTTTACTTTTCAGCTGATCGGCTCCTGGTCCCGCTCTGCTCCCTCGCCGCCATCCCTCTTTCATTCCTCCACCCTCACCCTGTTGCTCCACATGTGTCAGGGTGCAGCCGGAGGCCTCGACAGGTAGTTGTTTGACAGTGACAAGGACGTCGTTTCTTATTCCACGGTCTGAAAAAGAAGAAGAAGACGCGGCTGAGAATAAAGCCACAGCACTGCTTTTGTGAATCTCCCATATGGACATTCATTCATTTGACTGTCTGACCACACCATGTCACCTCTGTGTGTGTTGTGTGTGTGTGTTGTGTGTTTATCGTAGTCAAATATTGCCTCCATCACCTGAGCGAGGCACATAATGTTGATTGTAGGTTGGATAAGGAGTGCTTCAGTTTATATTTGGCCACAGGCTGCTGATCTTGCGTGCTAACGATTCGGCCTTCGTCTCACGTAAACAGTTAGCTTTTCTCTCACTTTGTCTCTGGGAAGTAAACATGATGGCTTTTTCTATATTTGGTCTACTTTTGATTATTGTTCAATTCATTTGGAGCTCTAATATAAGAAATAATGCTTGCCGCTTCATAAAAGTATAAATGGAAATTCACCAGCAGAGCAGGCGAGATGAAATTCGACTCAAACCTTTATTGAAATCACATCTGCAGTTAACATTCACTCCTTTGTTTCAGGTTTTGTTCAAAACAAGGCTGTGTGAGACAAGGTTTTGGGAAATACGAACTGAGGTGTAAAAACGGCTATTTGTGGCTTTACAGGTGTGTTTATGGGGAACTGTCTCTTTATGGTTGTTGTAGGATTAAACAAACAGGATATGTGTTAGTTAGTGAGCTTTAGAGGTGTTGTTAGGCAGATTTGGACAGAGCCAGGCAAGCTGCTTCCCCCAGACCTCTAGTCTTTATCCACAAGCTAACAGTCTTGTGGCTTTAGCTCCATACTAGAAGATCTCAGCCAGCTCAGCTCTGCGTTAGTTTGCAGCTGTGAGCAGGTTGTTTGCATTTGTACTCAAATGTAGTTGTGTTCTCAGGTAGGATTTGTCAACAGGTCGATTGACGTTAAAGGTTATGCCTCAAACATGCCGGTCAAACATGTTTAGTCGTGTTTTCGTTAAACCTCCAGCGGCTGCAGGGAGCACTGACCTGGTTGTCTTTAGCAGACAGGCTCCGACAGTAAGCACTCTTGGGTATGCTGAATGTTTGTAGCCCCGGGCAACAAGGAATCCCTCTCGCGGTGGTGACGCTGTCCATCATACGCGTCAGCACGGCGTTTGTGAGCCGCTCGCATTAACGTGAGAAGTCACAATGGGGGAAGCAGCTTTAAAGCCCGGAGTCAGGAGGTCAACCTGCTGGGTACGCACACACTCCTCCACTCCGACCCTGGAAAGCACTGTATTCACAGTCCTGCAGCGAGACAGGGGCGGACGCGTGTCCATCACCATGGTGACAGCTGGACACCACAGCTCGGCAGCGACAACAACACCTCACGACAACAGCAACATTACCCGCGACACTCCTTCAGGAAACCAACGCGGCTCGGGTAAACATGACAGCGATGGAGCAGCGGCAGTGACAGCGAGCTAAGTCGCTCGCACGCACCGAGCGCCTAAAAATGGGTCTTAGTTTCAATTAGTGTCTGCGTGCTCCCAGCGGCGAGGCAGCAGCTTCTTAATTTGTGGAGGGACGAGTCGATGGAGAGTCAGAGGCAGAACGGGCCGCTGAAACAGATGGGCCCTGCGTGACGCTGGGCTTCCAGCAGGGGCGAAATCAATGCTCATAACTGCAAAACAGAAGAGAAATTAATAATTATATTATCACAAGATTGCTCTGCATTGCCGGTGCAATCTAATTAATAGCTGTTCTGTTTGTAGCTTGTTGTTCTTGCTGGCTTTTTTCTTTTTTTTTAACGGTGAATGTTAAATGTTTCAGGAGCCGAAGGCGAGGAACATCACGTCATGTTCTTTTATTCATCCTCACTTTCCTGCTCTTTTTCTCCTTTGCTTCCTCTCTTCCTCAGTGCATTTCCTTCATCCCTCACTCCTCCCCTCGCTCCCTGTGAAAGTCTCTCAGTTGTAAGATGACATCAGCAGCATTTGGGGGCAACAATGAACAGAACTGTTGTATTTATTCATGTTGGATCATTTACTGAAAGGTTTTAACGAGCTAAACTCAAGCTGTAGGAGTTTAGGGCTGATTATCCTCGATTCACCCCTCCCATCAATCGAAGTAGAAGTCTGGTCTGGGACCCTGGATGATACTGATGACCCCTTGACACCCCTTTTGGCTGAAGATGAAGAACAGGAAGCTGGAAAGAGTGATTGGATCTCAATGTGGACATGTATAAATGTAAAGTGGTGTAAAGAGAGATCCAGTTTTAAACCTCCCAAACAGCTCACAGACTCATCGGCCCGGCCCGATAAGTTCAACATGTTTGAGATAAAATCTGCATGATTATGTCAGTATGTTGGTGCTGCCAACGATGGCAAGCATTCTAGCCCTGACGGCTAACGTTAGCTAGCGTCCTGTAGTGTGTGATGCTCTGTTATTAAGAAATCCTTTAACACATTTGAGACCGTGACAGCAGCAGCTCTGGTTGACTGGACTTGAAGTATTTAAAGATGTGTTCCTGTGTTTCAGACCTGTCTGACCAGCTGCTGGAGGTGGTGGGGCTGGAGGGAGCCATGGAGATGGGTCAGATCTACACAGGCCTGAAGAGCGCCGGAAGACGCCTGGCACAGTGCTCCTCTGTGACCATCAGGTCAGTGTTCAGCTGGGCCGAAACGCACTTTTTCTCTTGATTTTGGCGCTTTTCTTATGTTCTGCTGTCTTTTTTGTTAGCATCTTTGCTAGATTTTGTTAGCATTAGGTTACCGAGTCAACAATAAACAGTTTTGGCCTGGAAACTGTCATCACTTCCTGTCAGCGTAACATGTTTTTTTCCATTGACAGAACCAGTAAATCCCTTCCAATGCAGATCGATGGGGAACCCTGGATGCAGTCCCCCTGCACTGTAAGTCATTAAATGTGTCCACTGTGTCACACACAGTTCCTTCAAGCAAACTGGAGCCAAAAATGTTAAGCAGTGACCCAATAATTAAACATTATTAAGCAAATTCTTTGCATATGCTGCGTCATGTATTTACCGCATTTTTTTTTTTAAAGAACCTCATCCAGACTGCCAAAAGGTGACAACTTCAGCGAGTTTAGTTATCTGACAGAGAAAACAAAGCTCTCCTAACAAGTTTGCTAACTCAGCGTTAGCAGCTGTTAGCTTGTTAGCTCAGCTCGGTCACCAACAGCAGCAATAAGTTCTTATAGTCTTAGAATTGTCTGTTGTTCTTTTGTGAAACGTGTTTTGTTCCAACAGCGATGTTCAGTGAAACTGAATGGTGCTTCATCCAGTTTGGACTCTCTGGCTCTCCGTCTGCTCGCAGGTCAAAGTTCACTGCTCCCTGTACGCAGGCTATTGATGCAGATATCTTTCACCTCATTGAGCTTAAATGTTGCTGTTTCAGTTGCTGGTGGGTTTGTCAGAGCTGAGGCTCAGTGACCTCAGGTATTTTTCATCATAGCTCCAACTTCAACCTGAGGACTCCTCAGCCAGAACACCTGGAAACATCTGCATGGACTCAGTTAAGCGACGTCCTCCATCTGTATCGTCCACTCTGATGTGCTCGTCACGTGTTTAATGTGCAGACACAGAATGCAGCAGGAGTGTGTTGAGTTAGGAATTACATCTTGATAATTATTTGGGGATTTTAATCAGCAGTCCTACAGATTTCAAGTCTCACAGAATGACTGTGATGGATTTAAAACGTGATCTTAACTTGCATGACTTTACTTTCTGCACAGTAATTGACATCATTATCATGATAAATTTGCTGATCTGCAGTACTTGGGCAGTTTGATGTTAAGTACAAAAGATAAAACACATTCAGTAGCACAGTACTGCATAAAATTCACCGTCCAATAAGATCTTGAAGGACTGGTTTCAGGACAGAAGGCAGAATGGCAGATCGAGTGCAGTCTCAGGTTCTCGCATTTCTCCCACAGATCATTGCTTTGGGTTTTTTGTGCAGGTATTTCTGATAACAAACACTTAGTTGTGAGTCTTACCTCTAATCTGCTTTGCGTCGACATCTCAAACACGTACTTGGACAAGTGTTTGCCCTCTGTCCATTTTTCAAAACTCAACTCCTCAGTTGGCGTTGATTACAGCTGTGTTTAGCTTTAATTACAACGCCACTACAGATGAAGAGCTGCCGCGATTTACATATGGATTGCACAGGCAAAGCTAAAAACCCGGTGCATGACAAAACGAGGAGGCTGAGAGAGCTCTCGTGTGTGCTGGCACAACTCAGCAGAGCAAAGTTCGGATCTGACAATACATAATTGTGCTGCGATGATTTCCACGGTGGGTTATTCATACTGTATGTCGGAGCTGAATTTGAATCAGTCGACCTGTTAAATGCTTATAAAAACATCACAGTTGTTGGGATGTTAACCCACTAATTATTAACAACAACAACTATGCAAATGCGCCTCAGTTCCTCTGCATGCATAACATATTTAACACCATCAAACCATTTGCATTTTGAAGCGACGTATGACATGTATCACTGCCTCTTTGATAACTAGGTCTGAATTAACGGCTTCAAACTGAAATTTTACTGGATTTCCAGAAGTAATTCTGATAAAATCACACCTTGTTAAGTCTTAAATCAAATGTCTTCATATGTCTTGTCTTAGTTTGGGTGATTTTTGATGGCTTGGTAGTGTGTATCATATGTAACTAATTTCTTCTAATCGTTTTTAAGAGACATATTGCTCTCAGCTGGGTCTGTTGATGCATATAAATGCTTAATGTTGTATCTTAAGAACTGAGCTCAGTGATTCTCCCCGTTAATTTCAGGTATTCCTTTAGATCTTCCAATAAAAAGGTTAACATTTTTTGTGAAGTCCATCTGAAACATTGAGTTCAGTCGTGTTTCATGGTGGCAGAAAACCTACAAAAGCTGGTAATTGCTCCTGAGTCAGAGTGCAAGTCCAACAAATGGCAGCTTTCCTTTGAAGTCAATGTGGTGTCTTTAATGCAGATGGTAGCATTTCCCCTCCCCATTACTGCGTTCAGTCTCTTAGTGCAACAACATAATGAACTATATGCTTAATATGACAGCCCTCGGCGGCTGGTATTTGTTGTTCCATTGATCTATAATCTCAACCTTCAGCAGAAAAGGCATCATTGTTGGGAAACAGGATATTGTCAGATATTACACCCATGAAACCCATAATGCACCATAATGTATGTTACCATTCGTTATCAGAGACATGAGCCCCGGGGATTCTCAAGTTTGTCACATTAAGGACCCTCAAAAGTACTCTCATAAGCCAACAGACCCCATTTGACAAAACCCATGTGGGACCATATGGGAGATTTTTTTGTTGTCGAAGCTTTATTATATCACATTCTGCAGAATGCTAGAAATGTCATTGTTTGATGGGGATGAATTCCAGTGATTTCAATTACAAGTAAAATTGAGTTGAATATTCATACATCCTGCACCTGCACTCCATTGTGCAGACTTATGACACTTGGAAATTTGGCTCGATGCCACCAAGACGAAGCAGATAACAATCATCAGTTTATCCTGTATAGCAGCAACCTATAACCCCGGCTGAGAAGGAAGTAATGTGAAAGCAGGCAGAGCCAAAATTACTGCTGACTTATCTTCAGTTAATGAATATTTAGTGCTGATATGAATGCTTTTCTTTTAAAATGGTCAGAAAATGTGTTTTTAGAAGAAATCAAACAGCGTAAACTTGTATGTGTCTATGAGCCTTGACCACTAGCAGTTAATACAACCTGGATAATGACTTAAAGGTGACCGTGTTGTCTGTGCTAGCAGCCGTTCAGGTCTACATTTTGTCAGGGTACTGCTGCCGACATGCAGACAAGCCTAGTGTACCTGAATGCTATGAAATAGCAGAGTCTGCTGTGTGAAAGGTCTGTTGGGCCACAGATTGTTGAAACAATGAGGAACAGTTGCACACAGAAAGGAGATGGTTCACCAACAGCGTCAGCTCACTGTGCTATTTCCTAACACCTCTCTTTGTCGTGCAGCCTGCCCAGCAGCAAGATACACCGACCTAAATCCGAACTTTGCTTCTTTCCAACACCAGATTCAGATCGTCCACAAGAACCAGGCTCCCATGCTGATGGGGCCGCCACAGGGCCGAAGCTTCTTCTCTTCCATCGTCAGACGAACGCGCACCGAGAGCAAAGACTGATCCGTCACAGTTCACGACCTTCGAGTCCTCACGAGCATCTGCAGAGCAAGCGGTCACGAGCTGATCATCACTCAGCCTGTTCATGAAGGGGGGGTTTGATGCCTGTTTGATAGCCCAGCGCACAGTAGCAAACTGTAGGTTCAGTATGCATCACCTGCAGCATGGAGGCGAGGGGGCCCCTCGGTTCATCCCAAACGAGGAACTGACGCTTTGGTCCGCAGTGTGTCGTGTAGTTCAGCTCCAAAAATACGGAAGCTATTTCGGGAAGTCCAGTTTTCTAAACGTCTGTTTTTATTTCTGCTGTTGTGATCTGTGCCATGTGGAAAAAACCCACAGATGAATGTGTTTTGTGATATGATGTATTTATTTATTTATTTATTCATATTTTGCTGCTGTTGATGTTTTCTAACGTTTTTTTGCATTTGCATACCCCTGATGCATGATGGACGGCGGACAAGGTCGCTGCTGTTGAAGCTGACATATCTGGAGTTTGCGGCTGATGTTGTTTTGTAAGAAGTGAAGTTTCTTTGCTCAGCGTTTCGTCGGCGCTTCACTCGTGAATGGCTTCAAGTGGTGTAAAGACAGGATCACTTTTGCTTTCTGTTAATGGTTCCTGCGAGTCATCCTCGTCACGTTTTGATCTGCTGTGCTGCCGCCCCATCAGTGAAAAGATTCCGAATGATTATTGATCTTCATTAAAAATGCATGACACTGTTTGTTTCACGTCGCACGACAGATTTCCAGACACTTTGACCAATTGTGTACGCACTTTCTGTTGCATGAGAGATCGAGATCGGTTCTGACACTTGTGGAAATTGATCGTTTTTGACAGTGCTGCTCAGTTTAAGCATATCACACTGTACTTTATCTATAAGGTGGCTGCATTTTTCTGGGATCCTGTGTGTTTCTGAACAGGCACTCAGGTACTTTTCGAGTGAAAAACAGTGAAAAGGCGACAGACGAGAGTCTAGTGTTCAGTCAGACTGTGTGTGACTGCGTAGTTGGACGTTCACAAGAAGCAGTTTGACCTCCTCTGGTCATTGATTTGCTCTGATGTCTGCTGTTGAGTGTTTACAGTCCGCTGCGCATAAAAGCGCACATTAACCAATTAAAGTCTAAATACAAAATGACTATTGACATATGTATTGTACAAGCTTGATTTAAAGAATCAATACTGAAAATCAATCCCATCCAATGAATACAGTTTTCAGAGGCGTTTTACAGCCGCTCGTGTGCACATGCCGTCTACGAAATAACTCATTTTAAACCTCTTATTTAATTTAAGAGTCTGCTCATACAAACAAATGGGATTGTTCTGGGTGGTGCTGCTGGTGATTCAGTACATTTCTGCATTTAAATGGTATTTATCTTGTTCAGTCTCACCAAAGATAAATACGCACATCACTTCAGAATCTGGGGGATTTGTTACAGACCCACCAGTGTGACACACACCTGATAAATGTGTTGTTTTTAACAGAATTGCTTGTTTTCTGTGAAGAGGTCTTTAAAAGTGCCATCACCCAGAGGAGACAGGTCTGACGAGTCTCCATCTCTTTGCTTTGTACTTCACAGCGTTTGTACAGTGAGGTTGTATTTTTGTACACAGTCTTATTTATTTTTCCGCTTACTGCTCCACTCTAGAACTCACGCCATGTTGTTCTGCCTAAAGCAATTTATGCCTGCCAGTGTTGACTGAGAAAAGCGATAATGGAAATAATAAAAAAAAAAAGCCTTTGTTGTTTGACATCGTGTCCTGATGCTATTTGTACACAGACCTTTGACCCCCTGGCACCCATTACGTACATACTGCAGCTCTTGTGCACAGTTCTAGCTCAGTAGCCTACAAACATTGATAGTAAACATTTTATGTATTTCATTTAGCATCTTTGGACATCTTTCCATTTAACATTCAACATCTGGAGTAGCATCGTGCTGTTACGTTTGTATTCCACCCAGAAAGAGGAGGCTAGCTTTCACTTTATGGTTAACTAGCTAGTTAGCCTAGCTTGCTAGCATAATTGCCCTTACATGTCATGTGCAGCTCTCACACTCCTGCATTATACAAAGGGTTAGAGGTCGACTGTGGCTAACGAATTAGCCGTCTCTCTTCCATGGATCCAGTTGTAATGGAAAATAAGCGTGTGAGAGTATCAAAACTGAGCAACAAGTCAAAGAGGAACACAAATAAATCATGCTTTAGGACAAAGCAGTGGCTAACAGCATTGGCTCCCATCAGCTCTGGGAAGCGAAGCGATACGATGCCCAATCATGCATAAACGACACCAGTCAAATTACAAACCAACACCAAACTACTGATTTCTCAACAAAAAGCTATTTCAGCTTCAGTCAGACTTTCAAGGCACACACTGCAGGACCTCACTGGACCGGCAGCGTCTTCAGAAAGTCAACTTTTCTGGACTTTTAAAAGGGAGTCTTTCTGTCCTGTTGTCTGGAGTGGCACTCGGTTTACTGCGTGTCTCCGTGTCAGATGGGTGCACGCCTGCACTTGAACTGCGTTTCTTCGTCCTCGAGGGGGTTCAGCAGGAGTGACACAGTACTTCACTTCACATCCTCTTCACCCGCCTGGTAATGGAACCCTGTCTGGATCCAAGATGGCATCAGCGTGACCACTGCTGACTTCCGATATGTCCGTCTTTCAGTCAGGTGTTTAATGCAATGGTAAAGTTCCCTCTCAGGGGTTTATCCTAGATCTGTCCGGCATCAGTGCAGGGAAATCTTTGTTTATTGTACTGTAGAAACACATTTTTTATAATCTATTTACTTTCTTCCATCACTTACCCTCAGAGTTCTTTAACCTCCACGAGCCATACTAGTTTCTCACATAGACTTGCCATCAAAAGCATGTGGAAAAAACATGGTTTTATCTTTCTTGAAATGATAAGATGCTAAACTATTACCTGCTGAGAAATGAAGATTCTGAAGGCAAAATTCAAGGAACATTAAATAAGTTTATATTTTTTAATTATATGTGTGGCTATGTACCAGACTGTCTTCTTTAATCTTATTATGTTTGCCGCCTTTGGTCATTTCCTGAAGGTTTCTGGTGGTGTTAAACCTTTATGGGTGGAGAATTAAAACATTAAATAAGAAAGAAATTAATGAAATATTAGTCAAATTTCTTTATTTATCATCATCATTTATTTTTCATCTTCAACAAAGGACGTATTCTTCTTCCACAATGGACAGACTCAATGGATGCAGTAAGCTGTGTACAGTAAACAGGAATACCACGAGTAGAATTACTATATCGAGAAACAGAATTACAGTAATGAAGCAGTTCTAATTAGTAGCTATTGTGATGTGAGAGGGGTCACGCTGCACTTCTGCTCAGCTCCACGGTGCTCAGATTTTTGGTTTTAATTTGTAATTGTTTTTATATAGTCTCACATACTGTATTTCCTCAGCTTTAGTTAACATAGTGGAGCATTAAACAGCAAAATATCTTCCCCAGGAGCTGGTGGAGACCAAAACAGAGTTAAAAGGAGAGTAAATTTAGGTGAGGTGAAGCTACCTAGTTAGCTAGTAAGCTAGCCTAACTGTTCTGCAGCTGAACTGCTGGCCTTGTGTTCAGTGTTTTTTTAAATATATTTTTATTTTGAACTTGTTGCCAGTTAAAATTATAGTTTTCATTACAGATTATATTCAAAACTTTATTCATACATAGAAGAATAGCTTTATGGGTCAACATAATCCCAAAAACTTTGGTCAAGCTAATACCTGCGTTAGCTGAGCTGACTTTCCAAGTTAGCTAGCTAGTTAGCTCGTAAGCTAGCCTAACTGTCCTGTAGCTCTCAATAAAAATAAACTGCTGGCAGTGTTAACATGTTCTTTTTAGATTTTTATTTTGAACTAGTTGCCAGTCAAAATTATAGTTTTCATTATAGATTATATTAAAAAAAATTATTCATATGTAGAAGTATAGAAATGTAGCACATCTTAGCTAACAGCACATTGGTTGTGTGTTTTGTTAGCTCCCTTGTGTGTATGTAAATAACTGCATGATCATAAATAAGAAAAACAGCCTGATTAAAACTTCAGGTCTGAGTGAGGACACTTCCATGTGTGTTGGGGAGCAGCATTTGTTTTTTGGGAGCCCTCCTCAGCTTTCCGCGGTGACCTGTGCTTTACTTCCAGGTCAGCGCCTTCTGCGGGTCCTCGGCACTCCCAACAATGTATCCCTTACAGGAGCGGGGAGAGCTGGCGCTTCGGCGGGTCCCTCTGGAGGCTCTTCAAAACACAGTTTCCATGGACACAAACTTGACCGGCAGAGGAGTGAGGAGTGTGTTTGTGTGTACACACTGTGTGAAAACCGGAGGCAGAGGAGAGGGTGAAGGCAGCACTGTGTGAGGAGGGGGTGTGCAGGTGCAGTTTGCATGTGGAACTTTGAAAAGCATGAAAATTAACGTTGAGGTTTGACTGTTTTGCTGTGCTTTTCTGCTTTTCTGCTATCATAAGTCCAAACTTAAAAAAAAGAAAAGAAAAAAAAGCGCATGACACTTCCACGCTACCGTCGCCTTCTCCGGTGTTCACCGCCCGCAGCCGTGCGTGATTGACTGCCAGCAATCTGATCCAGTGAAAGACATTGACAACCAATAGGAAGCGGAGTGCGGCTTGTTTCCATGGGAGGCCCCGGGAGGCGATGCCAAGCCGCTAGAAAGCAACACGGTGAGCGGGGAGAGGCGCAAGCAGCAGCCGGGACTGTGGAGATCCTGCAGCCGCTCCGTGGCTCTCTGCACGCGGACGAAGGCGAGTTCACCAGGTAATTCACACTTCATCCTGCGCTTCATAAGTTAATTCTGCCGTGTAAACCATTCCGCTGCCCCCTCGAGCTCAGCGCGCTCCACGTTTACGCACGAAATTTGCAGATCGTCAACTTAACTTTGCAGCATCGCCGGAGGTGTTGTCGGTCTGAAAACAGTAGAGGCTCCTGAACTGTGCCTTAATGACTGAAGGTCGCTCTTTTAACTCAGGACGAGGTGAGAAACCGGGAGATCATGTCCTCTCTCTGCCTGATTTCCATCCATCTCGCTTTTTGAAGGGTGACCGGACAGGAGACTTTGCAGATCGCTCGTCAGTTAAAGCCACAGCGGCGCAGAATGGATGGATTTCACGACCAGCAAGTGCCTTATTGCAACTCCAAAGTGAGTGATCACTGACCGAAACAACAGAAGAAATCAGACAACAGATCTTCCTCATCAGCTGTTATTGTTCTTCTCTCTCATACTTTGTGTTTATCTTGATCTCTGTCTTTCTCTCTGCTGCTGCCAAGACTCATTTCTCCCTCAGGGACCATTTAAGTTTCGTTTAATCATCAAAGATAAGCAAGGTGCCCACTGCACTGTACACAGTGTGACTGGCTGTGCACCACCTTACAACTTTTTAATTACATCTGATGAGTGAAGCAGGGGTCAGGCTTTAGAAGTGTGCAGGCATCAATGAGGCTCTTCCATTTGCTCTTTCAGTCACACGTGTGCTGCAGCCAACAGCAGGTTCAATGCTCCAGCCAGGAAAAACAAAAAATTGATTTGTGTCTTTCTGTTTTTTCTTTTTTCGCAGAAGCTCCAAGAAAAGACGACGAGCTGCTGGAGGCCGGCGCATGACAGAAAGAGAAAATTCATTAAGTCCGACCTGGCTCTGGACACTGAAGGTAGGCAGAGGGCAGAGGGAGAAGTTAATTTCACGGCTCCTAAACATTTAGCAAAATTCAATTGGTTTGTGGCCACCTGTGCTGCTAACTACAGAATCTCAATTACAACACGGCGGCCTGTGATGATTCTCACAAGCCTCCGTCAGTGGTCAGAGACACAAATTGACTTGTTATTAGCTGCTCACGTGCCCGCTGAGCTGCAGCGGCTCTGACAGCATATCAGCCGCCATAATGAAGCCGGTTGTTTCTGATGCTTCTCCCGGGCTTTGACTGTGTTTTTTAACTGCCTTCAATCCTTGTTCTCTGCTTCGGTTCCCCCTCCAGAGCTTTTCCAGGACCTCAGTCAGCTGCAGGAGACTTGGCTGGCAGAAGGTGAGTGTTTCAAATCTCGAGCAAGAAAAAGGAGGAGAGATGGGTAAAAATGGATAGGTTGTGAGGGGGGAAAAAAGCTGCCTGGAGTTACTTGCCTAGCGTCGCAGTCCAATTAAAAGCCTGTGTGGAAGAGGCACCTTGTGTGTCATGCATACATTAGAGACTGCGAGCGAGGGGTCTTGAGGGAGACCGAGGAGGCTCTACCCAGAGAGTGTCATCACAAATTACCAGGAGAAGGCTCTCCGACGCTCACTGTCTCTTCTGCTTTTGGCAGGAGCTAACGCGCTGCACGCCAGCCGCCACCACCTCCACCTCCACCAGAGCTCTGCTGTAGCCTACCAGCTTCCTCTCTCACTCCCTCTCTCCTCTGCTCTCTCTCTCTCTCTCTCTCTCTCTCTCTCTCTCTCTCTCTCTCTCTCTCTTCGCCTCCTCTCAGCACACCTCTCTATCTTCTCCAGCTGTACCATCACCTTGTCTTCTTCAATTTCATTTCTTGGCGGCAAACAAAAAAAAAATGGATCTATAATTTTTTTTTTTTAAATCGCAGACTTCCAAACCACCAGAATCAGTCTCTCAAAGCGACAGTTGATTTTTTTTTTTTTTAAATATTTGTCCATTTCTTTGCTTTTTAATTGATTTTTTTCTCTGATGGCAAGACTTGCTCATTGTGGTCTAACTGAGACGTGATGCTTCAGGATTTAAGTGCGAGTGTCCTCTTTCCACCGTGTCTGCAGCACCGAAGTTTTGGTTAGTGGTGAATATTGCTCATCTTTTCTTGACTTTTCGGTGTTTTTATGTGCATGTGCATGTTCCACTTGGTTCCTTTGCTTGACTTTTGTGGTTGCATCTCACTAGGAAGCAGCTTGTTTTGATTATTGCATGCAGTCTGAAAGTTTATACCTCAGCAGAGCGCAAGTTTTGTATTTTAGAGTGCAAAGTCGAACATTTTCAGAGTTACTGGAAGTAGTTTTTGTTTCTCTCTGTCAGAGTTAAACCAGAAATCCAGACAGAGTGAAAGATGAACAGACGGAAGTCATATATCTGATTGGAAAGAATGATTTGAGCTAGTTTTAACATGTATAAATTTTCTCTGCAAATGTACCAAAGCGTTGGAGAAAATTCTGTTTTTTTTATGCACTTTATCACAACAGTAACACCAGAGTGCATCTTCCCTTTGTGACACTGTATTATTATACACATACAGTGTTTAAGAAGAGAAAAACCTAATTATTTAACACAAAAAGTTTGTGTTAATTTACAAAAATTAATTTTCAAGTTCATGTGAAAAATGTGACACTGGTGAAAAAATCAGTTTTCACGTGTGACTTTGCTGTCGGGGTTATTTTTAGTGCTTTAACTGAAATTTGAATGATTAGAAACGATGAGAACATCTTGCTTAAAAAGGCACAAATATCAGCCTTTTTCAACCTTTTTATTTGTGCAAAACAAGCCAATCTGAATTTGTAATAATTAAAATTCTGCTTTTCTGTCTTCGCCTCGCCACAATAAAACGCCAAACTGCCCCACAAAAATACCTGTTTGAGCATATGAGTGAGCGCTCGGGTCGTAGAGCCATAATTCTAGTTGTAAAGTAGAACTCTCAAGTGCGGAGTGAAATTGAATCAACTTAAATACATTTTTTAAAATCGGGATTGAGCCGTCATACGTCGCCTGGGACAAGTGTCGGGAGGAATTTTAGCTGGCACCCCTCGCAGGTGAATCATTCATACGCTCCATCTATTCTTCAGCACATTTGAAAATGCTCGCAGTGCAATCCAAAGCTTTTAAAAAATGGAAAGTATGCTTTGAAACGGTCGTCGAGCCGACTCTGAGCAGCAGTCAGATCATGAGGCGGCGCGCCAGCTCACCGCAGGGCGTGTAAAAGAATAAGACACGATTTTAATATTTCAGCATCCAAAGTGAGAAAAGAGACGGCGGCGGCTGATAAGAGGTATTACTGTTAAAGATTACAGTTCTGCCTGTCATGGATCAATGTGATGATGTACGCTTCCAGAGTGCACGTTTAATGAATGACTTCCTGTCCATTAAGATGAAAAGGAATACCTCCCCATTTCTGAGATTTATTAGTTCAGGTAATTGGAACAAAGGGAGGAATTATGAGAGACGGACTGAATTTCCGACTCTGAGAGGTTGAGGGGCTTCGTCAGCTGACAGGCGTGTGTTTGACACCCGCAGACCACCTCTGCCCTCCACCCCCAGCCCGCTTCACCGGACTTATTTAAGTCTGGTTCTTTAGCGATTCATCACTTTTTTTTGGCTTTCGGCGCCGACACGATGTTGAATTTGTTTAAAAGTCGAGCTGGCACGCGGCGCTGGTTCAGGAAATACCTCCAACAGTGTCTCCTGCTCAGGCCTTCGCAGCGTCTCCCTTTTCATCCTCGCTCCTTGTTTCCATTCTGCCCTCCTTTCTTTTCTTTTTTTTTTTGCTTTGTTTTGTGAATGGCGGCAGGTTTCCAGCTCTGCCGTTCTCCCCAGGAGTTAGTTGCAGGGATCAGCTGGCTCATTCACAGACTGAGGCCGGTGACTCATCCATCCTCTACTTCCTTTTGGACACGCTGCTGCCTCCTTTTTGTTTTTTTGTTTTGTTTCTCATCTCTCCTCTCTTTGTCTCTTTCCAAGTGAGCTTCTGTGAAGTTTCTGGGAGTTTGTGTAGTAATCATGATGAGATGGGAGCTGTTTGATTCTGTGTTTTTGACGATTGTGCTGCTTTGGCAGATTTGAATGTTGTGGTTTTGAGCACTGAAGGGAAAAAAGTCTGATTAGAGTCAAAGTGTTTCCTTTATATTTGTTTTAATATATGATTCAAATTTCCAGGTCATGGCCCTTTAAGAGAGCACACAACAAAGTAGAGTGATGCACCAGCAGTAGTAGTAGTATTTAAAAAACTTGTTCTGAGGTAGAGCAGAATCTGGACTGAAGCCATCGCTCCGTCTTTGTTTGCTGTTCTCTTCACCTGCTTGACATTGTTGGAAAATATGCAGCAATTTCTCCTCTTGATCTGTTGATTGTTTACTCTCCTCAATTCACACCTCTGGCTGGAAAAAAAAAACAAAAAAACATCCCCGATCATATCACGAGCGACAAAAACGGGAAAATCAGTGATTTTTTTGAAGATCTCCAGACATGTGGAGACATGTTACTGATGCTGTGATAATGAGGATCCACCTCATTGTGTGTATAAATAGACGTGCTAATGACACATTTAAATCTCCTTTTGCTTTTCGCCAGAGAGAGTCGAACTTGAGGGACGTGGAGAACTGTCACCAAGTGTAAATACGTGTGATATAAATATGTACATGCTTAATTGGAGCCGGAGCGGAGCAGGCTTCATTATTTTAGCATTAGCCTGAGTGCAGGGGCGTTGGAGGCGCAGGTGAAGCGTTGGAACAGACCTAACTCGGTAGGTACAGGTGGATTCACCAGTAGGGAAGAAGCCAATTAGATACTGCTAACAATGGGTGTTTGGCTGCTGGCAAGGAGTGAGAGCCGAGGCTGCCGAGCAGTCAATGGACGAGGCGACCTCAGGAAGTGGAATGAGGAGGTAGACGGTCACCAAAAGCAAAATATTACCTCCCTCACAGGCTGCCGTTTGGTGGAAAACACGGTTCATCGTACAGCTTCTTTAGTAAATGACAGAAAACACATCATTTCAAGGTTATTCTGTGCGTTCAGGTGGTCAGATCTGCGGTTTTGCTGTGATTTTTTTTCTCTTCTGGAGCCATGAAAGACTGATTTTATTAAAACGTGATCGATTCTGATTCTGGTCAGTCTGTTTCAATACAACAAGGCGGATTGTTGCATAGAATCAAGAAAAATCCGATTTGATTTAGTTGAATTTAAGCCAATTTTGACGATACGTCCGTAAAGAGCTCAGAAAAATGGAAATGTGAGCACCTACAATTCATCTGCTGAGGTAGAGTGTTTAACACGACCGAAAGCTCCAGAATTGGTACTAAACTGACTTTTTTGTCAAGAAAAATCATCTTGATTGTATTTTTATCACAAGTTCTGAAAACATGAGATCTAATCGTCGATGAAAACGACTCGACGTGGTGAATGTTTTTTGTCATGACTGCGAAGCTGCTGCAGCATATAAAACCTCATTACACATTTTTTTAAAAAACAAACACGGGCGTCAAAGAAAGTACCTCTTGCCCTGATTTTGTGTAAAACATATTTTCCTCGGCTGTGTTTAAACAAAGCCAGGATAGGCCAGCCGAGCGTCCCGGGAGACTGTTCGCCAGAGGAGGGTGTTGGACTACAGAGAGCTGTGATCAATGCCGCGTTGTCCATCAACATCAGAAACAATCACTCCCTTTCTTCTTCTCTGCTTGTGTCTTCAGCTCAAGTTCCCGACAATGACGAGCAGTTCGTTCCAGACTTCCAGACTGAAAACTGTGAGTACGCGACCACGCCGCTCTCCCTCTGCGTCTCTGTGTGTTTGTGCATGCGTTAGTGTCAACATCTGTCGTGGGTTTTTTTTTTTTCCTTCGGTGTGTTTGTGCTCGGGGAGAGTGCATGTGGCGGTGTGTGTTTTTCCGTGTCTCTCAGTACCCTCACCTTTGCTCGCACAAGTGCTCTCTGGAGAGCTGCAGCAGTGTTGCGGGTCTGCAGACAGGTGCACGGGTGGGTGGGTGGGTGGGGGGTGCCTCTGTCTCTATAACCGTCTCTGCCTCCCCTCTGCCGCTCGTGCACCTCTCACCACCACTGAGATATTACTGCACCCTGATTTATTTGCATAAACATCAAAATATTGTGGCAGATTTTTTTTTACGGGGTTGAAGTGATATTTTTATATCCAGGTGGGCCAAACTGCTGTCAATTGATGGCTGTTTTGAATTTTTTTTTTAAAATAAAATCTTTAAAAAAATGCTCCTCGATGACCTTTTCCTCGAAGTGCTTTTTGTGCAAACCATCCAGTGTGGTTAGATTTTCTAAATCAGGCAGTGTAATATTAGTAAATTCTACATTTATCCTTTTCAGCTGAAGGCTTGTTGGCCTTCTGGTACACTCCCCGGTCTTCAGTGGGGATTTTACTGCATGAAAGCAAGTATGATTTATTTTCTTTCTCCTGCAAGAGAAAAAACTTCTATTTCTAAGAATACTCCCCAGGAGTTTGATAAACTCCTCCAGTGCCCGGCCTGAGCTGAGCGTAGGTCCGCAGTAATAAGGACGAGGTAGTACTTCACCTGGTTGTGCACGGTGGTTGCACAGTGACTGGTGACTTGGCACGGCCCACTTCTGGAGGAAGATGTGCCAAGGTGGGGACAGAAATGGAGTGAGTGGAGCTCAGTGGGACCCAGAGCGAGCACATGTCTTTCAGATGAGCCAAAACGCCCATGAAACTGTGAGAAAAGACGGAAAACAAGTCTTCCCAATGTCCTCAACGCCCTTTAACCTGCAAACAAAGTTGGATGAAAGACAGAAACGTGACGAGGAGAAAAGGTCGTGTGATTTTACAGTAGATCCGAGCAGTCGGAGAAAACATTTGGGGAGGATGAAGCAGAAATGGGTCTGGCATTTAACTGGATCACAGACCTTTTAACCCCTTGCGAGCCAGATGACAGCCTGAGATCCTCGAGCTGGTTCCTGTTGGTTTCCTAGATTAAAAACCAGAGGGGGGGTCTGCTTGTTCTCTCTGCCTTTGCCGTCAGTTCTCGTACACCTTGAAACGAGCGACCTGAGGAGCTCAGGATGAAGAGAACAGGCTCATCCTCTTTAGCGTGCCTTTAAATCTAAGGGTCTTTCTCTGATTTGCTTTAGTTGTTGTTTTTTTTGAGGCTGATGAAAAATTTTAATAGATTTGTTTGTTTGTTTTTTATTGCTCCACAAACCGAACTACAGTCGTGAGGGTGTAAAAACAAAGATTCATCCTCCTGCTTGTCCTTGAAATATTCAGATTCTCTCCATCATTTGACTCGATTTGAGACACAACAGTAAACTAAAGACCCGACCACTGGGTGTGAATTAGCTCACCCCAAAATCCAACATGGAGGAACGGCGCGGTTTACAGTGGAGAACCAGAGGTCACCGAGACTGTCCCGTTGTCCTTCAGAGGTAGCCAGGGTGGGTGGCCACGGTGGCAGGAGACTGCTGACCATCTGAATTGTCCTGTTGGCAAACCTGCAGCAGACTGGAGAGCCACTAACAGATGGCGGGAGGGTGAGGGCACCGTGGTTGGGCGCTCGAGCAGGCATCCCAGCCGGCAGCTCTCCCATATGGATTTCACCGAGCCGAGAGGTGGAGGAACGGGCGGTGAGATAGAGGGATGGAGATGGAGATATAGAGAGGAGAGCGGGTGGAGAAGGGCAGTGAGGGTGGAGGTAGTTAAATCTCACGACTGCAACAAAGCAGCTTTGGTTTGGAGTTTACTGTTTTCTCCTTATTATCATGAAACTGACAGTAAATAGATCCAACTATCAAGTATTGCCTGCGTATCCAAAGGCTGAAGCATCGCGTTGCTTCCAGTTTTTTAAAGATCTGTGGTCGGTCTTTGAAAGAATGCGCTCGAGGCGATGCTGTCGGCGAGTATCCATCATCGTTTGTTGACAATAAGAAACATAGAATAACAGCAGAATTACCCTTTTTTTGATTTTTTTGTTTTTACTTTTATTACATTTTGTCACCCTTCACATAAGCATTAACTGATTAGTTGTAAATGATGTCGACATCAAATTTAATTTGAACCAAATGTAAATTTAACTAGTTTTAACTGTATATGCTGAAAAATATCTTTAATGGTCACGTGGTTAGCGTTAGCCAAAAAGTCATCGGTCCACTTTGTTGTTAGCCTGATTGTTCGCTCGCTAGTTTGCTATCTTTGCTAGCTAGTTGGTAGCTTTAGCAAAGGAGCCATTTTATCAAAGTAAAAAAATTCTGACAAGAATTTAATGAACTGCAGATTCTAATTTTCAAGAATCTGAATCCATTAAAATATATAAAAAAAAACATGTATTTAACTCACGTACCACAAAAAAACAAGAATGGCCCCAAACGTTAACCCGAACGCTGTTTCTGTCTGTACTCGTGAATGAGCTCTTTCTTGGTTTTACACCTGCTTTAATGCAATTTGCAGCAAAATTAAAGAACGTTTTGGGATTCTGAAATAAAAATCAAAGGAGAGAAAGAATCTGCGTTGAGGAGTTGTGTAGCGTCAAAGATAATATCAGAAGAGCAGGTTTGAAAGTGTTATTTTACATTTTTCCGGCCTCTGGAGAAGCTGGCGGTTTCCCTCAATGTCGACTTCGCACTCTCCGTCCACGCAGCACAGAAGCAGCATGTGAGCGGCCTGGAAGCGAAAGTGTCCTCAGGCTGAAGGAGGAGAAAGGAGGATTTTCTTTGTCTCAAACTCCAACACAGATGCTTACCATTAGCATAACTTAGCAGGGAACGAAGGAGTAGAGGAGGTGTAAAATGAGGCCACACGTTACCAACAGATCTGAGCCTCCATCATTTAACAGCAGCGGCGAGCACCTACAGTAGGTGAAAATGGAATGGAAGGTTTTTCGCTGTTGCCAAAAGACCTGTATTTTTTTTATGAATGGACTGGAGAAATATCTGCCAAACGCAGGCTCTGGTTCTGCCAAAACACACAATTTGTACCTGAGAAAACACAACGTTTGGGGCCAAGAGTTCTTTGATAATGTACGGAAAGGATTGCCAGAAAAACGGCAGCTTAAGTTTAATGACCAGATCCCAGTTTTGAAGGAAAATGTAAAAAAAACCCAAACAAATGAATTACAAAGAATTGTGTTTCCAGTGTGTGAGCACGTTATTTATTCCATTTAAAGCAAAGATTTCTGTTGAATCTTTGCAGCAAACACCAAAAAAAAAAAAAATTGAGTTAATGGCACAGAAGACAAAACAAAAAAAACAACATTTGCATTCAGAATAGACCCAGTAATTGTTCTAACTGCTTCTTCTTTTAAACACCCCACCATCTTAGTTAATCAATATGTAGATAATGAGAGCAATCAAGCAGTGATGGGCATGACATTCTGGACTAAAAAGGAAGTCTCTGTTTCAGTCAGAGGCAATGCCCTCGCTATTGATTTGTGTACCTTGGCACCCCGCTGACGAAATCTATTGTGACATTTCCATTTCTAATTTAAGGCCCTGTGCTGCAGCACACATGAAGCTATCGTTAATAGCTGGTGTGACGCTTACAAAGCGTTTTTATAGCCATTACACATTCATTTTATACGTAAATTGACCCATAAATTGATGTTTGAAAGTCGTGCAGACCAGCTTTAGATGAGATGAAACCAGAAGAAAAAGGACTGAATGTACGTTTGTTGTAGCAGGTAATTAAAGTGACCCTGATTGTGATCACCACAGACAAAACGGAGGTATTGTTTTGACTCCGTAAGCCCTTAACGAGGCTCTGCCATGCCAGCGTCGTCAAAGGTCTCCCCTCAGGAAGTGTCTCTTTGACCTCCGATCGATGACCCGGAAAGGTCAGGCCCCCAGCGAGGGCTGCGAACAACCCCTGAGCTTTGTCATGCCGGGCCCGTGTGGCCCGTCCCCCAGGGGCTCTGCTGTGCGTCAGATGGGGTGTTGGCAGATCGACCCCTGCTCGTACGGCAGCTGTCAGTCAGCCGTGAGAAAACTCCCCAAAACATCCTCCTCTCTCAGCCCCTCGCAGCCTCAGAGGTCCGCAGGCTGCGGCTGTGTTTGAAAGAAAAACACTCCCAAACCGCAGATTTGACTCTTTTGGGTCATCAAACGTCTAAATGTTTGTGCTTTAGTTGGACCGGGAGTCGATGGATTTCCTTTCCTCATTCATAAATTCAATGTTTTTAACTCAGGAAAAGGTTGTTCCTCGGCCAGAAATGCCGCCGCTTCGTGTGCAGTCACGGTGAGACGGCGATTGGCGAGGCAACCCGAGCCCGACTTTGTTCTGACCGACTGGGTTTTGGTCAGAAGCGCAGCCAATCGGATTAGCGTTGATCATGACTTGAGATGATGGGATGTTAATCAGGACTGATCAGGCACTTAACAGCCCCTCAGATGCACCAGGCTCACTGTGGGGCCATAGGTAGAGAGCGCAGCCCCCCCCCCCCCCAGATCAATGAGCCCCGTTGTTGTCGTCTGGAACGTATTGACAGCCATCTGAAAGCAGGAGCTCGCCGGCCGCACACCCGCTTTTATGATTGTCATATTTCACCAACAGAGTCCCCGTCAGGAAAATGAGATTTGAAGCGAGTCGTTTGTGTCAGTGATGGACTGAAATGTCAGACGTGTTTGTGGACGGACGCTCAGTTTTTTTAACTTAACTAAATTTATCCGTCATGAATTCTCTTCATCAGTGTTGGCTTGTACACATCCATGCTGCTGCATGTGGGGTTGACAGCGTTGTCCTTTTGTTTCATATACTGTCTGATCTGATGGATAAAGGACAGTCACAGTGATTTGAACCAGCAGCATTTTCTTCCCAAAATATGTTGATTTGATTGTTTTTGTTGTTGTTTTTTTGTGAATGGTTTGTAGGAAGCGACTGAGGAAAGAGGTGGAGACTCAACTTGACATAAACAGCTGCTATTTCTAAAAAAAACAAGTTGAATTTCAGTGCAGGGACAGTGTAAATGTGTATTTACCAAGAACAGCATTCTGCTGCGAACATACAAAAAGGCTGAGCACGAACATGGAAACCTCCTTCACGCCTGCTCTCAAAACCCACATTATTTGATCCCAGCCTGCTGTTTGACAGGGAGGCGCTTCATTGTCATCACGTTTCTAAATGAGCTTCTCTCATCTGTCTTCCTCTCGGCGTTTAGTGGCTTTCCACGGACTGCAGCTGAAGATCAAGAGGGAGCTGCACAGCCCGTGTTCAGAGCTGAGCTCCAACTGCAGTCAGGACCGGCCCTTCAAGCTCCAGTATGGAGAGAAGTGCCCATACGTCAGGTGTGCCCTCAAATGCACAAAACACCTCAAATACACAATTTATATTCTATGCTTCTGTTTATTTGGCAGGTTTTTATTCACTTTCAGTCGTAAATCTTCATTTATCTTAAGATAACCTTGCAAACACTCTAACATTTCCAATTAGATGTACTTACTTATTTTTCTTTTCCAAGTAAATCCAAAGCATCTAGTGACAAGCTCTCGAGCTGGTCTGATTTGTAGTACGTGACATTCAGTCTGACTCAAGCTCGTCTAATGACCTTGTGTGCATAGAGCTGTCGTGAAACTGTGTTACATAAGTGGTGAATCATGTGTGATTCATTTGCTCACCTGGTGACCTCTGCTCAGAAATATAGTCTGGCATTTGGCAGAGCTTTGCTTTACATCAGAATCTCCACAGTGTACGCCAAGAGGTGGTGCAACGTTCCTTAATACATCCGTCCACGTCAGCATGTGTCTGAGCTAACGTTTGATTTTAAAAAAGTATACTGTGTAGGATGAATGTGTGCCAAACGAAACACTTTTAGAATAATACAGATAATATCGGACACTTGTACCAAAAAGTACAAATTTAACATGTTTATAATAATACAGATAATATAGGACGCCTGTACCAAACTCCCTTTAAAAATGTACAAATTTAACATTTATAATAATACAGATAATATCAGACACTTGTACCAAACTCCCTTTAAAAAAAGTACAAATTTAACTTGTTTATAATAATAAATATGGGACACTTGTACCAAACTCCCTTTAAAAAAGAACAAATTTAACATGTTTATAATAATAAAAATAATATCGGACACTTGTACCAAACTCCATTTTAAAAAGCACAAATTTAACAATGTGAAGCGCAGGAAAGCAACCATTCACCTCAAGTTAACTTTGTAGTAATGACTTTTAATTTAAAGATTTCTTTGACGTGGAGCTCTGTAGTATCAAAAGTAAAGTAACTTAATATATTTCTTAAATCCTTCTCTATATTTGCTTTAGTGTCTAAAATATCTTCCTGTAGTTGCAGCCAAATTAAAGCAGCATGCGTGTAAACATATGAGTCAGACTAGAATCCCATTTGACTCTTCTGTCTACCACAGTGCCTATGAGCAGAAGCAGCCTGCAGGAATGAAGCCCTCCAGCCCAGTGACGCCCCCCTGCAGCACCCCAGTGTCCCCCCTCCACCATGCCTCACCCACGGCGGCCCCGACACCCAAACCCGACAGGACCTACGCTCACATACCGCCCTCGCAGCCGCTCCCTGACAACGCCTACTCCATGGACCACAGGTACTGCCGCCCGCAGCCTTTTACATTTACATCACATTTACATGTGGGGCTTTTAGCTGGCGGTCGTACTCACAGAGGACTCTAATAAGGTCACAGCAGACGGAGATCTGAGTTTACGTACAGCGGATCTCATTGGCTGAGAGAGCGTACAGTGGGAGGAGCCAACAGACTGCTATCTACAGGCCAGAATTCCTGATCTGTTTCCCAAACTTTTTGGCCTGTGAGGCCTTAAAATAAAGTCCCGTCATGTGACCGTCATTTAGATAATAGAAGGGCTGGATGTCTGTTTTCTGTTGGTGGCGGCGAGTTCACAGGATACAGCAGCTGAGTTTCTCTTGTAAACTCTGTGTTTAAATCAGCTCAGATCACGATCATTACGTTCTGTCAGTGTATATGAAGTTCACACTTTGCTGTTTCTTAAAAAATGGGTGAAATATTCATTCATTCATCCTCTGTTCTGGTGTTCCTGCTTCCTTTACTTAAATTTCTTATCTCATTTGAGAAGTTTGTCAATTCATTCTTGATATTTGGGGAAAAAAAATTACTTTTGGAGGTCAGCAACGGCAACTGTTTGAGAGCCAGTTCACCATTTTTCAAGAACAAATATTGTCTAGTTTTAGCGTTCCGCTTGTGAGTATTGTCTGATTTCTTTGTCTTATGCGACAGTGAAGTGAATATTTTGTGGTTTGGGGCAAATAACAGGAAATTGTGATGAGCAATTTTCTGATTAATCAAGAAAGCTAATAGGTGGACCTCTGAACGCACATTATTTCTTATTCTAATGACTTAAATGCATCAGATAAGTAAAGAAGTGTCATGTAATGTGTGCTCTGTCCTGCTAACGTTGCATTCAATGCCTTCATTCTCTTCTGAAAACAGTGTCAGAGGAAACAAAATGAAGTTTCTGACTCTGATAACGTCTGCTCTGACCTTCTGGTCCCGCTCAGATTTCGACGTCAGCTCTCGGAGCCGTGCCACTCGTTCCCCTCCCCGCCGATGATGGCTCGGGACGGCCGGCCCATCTACCACAGGCAGATGTCGGAGCCCAACATCCCCTTCCCTCCTCAAGGCTTCAAGCAGGAGTACCAGGACCCCCTGTTCGAGCACCCGGCCATGATGGGGGCGCCGCTGCCCCACGCGTACCCCGCCTCCATGATGATCAAACAGGAGCCGAGAGACTTCACCTACGACTCAGGTGAGGGCTTGGAAAGTGCTGTTGTTTGTGTTTTACCTTGAATTTCTGTGGTAAGTGAAAGCAGCACGAAGCAACAGCGGCGTGTTTTTTTTTTGTTGTTGTTTTGCTTTTTGCTGCCAAAGCATTATCATTTCAGGAATGGGAGAAGACACGGGAGGAGGGGGTGGCGTTTATTGAGTTTGCCCATTATTAGGGCCGGGGATCTGGTTGGACTGGGTGTCTGCGCCGGTCGCCATTTCCTGTGGTGCTCTAATAGAAAAGGGGGCGGAGGGCGGAGGAGGGTTATGCCTGGTCACAGTCCAAAATCCGCCCTCCCACGCTTGTCCGCTCCCTTTAGTTACAGAGTAAAGGGACCTAATCTCCAGCCCGCGGCCTCCGCAGAGCCCGAGGCTACATCAGGACATGAATGAACATACGGCGGACTGCTGGCTTCATTCACAAGGGGGACAGAGAGGAGCCCGGAGAGGCAGAGCCGGAGCAGAGTCTGCGTGACCGGTCAGGGAGAAAGGCAGCTTCTTCCCGTGACGATGAGCTCGAGGAACACACTGCGGGCCTCTCTCTGCTCTCTGTCCTGTCAGGCTTTCTTTGTTTTCCAGCAGCAGCTCTGCAGATCTTGTCAGGAAACTGTGGAGCAGTGGAAGCTCGCGTTTCAGACCGAGCGACTTCTAATGTTTGTTTCTGACAAACTAGCTGCAAGCTACCAGGCTGCAGCCTCAGGATTAGCTCTGCAACTGACGATTTTTATTCATGATCAATCTATCATGTAATTTTTTAGCAATTGTTTTCTCTAAAAAGGGCAAAAAATTATGTAAAAAGAAGTTCCTGTTGTCCAAACTGAGGTCTTCAGTCACACGTTCTCACACATAAGAAGCTTGGCCTAAACAGTTAATCTCTGATAAAAACAGTTAGCGATTCATTTTTAGATAAAGAGGCGAAGCTGTCGTTTGTTTGGACATTCGTCAGGATCTCAAATGTTCATTTTACAGCAGCAAAGTAAATCACACACACTGTGCAGTCGCAGGAGCTGTAGTCTTTTGATAAAACTAAATGAGTGACATCATAAATGAAGCAGTGTGGTCCAGCCCAGAAACTCTGTTCTCCAGATTTAAGAATGCAAAAATTTTTATTTCTTCAGTGAAAATTGAACACATCATCACTAAACTCCTCACTGTGATACCTGTGGATAATTGCAGTATGATTTTTTTTTTTTACACATCCTTGCAGTGAACTGCACAGGTCAGAGCTCGCTGTAAAGATTATGAATAAAGAGACGGAGGCGTGTTTTTTGTTTTACAGTCTTGTCGTGTCCGCTGCTGTGCATCCGAGATGGAGCATCAGAGTGAATTTATTAGCAGTCACAGTGGAGCTTGTTGACTGGAGCAGGCCTGTTGGAAAGGATGGGAGGGGAGCTGGTAATTTCATTAGCTGCAATTTCCTCCACAAGCCCATTACTTTGATGAAGTTCAGAAATGTTTATGGGCCTAAATGAAGGGCCTCAGTCTGTTTATTGAACATTCACTTTGTAACCTGTTTTTTTTTTTTTTTTTATCACAAGCCACGGCCGTGATGTCTGTGTTGTGGGAGGTTCTGACATACGCAGTAAAAGACGAGTGTTGTAAATGCTGTTGTACTTCTGTGCAAAAGTGAAAGTAATTTTTAGAGGATTGTGTGATTGGATGTGAGCTTAAAACAGTTTTAAAACTACTGATATTTTACACATTTAATTTTATTTTAGTTCATCTCTCACAGGTGGTGCAGGAAGTACTTTTAAGTAAAGGTAGCAGCTGGTTTTTCTGCTCTCTGCTAGCGCTGTGAGCTAACGTCAGCGTCAAGCGAGGTCAGCTGCAATTACTGCTTATGACCAGCGGTGTCGCCAGAGAGAAAGATCTTTACTTTAAGATGGTAAACATGGAGCCAGTTTGAACGACTTCATATCCTGTTTGGAAGCTTAGTCCACCGTGAACACATCATAATTTATTTCTGTATTTGTATTAATAAGAGTAAAAGTGCAGCACTGGCTTCCAAACGTGGCGCGGTAGAATTCTAAAGTGGCATAAAATGTAAATACAAGTAAAGTACAAGTACCTCAAAGTTATACTTTACTTAAGTGTTTAGCTGCGTTCCATCATCTGCTTCACCGTGTTGGTGCATTTTGATCTGATTTGATTGACAGCAGCTCTGCGACATAAACAAACAAACAACCGTCGTCACATTTTGACTTGCTAAATACTGATAGGTGCGTGAAAATATGTGACATCATCTTTTTCCAAGTGAGCCCCGCCCACTTCAAAGCGGTGAAAAGAGCTGAGGGAAAAAAACAGGAAACGAACGTGTTGAACCAGAAAACTGCTTTTTAAGGACCTTTAAATGGACGTTTAGCTGTGTTTAGCGAACACGCTGCAGTTACACACCATCCAGAGAAAAAAGAGAAAGAAACTAACACCTTCAGGTCCGTGTAGTTTTGATCTCAGCTTTATCTGGAGCCCTCGAATCACGCCTAAACTTACATCATGTCAGCTTGTGTTTTCACTCGCCGGCGTGTTTTATTCTGGAGTAAATCTTCCTCTGAGTGGAGGCGCTCGGAGCGTGTACGAGCGCTGTGATGTAGTGAGCTCGCCTGTGGCTGGGAGCCATTGTGATGCTGGCGCTGGAGGGCATGTTCTTTAATCAGAGCCAGTGGTGCATTGAGTGAACAGGCTTTGACTGCTCTCAGATAACTGAGATAGTGTTCTTAATGCTGCCTTCGGGCCCTTTAACACCCACTCTCCCACTCTCGCCTGGCTTTCAGCAGAAGTGCCTAGCTGCCATTCTGTCTACTTACGGCAAGACGGCTATCTGGCTCACACTAACAGGACTGAAGGTACCGACGATGATTCCAGTGAGTGTTGTGATGGTGCACTTTGGATTTTCGCTCAGTGTCATATCAAACGCTCCTTATTTATCCTGTTTTCCAGGTTGTATGTTTGACAAAGTGGTGAGGCATTTCTACGACGATACCTGCGTGGTGCCTGAGAAGGTTGAAGGTGAGTCCTCGCGGCGTGCGTCGCAGGCTTTCAGACGCTGCTCTGAACACTGCTGCACGTGCAGGTTTGCTGAAACACCGTGTGTGTGCTGTGTGTGTGCTGCAGGTGACATCAAGCAGGAGGCGGGCCTGTACCGCGAGGGCCCGTCGTACCAGCGCAGAGGGTCCCTGCAGCTCTGGCAGTTCCTGGTCGCTCTGCTGGACGACCCGTCCAACTCCCACTTCATCGCCTGGACCGGCCGCGGCATGGAGTTCAAACTCATCGAGCCAGAGGAGGTGAGAGGCTCAGAGGAGCATCGTTACGTATATTTACATTTATTTATCTCCAGTCTTTATGGTTAATATGATTCATGTGATGTAAAGGGCCTTTAACGTGACTTTAGGACACTTTACATACAGAACACAAACAAACATTAATGAAAAGCTTGTCTTTAGGAGCCACATTGTGAATATCTGAAGTGCTTCTCACGCAGGTTGATGCTAATCGTTTGACTGTAACTGTAATGCTGCTATGCAGTGGAGCAGCGACGGTACATGAGCTGATTAATGCTGCAGGCACAGGGATTGAGGCGGACGGCAAACCGGATGTGATTTTATTGGATGAGAGCAGGGTGACATAGACAGCATTCAAACATTTGAACATTTTTCTGTCCTCTACGACAGAATTTATAGCTGGATGTAGCTTCTTCACACAAAGGGAAAACATGGGCGAGCTGGACAACATGGAGCTAATTATGAATAATTAATCGAATAATGCATCTAATAATGAATAATTCTTTGTAAACGATGCAGAATCACCACAGCAGCCTGATGCCATACGTTTCGCCATCCTGCCATTCAACAGTTTGTCTGCCTGAATCTGTGTGAATGCAGCATAACTGTGGTGAACGACCAGCAAGCTACAGCTGGTGCACTGCGAAACGTTCAATAAAACATTTTCCAACATTTCTGCTACACGGGTCCGAATGCGTGAGCGTAACCAGCGTAAACCGTCTGTTTTTGAGTATTTGTTCGGCCCAAAGCGGGGAAACTGCAAACTGAAGGGAACGTCCTGCACGTATGTTTGACTCCTTCAGTGGACAGAAAATTGAGAAAAACTTTGGATGGATTTTCAGCTTTTGTCAGATTTTCACCATCATTAACTGAATATCTGCTGCTGGTCTGAGGCTGTGGGAAATCACAGTGACCATTTTTCACTGTTTTCTGACATTTTCTGGAAAGATTAAACTGTTAAATGTAAAATATCAAACAACTTATGGTTAGTTGCCGCTCAGGCTCAGCGTGTTACAGTCGTGTGTGTGCGTGGATGAAACAGGTTGTGTGAGGCACCCAGGTGAAATTAGACGACGTCAAAGGTGAACATTTGATGCTGTCTGCTCTTAAAGCGGTCAGGTCGGGTCTGGCTTTGCCATAATCGTTGTTTTCCAGCCGGCTGACCCTTCAGGCCAGAGCCTGCTAAATATTTCACTGAACAGATTCCTAAAAATAAAACCCATGTTGACGGTTGGGCCTTTTGAAATGGAAACAGAGGCTGGGTCTGTGCGCCCACATCACACAGTGGGCTCAGTCACTGTCGCTCGCTGCTGGGGGATGGAGGAGGATGCAGGGTGCAGGCGGGGGGTGGGAGTGGAGATAGAGGGGTATCTGGCAGAGGTTCACGCAGCCCGACGGTGTATAGAGGCACGGGCCAGCTGCAGCTAACAGGGGGGCCCATTCATGCCATCAGGTGACCAAACGCGCTCGCTTTGGGGCGCCGCAGACAACCGTTAGCCAGCGGCTTCTGCCTTCTCGACGGGCAGGTGAAGCCAGAAAAGACGGCAGATCCACTGATGTTTTCTGATCCCTGAAAAACAGACAGATGAACAAACGAGGAGAGGAAACACGAGGAGTCGAGCGAACGTGTGCGCAGGAGAGGAGCAGTGTGGGTTTGGACGGCGAGGCCGGGTGGTGGGTGGTCTGGTAGACAGGTGCTGTAACATCTGCTGCCTCCTCCGCTGGGTGTGTGACAAGCTCCTAATGAACACATCCCTGATCAGGTCTGCTCAGGCTGGACGCACTCTAATTACTGTTATTAGGAAAATAAGGTTTAATAAGTTTGTTTAACATTTCAGCTGCCGCAGCCGTCTCGTCAGGAAATCAGGTCGACCGTGCGCGTCTGACGTGTTTTGGCCTCCTGCTCTGTTTCTGTTGACTGACGGCCTGTGTGTTGTTTGTTTGTGTGTGAAAGGTGGCCCGTCGGTGGGGGATACAGAAGAACCGACCGGCGATGAATTACGACAAGCTCAGCCGATCGTTGCGCTACTACTACGAGAAGGGCATCATGCAAAAGGTAAAAGAAACCTCAGAAGACAGAGCGAGCAGCATGATCTGAACCTTTGCTGGTATGAAAACAGCTCAGTGGTGAAAGAGGAAAAGTTCGGAGCTTGTGTGCACAGTAATGGCCTGATTGACAGCACCTGTGCTAAAGGAGGAGCATGCGTCGACTCCCCTCCCCAGGAGAGCTCATAAAAGGAGGTGGAGCCTCTCAAACAGGGTAAAGCTGATGAAGATTAGATGAAGTGGTTCAAAACTTCAACATCAACCAAGCTGAAAGCTCGAAACGTCACTGACGCTTAAATTTAACAAATTTCTCCGAGTTGTTTTTGTTTGTGGAGGTGTCGCTGCAGCTGTTTCACCACCATCCTCAATTTAATTTTCTCCAGCTGTGAGCAGCTCCTCCGTTTCCTTTGTGCTTTGTCGGTGAATAGTGAACACAGACAACACACTCAAAAATGTTCTTTTTGTTTAATCCTTATTTAATCTCTCTTCCAGTGTGAACACGTCAAAACCTGCTTAGAGTTGGTCTGTAGGGTGCTTAAACCCCCGAAGAGATCAGAGATGTGCCTGCAACCAAAAGTACAAAACACTTAAAAATTATTGACTAAACATTTGGTTTTATCTTCCCTTTATCAGGTTGGTGTCAGAGGATTCACAAATTTCTCTTGGCTTGAAGCCGTTTTTGTGAATTGACTTTGAAAAGTCGGTTATCGATAAACATGAAGACACTGAAGAGATTTGCTTTTCGAAGTTGTCGCCTTGTGATGACAAATTAAATCATTTTTACCCTCTGATAGATCACAACAAACGATTGTATTTGATGCAGGAATTTTGTTCCTCATTTGTGGTCATTTAGATTTTTTTGTTTCCACTGAAATCCACGATGCACAACGTGACGCAGGCGGCGCACCTTTTTCTACCTGCTGCACAGATTCATGTGGCTGATGTCAGCCGTGCTCAGTGCACATTGAGTGTAGCTCAGTGATGCAGCTGGTGAAGCAGGGGGTGGAGGTGTAGGTCATACTGACTGGGACTGAACTGATGAACGAGGTTATTTCAGCTACAGGAAGCTTGATTTGATTATTTTAATGTGCAGTGTGGAAAAGGTTGCTCTGCCTCTGGAACTATGAGGTATTTGATTCACAGAGTGGACTCGTTTTTTACACAGTTCTGTGTAGTTTTTACTTGTTGGAGGGCGGTGAAGCCTCACGTAGAGAAAAAAAAAGGCCAGCTGCGTTAAAATAGAGAGAAGCAGCTCGATGGACGCGTCCTGCTGCGGCCGTACAGTACACAGTATTACTGCAGTGTTTGTAGTATTCTTTAAAAAAGTTTTCTATACTTCTATACTACCATTCATGTCCCTCTTCGTCCTGTCCGTCTCCGTCCAGGTGGCTGGCGAGAGATACGTCTACAAGTTCGTGTGCGACCCCGAGGCCTTGTTCTCCATGGCGTTTCCCGACAATCAGCGGCCGGTGCTGAAGACGGACATGGAGCGGCAGATCAACGAGGAGGACACGGTGCCGCTGTCGCACTTTGACGAAAACATGGCCTACGTACAGGAGGGGCCCTACTGCCAGCCGCACCCCTACAGCGAGGGCTACGTTTATTAACATCCGCCCCACGCACACACGCGCACACACACACACACACACATATACACACACACACAGACACACACACAGCCCTCCCCTCCCCTCCCCCGCCTCCTCCGTCCATACACCTGAGACTGTCATGTCCTGTAATTCACAGTCGCTGCAGGGAAAGACTGAACACACACTCGCAGCGGAGCTTCCTCCTCTCTGTCTCTCTCACCGAACACGTCCTCCTTCTCGCTCTCGTCTTCACGACGTCAAAGCCGCACAGCAGGATGGAGAGTGCACTTTATGGACAGGAACGGCGCGGCGTCAACCTGCCGGGGGCTAGCTATGTGCTTTTCTTTTAACCGCTGTTTATGTTTGTACATTAATGTGGAAATCCTTCTGTTTGTTTTTTTATTCTTATGATTTGGAGCATGCGGCGCCCCGGTGAGACAGGACTCGACGGCTCATTCACGCCATCACCCGAGGACTGAATCTTTGACTTCCTGCAAAAGACACAGTCTTGTCTGCACACGTGCAGCGAATGGAAGGATGATCGCATTTGTTCGACCGTCCTTTAGTTTGTCCTCAGACGGCCGTCCTGTACTTTCATGCTCATTTAAACGAATACTGGCAACGTATTGTAACGATACTTTAATGGTGAAGTGATTATAGACTTGAAACAGTGATGTGATAATAAAAGAGACGTTTAGCTCCATTCAGTGAGACCTGCCTCAGCACCGGTTTGAGCACAGCACCTCTCTGCCCCTCGTCCAATCAAAGCGTAGATCTCATCCCGTAGGTGTTTTTGCGGCATGAACTGGATCATCCCTTCGATGGCTGAAAGACCTCGTGGGTTAGTAAAGATGAGACCGGCACACAAGGATGCACTCGAATTGTACTGATGAAAATACTTCCTCTGCATCACATGTGAACGGCCCGAGTTTAGGATAATCAGTGAAGCTCCAGGCCGCTGTAAAATAACTCATTCACTGTAAACAGCAGTTTTTTCCTTTGTACTCTGAAACACGTCAAAGCAGCAGTCATTCATTTGTCCTTCTGATGTTCAGTTTTTCAATGAATTACAGGTGAAAGTGTTTGTACAGTTAAAGTGGACACAGCAGTCAGTCAGTCAGCACATTCAGGATATTATTTGCATCCCCAAATTAAAAAAAAAACAAGTGATTTTATTGGCTTAAAGAATAAAAATTAAGAAAGAAAAAACAAATTCACATTTATTTCCCTGATTTTTCCTGTTTCGTTGCAGGGGAACATGAGGTGTATATTTTGCTTAGAACTTGTTGCTTTGCCATCAATAAAGTTGCTTTTTTTGGTTAAAAAAAAAAAGTATAAGAAATATTTAGAGTTTTATAATGTGATGAAAAAAAATTCATGTTCTAACAAAAATAGTGTTCCATTGTATAATCAGATAAATGCACATTTTGTTGCTGCTTCAAATTGTAAGTGTATTTTCTAGTCTCAAGAAAAAAGAAAAAAAAAAACAGGAGTGCGGCAGTTACGGCCTGCTGTTCTGGTTTTCTCTCTTTTTTTATTTTAACTTTGTTTTTTTATTTGTTTTTGTTCAATTTGAGCATTAAAAGAAGAATCTGGTCAGTCTGAGTTTTGTTTGTCGAGGTTCACGTGTGTGGGATGGGATTGGCAATAGCAAAAATTCTTTAATAAAATAGTTCTGAAAAACAAGTGATCGCCAATTTTCAGATGTTTTACGCGATCCGTCGTTTACCTGAAGCGTTTTACACAGTTTTCTGTCGCTCGGGTCTGATAGAAAGATGCAGCTCTGTGATGATTTCCACACTAAACTCACCGTTTATCACTTCTTTATCGGCAGAAAGTTTTAGGTCATAAATTAACATAGTGGAAGTGACAAAACACAAGACAACAAGCTAACGTGTGTGTGTGTGTGTGTGTGTGTGTGTGTGTGAAGACTAATAGGTTATAGGCTCTTGTCAATTTCCAGGTTGGAGAGAAAACTCCCAACCTCAAAGCATTTAACCAAAGTGACACCTGGGGAAAAATCAATGGCTAATTTAAGACACCACTTTTTCATGTAGGTGAATTGCTTCTGTCCTTAACAAGACTGGCAGTAATGAAAAAAGAAAAACAACAACACTCCCTTAAAGTTATTATTTCCTTCTGTAAAGTGACACTATTGCTAAAAATCAATGACTAATTTAAGGAAGCATTGTTTAATTGGTTCCACTGATGGGAAAAATGAAAACGGATGTGTAAGTAATGAAAAAACACTACTTGCCTTAATTTGTCAGAGCAGGTTACGAGCAAACCCTATTATAGTTCCCACTCTGAGAATTTTTATTGATTGTCTGTAGTGCAGGGAATTGCCCTTAACTTTAAACACCTGATTGCTTCCCTGAGGATATTTAACAGCATCTCATCTGACATATACAAAGCCTGAAAGCAGCAGTGAGGCTTTAATATGATGAATGACACTTCTAATTTGGGTTTTCCCTCTAAAATGGCAAAAATCCATATTAATGACCTTCACGTGTCTTCACGTATTGTAACCTAATTTTTAATGTCACCTGTAATCTCAAAAGCAGGTACAAGACTTTCACATCCTGTATGTTTGAGGGGTGATCAGGTGATTCTCTTCTGCTTCCCTGCAGTGGCAACACCTGCGTTATCTTAGAAATGGAGTCCATAACGTCAACAAATGGCTGGCACCCGCCACGACACAACGCAAAGTCCAAAGGCAAAGCAAAAATTAGTGTAGCCTGTGAAACATACTGTGATGGTTTTCAACTGGCTAATGTGAGCTAACATTAGCTTGCTAATGGATGCGGATGAATTGCAAGCTAGCGAACGTGGCAAAATACTGTCATCTTGATTGAATAATGACAACTAACTCATCCAGACACCAGCTGCTAAATTGACCAGCTTGCCATTTGTAAATTATATCATCAGCTAACATCACAAAGCAAGCCAGATACATGAAGCTTAGCTGAGTTACAGCTAGCTGGCTAACGTCTGCTCGCTGGTTTGCTAACCTTATCTCTTGCAAAATACTGTCTCAGTGGATATGTTAGTTAGCCAAATTATACACCATTTAACGTGACCCCTGATGCTAGTTTACACATTTTCCGCAACAATAAATGCTGTAATAATACAAAGCAAAGATTTATAACCAGCGACTGTTTTCTACTAGCTAAGCCAAGAGCGATGCAAGGCTTCATTGGTTGGTTGGTTGGTTGCTGTGTAAAATAATTTACAAATGGCAAGCCACTTAGTATGGAGACAGTAGTCCAAATAAAATAAAATAAACTATAGGAAAAATAGGAAAATATCATTGTAATTTATTTTACAGCATTCAGTGTTAGTGTACGTTGCGTCGATGTTTTGGCTGATGTCTGTGGTGATGCTTGCTCAATCCTACGGGGTGTAACCATGAACCAGAGTTATTAATATGAAGGATTTTCTGAAAGTGTCACAGAGTACCTTTAAATATGGTGGAATTTTTACAGGCTGTTTAGTAAATTATATTTAAATTTGAGTCATTGGTTGGTATCGTCATTGTTGGCATCGAATATGTATGGATGAAGCTTTGAAACAGCAATTAGTTAATTAAAATCTTTTTATACACTTTGTTGCAGTACATGTAAAATAAGTGAATACATTTTAGTGAAGTACTAATTAAAACTAATGTTTAAATGATTTGCTGCTTAACACTTCTACCTGACAACACTTATTCAACAGCTACAGTTAATGACCTTTAACGAGCATATAGAATACAGTTAATTGTTATACAGTAAATGAAACCATCCAACAGAGTGTAAAAGGAGTAAAATTAGCTCCACTTACATGTGAATGCATCAGTAATAATAATCCAGTAATATAATGTTACACAGAGGCCAATTTGCTTTCATAATGAGTATTTTATAGTTCAGTTAGATTTTTCTGATAATTCTTTAATATTTTACTTTTCCTTTGCTAAATTTTCAATGCAGGACTTTTACTTAGAGTGGAGTGTTTTTACATGACTTCACAGACTCTGAAGTCCTGGTCACGGCCGTGTCCGAGACAAACCAGTTTGGGCCTCTGAGGCTGCATGTGGTTTGACTTTTGCTGTTCAAATGAACTTCACGGTTACAGACCGGACACAAATGACTGCGGTTTATTCAAAGTCCCATCATTGAAATCCCATGCAAACGCCTCGGCACTTTAAATACGTGGTGAGCTTTTCATGTCAGCGGTGAGTTGTTGATGGGCCACTGCAGCGTTTTACACCTGTTTGTTGTATCTTAAGGTCACTTGCAGGATTGCTCGTCTTACACCTTTTGAAGATGTTCTGTCACTGAGGCTGAAAATCACCATGCAAATCCTGTTATCTGGCCCCAGTTCAGGGGATCAGGGCCTCAGCTATCAACATATTTACCATTTATGGACATATGCTTTACATCCTGTACCACCGGCCAAATCCTCCCCTCCTCCGCTGCACTACCGGCTAATATTCTGTGTATCTGAACTGTGAATTGTGGTCCTCCCCCACTGTAACAAACAGATGGCTGCTCGATCTTGAGTCATCACAAACCCATTACGAGAGTGACTCGTCCTCAGCCGGGCCGCCTTGATTCGTGCCCGATGGCTCTCGCCAGTGTTTGCTGAGGCTCTTAAGTCATCCTCGGGCTTCGTGACACACTGTGTTTGCTCAGGTTAAATGGCTTGTGTTGCCGGTGGAGTCCCCTGATTGGCTGTGACACTGCGGTGTTTGACGAGCGAAATGACACCGAGCGGCCCCCGCCGTGGCAAATGTGTTTGGCTGTTTGAAACAAGTTGGCTTTTAATACAGTGTGTTTACACACCAAAAAGCCCTAAGTGTGTTTCTATCTGTGTTGCCAGGGTCTATCAGTGGCCAGACCAGTGAGCATAAATCATTCAGGGGTAATTCAGAGGAACAACAGAGGCTCTAAAAGGAAAAAGCAGGGAAATTATAAAGCCTCTATAATGGAAGCACCTATTACAGCTGCTGGTCCAGTTTAAGACGGCCTTATAAATGGTTTTATTATCTAGGAGGCACTATTTTGGCCATCCGACTTGCACAAAGGCTACATCTGTCCAAAATCACAGAGTGAACTCTATTTTACTGCACTCCTGAACACAATTCTGGGTTGTAATCAAAAACTTCCAAAAACATCCCCATTTTCAGAAGTTCCGATTCCCAAATCCAGACTCACGTCGACGTTTTTCTTTTTGTTTTTCATTTCTTTTTTAACAACTACAGAAACGCTGCAGTGTGCTGTAGGACACGCACCGGGGTCATAATTGTTTCAGCAGCAGTCACCCCGGCGTGTGGATCAAAGGTGAAGAAGAAGAAGAAGAAGCTGCTGACTGCTGAAACAAGCGTCGTCGTGGTCTAATTTAACAGGGCTGCTGTGTTTTTTGGGGGGCTTTCAGGCAACGCCACTGGTTCCTCACTCATTACTCTTACTCTCTCGTTGATCATCTTCCTCCTCCGGAGAGCAGATGAAACACAAAAGCCCCCCTCCACCCCAAACACAAAAGCCTGTGACAGTAATAAATAGCCTCTGTGATCCAGGTTTAGAAAGCTGTGAAATTGGATATTGAGATGCTCTCCGGAGCGGCGGGTCGGGAGTAGTTTCAGACTAGACTGTGGGAATCGTCTAATCCGATCACCGGGAACGTAAGACGGGCTAATCGCCTGACGGGCCGGTCTCTGGTACCCACGGGGCATTGGTGGTGGGGGATTGATGCTGTGCTTGTTCTGAATGGGGATTTATCAAGTCTTTAGTCTTCGTAAAAACACTTTTATGTCTTTGCTTTGTCAAAATGTTGGTAAATTGGATGAGCGATGAAGCTTGCTGTGTAATGCAGCCTGTGTGTATGAACGCCACGGCAATGACTTCAACCAAGAGTGTTTTAAAAAGCCGGGTTTGTTTTACTCTTGATACGTTTAGTCTGATTAAAGTGAAGCGGTCAAGAGACAACATTAGAGAAAACAATAAGAAGTAAAACTACATACTACTACAACTACTAACTAGAGTGCACAGAGGCTTTTTCATTCACTCCCTTTATTATTGTAATAAACCTCATGATGTGCTAACTTCCTGCTAACGCGCGTCTCTGCAGCCGGCCTGTACGAACTCACCTCAAATGATTCTGTCACATGAGGCCAAAAACATAACACGTAAGTGAAGTAGCCGCACACGATGTTCTCATTTCTCTGACTTTATAAAGACGCCAATGTTTGTGTTTCATCAGAGCGTGATGAAACCTGATGAAAGCTGTTTGCTGTAATGTTGGTGTCTTAATAAATAGTCCCAAAAATGAGAACACACTGCTCACACGCTTCACCTTAATGAAAGACTGGATATTGGCCACTGATGGCGTCCGCTGCTGATGCGATGCAGGCTTTCTCTGACCAAACGGCTACCTAAAAACAGCCTATTCAGTCTATTCTTTGACTTAATTAAATTCACATTACAGGCAGTAATTTGTCCCATGTTTCTTGATCAAATTTAATCAGCAATCAAGCATTTTGCTTGCAACAGTCCCAGTATTTTTGGATGGTTCAGTATCTGTCAGTAATCATACTTTCACACAGTGGAACGATGTTTTCAAGATGTGAAACACACGTCTGGTGTATCCGATGCACTGCAACAGAAAAAGCACTTCAACCAGGACAATGTTTTCATAAGGACGTTTCATACTTGAGACCATATTGTGGGATCAAATACCATCTGTCACAGTTTTGAACATTTGTAAACATTTGCAGAGCTCCTCATGAAAACCAAACAGCTGCCAGTAGCAAATATTTTGCAAGGAAAAATTAATTTTCCTACCCAAAACTTGAAAAAGCAAATAATTATTTCATTATCAAGGCACAAACTGTACATCACGGGCAACTAAGATGCTTAATTAAAGCCTTGGTTTTAAGCAAGTTGACCGACAGCATTTATTCAGAGCAGAGAAATCTGTGGGATGGACGACTGCTTTTAAATCAGGACTGAATTAACAAGAAAGATCACTGATGAATAAATACAAGGCTAAAAAGGACATTAAGCTGCAGGGGAGGTTCAGCAAACCAGATTCATGCTGGATTACATGGACTGACGTGCACAGCTCATGATCAGGTATATCAATATATTCATTTAACTGCTCTCGCTCTTTCAGACTTTTCCATTTGGGTCGAAAACAACGGCAAGATTTTCCAGCTTCTGAAGAGCAGCTTGAACACTCCGCTATCAGTGACTTAGATCTAAAAATATCAGTATTGGCAACTTCCCCCAAAACTCCCAAACGGGTGCATCCCTAACCCGGTCTCTCCCGCTCCGGCCTGGCACGCCACCCGTCTCTTCACCTTCCACAATGTCGTTTGATCTCTGCGATGCTGTCGACGCGACGGATCAGCCTCACGACAGACCTTGTAGCCACAGCCACCCAGTGAGGTGGCCAACCATCTGTCACCGGGGCCCGAAGACCTTGGGCGGCAAAGGGCCCAACCCCCCCCTCCACCCCTCCACCCCTCCGCCCTACTCTTGCCCCCTCCCAGGGCCCATTAGCTCTCCCTAATGCATCCACTGTAGCTCCGAGAGGGTCCCTAACAGGCACAAAATGGACTGCTACTTATCCTCCTTAATTCCCAAATGAGTTCTCTTTAGCATATACATAATTCATTTCTTGAAGTCACTTACGGGCGCTTTTCACCCGTTTAGCAAATACTTACGTCAGGTTTATCTTTTCTGTCTAACAGTTTCAGGTGTGTAAATCTGATTGCAGCTGCTGTAAACCTTTCGGAGAGATTAGTCGGTGTGAAATAACGACACACGCACGAAAAAGAAAAGAAAAGCAGATGAGTCTGGATTTCAGAGTCATGCAATGTGATTTAAATAGCAAGCGAGGAGCCTGCAGAGCCTGGAAAAGTATACTAATGTAGTCAGATGAAGATAGATATTACAGGGGTAAATTTAGACCACCTCACATTCATAATACCTAATGCCCTTTAAATAGGCTTAAGAGGAGGACTAGAAATAGGCTCTGATAATTAATTATTTTCAGTAGATTTCTTCTTCGTGCTTTTCTTTTCCACAGGCGTATTAATTCTTTCCCTGCAAATATGTGGCAGCCATGTCAAATCTACTAAATAATGCACTTGTTACGATACACCTTAATTTCTTGGAGAGAGGAACTCGTGGGGTATTCGCCGCTTAAATTGAAAGCCGGCGGTAATGTTTTACTAATATTTTTTCTTAAAGTTCGTCTGTTTCTCTGCACAGGTTGAACCATGAGGAGTAATGTGAGCAAAGCTGGGAAAAGAAGGGAAAATGAAATGTGTGCTCAGAAATAGGCAGTAAACGGACAGGAAGTGGGAAAAAAGGGAAGAGTGAGTTTGTGCAGCAGACCAAGGTCATCAAGCATAAACCCCAGACCGTGACAATATTAAACATAAATATAAATGTGGTATATCTGCTGCTTACGGGCAGGAGAGTAGCAGCATTAGTCTTGGCCTTGAATCAGATCAAATTTACAATAAAGGCACACAAACTGAAATAAGCAAACAATTGTCAACATACAGAAGAAGTTCACAGCCGCTAAAAATGCCAGAAAAATAAACCCTGCTGTGGTAAACAGTCATATTTAAGGCTCTATCTAAAAACACATGTCATAAATAGAAGTGACAAAGATATCTCTGGCTATCACAAAACCTGCAAAACACACAGGACAAGCACGCCCTTCTTCTCGTAAGCCGCATGAGAAACAAAGGCGTAGTGTGATAGCGCAAATGGCACGCTTCCAGGAGCCTCTCCGCAAGCCACAAGACGAGGAGCCCAGTAAATACATTACACCGGAGGACCTGCGAGCACAGACACAAAGGCTGCAGGAGAGGGCCGTGGCGGCGAGCTGACCATTACCAAACCGCTCATGTGAGAAGAGATTCTGCTCCGGACCCCCGTCGTCTTGTTTTGGCAACAGAGGGCAGGGGGACCGAGCGCCGAGCCAGGACAATATGTTTTTTCAAATGCCCCTCGGCCAATATTTATTTAGCTACAAGCTGGCACGTCTGAGGAGCAGCGAGCAGCCAAGACGGGCGCGCAACCGTGATTTTCAAGATGTTACAAACATCAGGCTTCAGTGTAATTCTGACCTCGCTAATGTCCAATAAATTACAAATGAGTTTTGTGTGTGATAACTGCTGCAGTGCCACAGCTGATGATGCCCTGTGAGCTGGCAGCGAAGGCAAAAACAAATTGACAATTTAGTTATTTACCAGGAAAACATATGGAATAAAATCGTTTTTTCAAATATGAAATTGGTCAGTGTCTCGTCGCGGCACAATTTGAAAGGCCAATATAGGACAGTAGAGATTCAATAAAGCCACAGCAGTAATTTTGGGAGCTGGCTGTAGACTGCAAATGGTGAAGAGTGAGGTGCAGGATAATGGCAGAGCTCTGCAGACTGCTGGTAGAAGGAGAAAGTGGGGGAGAGAGGAAGCACGAGAGGGAGAGAGAGGCTCTTTATTTATTTCTTTCTGGCTTTTAAAACAGATGGTTCCTTATGTGCCGAGCGGAAGTGTCTGTTAACTCAGTTGGCTCACTATTGGTGGCTGCCGGCCAATGACAACAACGGGATTGGGGAGTGTGAGCAACAGTGCAGTTTGCTTTCTTCAGATGCTCTGCGAACAGAAGGATGGCAGCCTGCAGATACTGTTGCACGGCCACCCGAGCCTGGCAGTGCCAGCGCCGGCACCCATCGCACCTCGCGGCAGCACCCGCTCCGCCTCGCTGCTGCATGTGTGGGCTACAGGAAGAACTGGGAGCACAGAGAGGAATTCAGTTTGCTATGCTGAACACTGAGGGTATTTTACAGGTCAAACATCTGAATAAAAACCTGGCGGGAAGCTTTATTTACGCCTTATCAGGAGCAAAAAGACAAAATAATCTGGAGCTGTTTAAACTGGGCTTCATTGGTCCAAAATGGTCCATAACATTCTCATCCCGAGCACGAGCATGTCGAGATCAAGACACAGTCTTGACCATCTGTGCTGCAGACATTTCCATCCTGCAAGCTTTAACAATAGACGTGCATTTTTCTGGTGACATTCAATGCAAACTGCAGCATCACCTCTCTCATGTAGAGCAGCAGCGGCTTTATAGATGAAGATTTGGGTTTTTAAAGGCTGCGATCACAACCAAAAGTTTGGGAAATCAGTGTAAAATAATCATTATTTGTTATATTGAAAACTGATCACTGGCACAGCAAAAAAATCTGAGGTTTAGCTTCTCAAATGGCCTCTTCTAGACTCAGTTTTAAGTTCACTTCACCTTAAATCTCAGTTTAAGACGTCCAAGACTTGTGACATCACAGCTAGTTTGGAGCCAATCGTGTTCCAGCATGCGACCTAGATGAGTGTGGTGTGGAAACCTGAAGACCGATAATGGACTTTCCAGTGAAATGAAAAATATTTGCACATTCATAAATTGTGGACTTTTCAGTGCGGGAGACGGATCAGATGTAATATTAAGATTGTTTTAACAAGCTAGTTGTGGAAAAACCAAATCATGCACAAATTATTATTCAAAGCTGGCGTCTTAGGGGAGCTTTAATCATAGATTTTAAAGATGTTGGGATTAAAAAAACAAAATAATGCTGTCATTGATCAGAATTATCGGTTCTGCAGAATCAACATTCATTCGCAGCTGATAAAAGAAAAGGTGGTTTTAAGCGTCTGAACAAAAGACAGATGTCGTTTCGTCTCTGATGAGGACAGTTTCAACTGTTCAGTGTTGAACATACAGGGTGGTGTTTTGTCTTCACCTCACAGCTCTGAGCGATGCATGTTTTCCTGCACACGTGGAGTCAAGCAGGATCACCGGATTCCTGTTTCTGCTGAAATCCAGCTGACGGATTTCTGATTTAAATGTTGTTTTGATGCATCTTTATGTCTGAAGCACTCTGAACTGCCTTTGTGTTTGAACGCGTTACACAAAAAAGAATCTTTCCGAGCCTCGTCTGACAGTCAGAATAATTACATTACTCATGCACTCTATATGTCTTCACACCAAGAGGTCCGGGAGGCGTAATCAGCCTATAGGAAATTTGTCTAATTAACCAGTTGATTAATCAGTATGCTAATTAGCGATATTGATACAGTTCTGCATATCTGGTTTGGGGCCTGGCGAGGGATGAGATCAAATCAGAGCAGTGGGCCAGTTGCTGTGCTAAAAAGATGCACCGAACGTCTGGCAATATGTTCCTCCACAGCGAGGAATAAACACACAGAAACACTTCTCTGGCTATCCATATGGCTGAGTTTGCAGTGCATCTGGCTCAGCATGGCGTATACAGTTACCAACCTACATTTTCCAGTTGTATTTGCACCTCATGATGCCGTGCGAAAAGTGAAAATTAAAGGCAGAAGGCTCGTGTTACGAGAATAATTAAACGGAGGCCAAGTGAAGTCACACTCCTCATGGCAAACACGCTCCAACCCTCAATTACTCACAGTGAACAAAGCAATTAAAAGGTCTGTCCTATGGAGTTACATGGGACTGGATAGTGAGCTGTCTATAGTGAAACCCCCAGGGGCCGAAGCAGCTCCGCTAGCCGGGTCCACAGGTAGGTAATTACTATTGATCAAGCGGCATTAGAGCATGTGAAGAGACATTGTTATTTTTGCCAGCTCTCTATTTTAGATCTCCACTGCAACAGTGAGGTTGTTAGGAGGTGATAGTCTGATAGAAACAAGGCTAAGATAGATAGATAGATAGATAGATAGATAGATAGATAGATAGATAGATAGATAGATAGATAGATAGATAGATAGATAGATAGATAGATAGATGTACTGCAGAAGCTAATATGATACAGTAGATTTTAATGCAACAGAGTCCAGCTTTTCAGACTTTGCAATGCCAAGGTTAAGGTAAAGCTTAGGGTTAGGGTTACAGTTAAGGTAACAGTTAGAGTTAGGGTTTAGGTAAAGGTTAGGGTTAGGGTTAGGGTTAGGGTTGGAGTTGGGGTGGAACCAGCAGAAGTCATTGATAATGACAGAATGTTTAACAAAGACAAGATTTCAAGAAGCATAAATATGAGCAAACCTAAACAGCCTCCTCACAAAAAGGGTTATTCCTAGTTTAAAAGCTGATAACAGGTTATTTTTGTGCCTTGTGATGATTTCATGCAAATCAAATCTTACTTGAAAATGATTAAATTTAGAAGTCTGCACTAAATTTATCCACCTGCTGCTTCAATGATATTAATAATGTCAGTTTTGGGTTTCAGAATTCTATCAGCCAAACTCTTCTCAGAGTAATCTCACTTTCCATTAGCCTCCAGTGAAGAAATACCACAGCAGTCCTTGATGAGATGCTTCCTGTAAAGCAGTCTGTTCATCATGATGCTGCAACACTACTGCAGAGCGTCAGCATGGATGGTTCTCCAGAACCGTGGGTAATATTCAATGCCAAAGATCTGAAGCGTTTAAACTTGCTTACTGAAATATTTACACACAGCAACTACAGTATTGTTAAGGTTATGAAAAATAAAGTTCTCCATGCTCTCTACAAGGACACAAGCATTTCCTGCTCTGATGCCACCATCGACAGGATGGCACTGTGTCTTCATTTCCTTCCAAAACCCTTTAAAATCACTGTTGTTATAATAAATCTGTATTATCATCTGCCAGAGCTGAGGGTTTGACTTGTTCTGGAAAGTTCTAGAAAAGATGTGATTGGTGGTTAAAAGAAACCAACATTAACTGGAAGTGAACAGTCTCCTGACCTGACCTGACTTCCCTGTTTGGACTTTGTGGCTCTATATAACATCAAACTACCTCAGACTTACTGCAGCTGCTGGAGGGCTTTGTCACCTGAGCGTAAACATAAGTCATTTCAGGCTACATGAATAATCCGCGATCACAGGTCAAAAACTCGGTTATCTTAGAAAGACGATACTTGTGAGTCAACATGAGTCAGACGGGCCACGTGCCACCACCTCGACCTCCACGCCTTTATTTCTGCTTTGCTCCAGAAGGACACACGACTTCCTGACTTGGCACTCGACGCTGGCACTGGACGTAAATCACAAGGCGCCAAATCATCCTATAGGGACGTAATTCGTAGGGACGCCAGACTGGACACAGATACATGAGGACACTAAGAATAAACTGACGTCTCTAACAATGTAGAGTGAACTTCCTGTGTGAGCTTCCTCTGCCCATCAGTGTCTGTTCAATACACCGCAGCTACAGAATACAATCCCTCCACACACACACACACACACACACACACACACACACACACACACGCACACACAATGCTCTCTTATTAACTCTGCAGCATGTTGTCCTTCAATAGGCTCATTCACACACACACACACAGATATATACATCTATTTCCATTCTCTGTAACAAGGGCAGTGACCTCGGGACAGGGTACACCCCGTCACCGCAATGATGCCACCCACGCCTGTCCACACACACACACACACACACACACACACACACACACACACACACCGCCCACACACTTGATTGATTTAGATTGATCGTCCTGGTGTCGTGTTTAGTCCCGAGCCAAACCGAGTCACCGCCGGATCGCACTGATGATGTTTACTTCGTTTGACTCCTTGACAGAGCCATTGTCTCATTCACACTCCCTCCTGAGTTTTTTTTTTTTCTCTGTCGCCCACTTCCTCTTTTTTTCCTCCCCCTTCGATCTCTCTCTCTCTCTCTCTCTCTCTCCCTCTGCCTTTCGTGTTGCCTCACTTTCCTCACTTTGCTGTTTTCTCCCCTCTCCCGCAGCTATTCTTAGCTGGGAGCTGTATGCAGTGACTGTCTCCACCTCACAAACAAAAAACCTTGAGGGAAGAGTGATGAGAATACAGGTTTGGAGCTCAAAGCGCTGAATTTTTTTTCTTAGAGACTCTAGAAGTCCGTCCAAAAAGTGCCTGTTCTCCAGGTCCTTGGAGGCCTTTCAAAGTTTAATGTGCTGTAATTGAGACTCCAACAGAGGATCCAAAGAGTCTTCCAAGGAATGAACCTCCAGCACCAAACACACCTCCATTTTAGGCTTGACTTCTTCAGATGTTGCCTTTTTTAATACAAAAAAGCTAACTTTCAAGGCATCCTCTTTGAATTTTTCTCAAAAGTGTCATTTTGCAGAAATAAATTTAGAAATTTGCTTTGAAAGACTCCAGTATATGCAGACTACTAAAGAGACCTTGAGGTGACGTGATGTTTCCAAGGTCAAGAGTGAACTCTGAACCTCCACTTTGAAGGCATACATGAAGGAGAAGATGCTTGTAAAAAACAAAAATTTGAGCATTTCACTATAAACCAGGCAAATCCCATCTGCTGATGGAGATCATGTAATATGATCAAAAGCTCCAAAACAGCTACTAAATGGACTTTGAGGAATGACCATTTTGTCAACCGCTGTTTTCAAAGCCAAGAACCAATCAACATTTTTAAATCATCTTAAAGAAATAACTGAAAAGAAAGAACTAAATGAGAAAGAACACGTTTAGATATTAAACATATTATGTCGAATACCAAAGCTGGAAAACATTTACCGCAGCGTCTTTCCTGTTGAACATCAACACATCAATCAGGAAGTAGAAATTAATTTCTTGAATATCAGATTGACTCAGAAACAGCTCTGCGTCTGTTCTGCTGTGTGTGTGTGTGTGTGTGTGTGTGTGTGTGTGTGTGTGTGTGTGTGTGTGTGTGTGTGTGCGCACGGCTAACGAAATCAAGCCTTCCAAGGAAAAAAAAAAAAAAAACAGGCTCAACTTCAGCAATCCTTGGCTTAATTCTCATTGAAGCCCCAAATTGACATGTCTCCCTTATGATCTTGACATATTATTAAGATTTAATGGTGGAATTATGATCATTAAAACAACATGACTGATACAGGGGGCAGATGATGAGCTATTCATTTAACCTACTCTTCCTGTAATAATATTGAAACAGACAGTCTGCCAGTTATTAGATCATAATTAGCTGGTGCAATCTGTACGGAATCCGAGGAAATGACGCCAAGTTAGCGGCACGGCGGCGCAGCTCGCTCTCCGTTTAGCCTGACAGAGACACGCAGACGTCGGCAGGCTCGTTGCAGCCTTTTTCAGTCGGCTTCAGAAACACAGTCGCTGTGCGGTGGAGGAGTCCATGCTTGAGTAAGGATGAATATAATGAACCAGATGGCAGCTAATGAAAATAACTGGTACTGTTTTAATGATGGCGCTGCCACCCAAACATCAGGCCTTGTTTTGAGTGACATGACGTCTGTGTTTGTGTGTCGTTGCCTTGAAACCAAGAAAAGTTCTTTTTGTCCTTTTCCCCTTTCTTTCATTTCCTCCCATTCTCCAGCTTCCCACACATGCAATAAACACATGAAGCTCTGTGCTTTTCATGCATGGCTGCCTAACACACCCTGGCTCTCTGATTTCCATAAAGTGTGTGTGCACGCCTGTGTGTGTGTGTGTGTGTGTGTGTGTGTGTGCACCTACATCAACTGTGCCAGTTTAGCGATGAGAAATCTGCACCCTCAGCTGTTTTTCCCTTTGCACAGAAGAGGGAGAAAGCACACCACACTGTAGGCGTCCCTCTCGACTAGCTCCCCCCTCCGGCATTTCTCCAGGTAGCGTTCGCCAAAGTCGTCCTATTAATAAGCAACATATTTGGTTTTCAATGTGAAACGCGTTGTCTCAGGCCCCCAAAAAGGCACGAGATGTGAGACGTATGGTCGGGGCAGAATTATTCAGAGGAGTCGGGGGTGTGGGAGACGTGTCACGCCACCCTGGGGCGGCCAACATGCTTCGGGTGGGTGAGAACGTGGAGCTGAGAACGTGGAGCTCACCAGCTCAGACGCCGCAGGTGAGCGGGGAGCTGAGAACGCCGAATCCTGCAGTTACATTTCATTTTCCTTGTCACAGCATGACTTGTTTACCACACAAAAGCCGCAGAGGCTCAGACTGCAACTGATCAAAGGATTTGACGGCTTCAAAACAAAACTGGTAACAATTAGATAAGCTAACAAACACCGGGTGCGAATCAGAGATCGAAACCAGCTCGGCCTTCAAAACCACATCATCGCCTCTGAAGCTCACCAATTAACACGTTATGTCATGTATGCTAAAGTTGTGATGTTACAGCGAGTTGCACGGCGTAACAGTTTTTTTTTTTTAACTTAACTTTTTTTTTAATGTAACTGCTGCTCCGAGTCCTTACGCTACATTAAGCTAATCACCTAAATAGTCTCTGTTGTTTAAAGCACAGACATGGGAGAGTTAATACAGATAATTCCAATATATTTCGTTCAAAGAGCACTTTTCTAAATGAAGACTGCAAAGTGCTTTACAACATATAAGCAATATTAATATCAAGCAATTAGAGAACAATTACAAAGTACTTTAAGCTACATAGCATGAAAAAACCAACCAAATAAATAAAAACAAAATCAAAACGTACAAAGTACTTAGCTGGTGTTAGCCTAGCATTAGCTATTCGTTAATTAGCATAGCACTCTCAGTGAGGTTATGTGTTCACCAGATCAACTAGTTGATGCTGTTAGGAATATTAATTTTATTCTGAAGTTAAGCTTAATGTGAGAGTGAAACACATGAAAGTATTCCTGAGCAGCTGTTTAGCTAACGCTCGCCCACAGCATTAGCTTTAACAGTGACAAGCATCTAGCTAGTTTGACAGCAGTATAATGACACAGTCGTCCAATAGGCTAACACTGCAGCATTAATTTCCCCCCACAGTCACACCTCTAGCTATTTCAATTAGCCACCACTGTGCTGTGACCTTAAGGCAAAGCAAACCCACCACATGTGGTAGAAGTGCCTATTTTTCCTGTTTACCTGCTGCTTTAAAAAAAAGATTTTTTACGTTTAACAATATTGCACAAAGAAATCAATAACAATATGCACATACATCAGTTTGTCTACGGTCTATTTCTACTTGGGAAACTAAACAATGAACGAAAACAGACTAAAAGTTGCTTAGAGCTGCAGATACGGGTGTCTCTGTATTTAAATAAGATATTCGAAATTAAGCATTAATATTTCTATATGAAGACAGAAAAAATTCAAAGCATGCTGCAAATGAGAAAACATGGTAGCATCATGAAAAACAATAGTTTAGCATGCATCCCATTTTGTTGTTTAACAAAAATGCAGATCCTCTGATGGAGTTTTTTTTAGCTCCAAATAATCTATCAAAAAACTTCCTTTATCAATTACATTTTTTTATCACAGGACAGAAGTTTGATTCAAGCTGGAACAATATTTTCAGAGGACAAAATTTAAGGAAAACTGCAATCGATTTTTACTTTCAGATTGGTGCTGAAGGATTTTTTTTTTTGCAATCAATTTTAATCACGTTTCCAATGTTTGCCTTGTGAGAAAACAGTTCATTCATTGATAAGTGTACAGTATGGCCAGTTTATAAACTCTGCCTTGTCCTTATCCGTTTCCCCATTTATTCCCACAAACAGGTGTTGTGTTTTTGTCTTTATGGGCTCAATGAGGACTATCTGGGACCGGCCTTCACACCTGTTACTCGTTGCCCATCACTGCTCTTCCAGTATAAAGGTGTGCAGGTCCCTCATTGCTGGCTTTGGCACTCAGACCTGAGAAGTTCACTTAATTTACTTCTGTGCAGTTTTTGGGCAGTTCGCACATCAATGCACGCTCAGTATTTCTGACTGCAGCTGATTTTTCTGCTTCTCAGCTTTGTTTCCATGCCGTAGGCGTCACATGTAAAGTCTCACACCAGCGAGCCGACTCTTGTGTAACTCTTCAGTAGAATCGAATAGGATGACGATGAAAGCACGTCTCAGAGTCACAAAGTTCAGACACTATTTGCAGACAAAACAATAACATGAGATGGGAGCCTGCTGCTCTGCCCATTGCTGCCCTTGGTTAGGGAGTGGTGAGCAGCGGTGACTGTGTCCTGTGCTGATTACAGCACTGATGGGCCTCCGTTTGTCACTGCTCTTGCTAGCTCCAGCGCTGAGCAGCAGGGATCCCTGATTACTTAATTGCTTGTAAGAGCTCATTAAAGCTTCCTATCCATCATAAGTCGTATGGCGAGTATCAATTTCAGAATGAGAGATGGAGAGAGAAAGAGAGGGAGAGACGCTAAGAACTCTGATGAGCAATTAGTGACGTGAAACGCCGTTGAATTGTCATGGTTTCATTTCTTTGGGAAATATGTGGAATTCATCACATGGATGAATGCTGCTGTGTTACCAAGTGATAAACACATCCCTAATTTCTCTCCTCTGCACATCTTAAACTTTGGGAGTGAAGAGACTGAGAAAACCTTGTTTTGAGACAAAGTTCAGCAGATCCCAGTAAAACAAAATACATTTTCAGATATTTTAATAAGAAGTGGAAATTGCGTTTTCCCCTGTGATACATTTCTACAGATTTATTTTTCATTACGGTCATATCGCTGCATCAAAAGGTCCCACTCTTGAATTGAATTTCTCCCCTCTGAAACCCTCTCAGCTATATTCTCTGAAGCACAACACCTTTCTAGCTAAACGGTCATGTTGGTTTCCACTGGTGTTGGTCTTGATGGGTTATGGACTTTTGCCATCGTTTTTCTCCTTTTTTTCTTACTGGGATCCTAAAAGGGAGGGAAAAACATCCAGTAATTTGGATCCATAGCTTAGAAGAGCTTTACAAGATACTCACAATCTTACCAGGTGCAAAATTAGAATTGGATGCTGTTCGTATTAATTGGTGATCATTTGCAAAGCGGGTGGAAAAAACGTCTTTTGCCAAGAGCAAGTCTTACAAGCCCCCAGCTGGGGTTGTCAGGGGCAGGCTTGTTGGCATTGTGGCAGCATATGTTTGGTGCCAAGAACACCATTGATTTGCATTTCTTTTATATGAATTTTACAAAGCAGAAATGCTCTTTTGTGTAGAAGTGATCCCAAAAGTGAGTGTTGCAATTAATCACAAGTGAAATTTATCGGCTGATGAAAAGCCATAATTCTACTTGCAATCTTTTTTTTTTTTTCAAGAAAAAGTGGCAGCATCTGCAGTGCACTCACACTCGCTTTTTGATGAATGTGCCTTTAAAGCTGTGCAGTTTGGCTCCATTTAAAACTGGCTTGAAGGAAGAAAAACAGCAGTGCGATCTTTGAGATACTGCAAATGCCATAAGTCATGAAAATAGTTCTTCTGTCTCAAAAACAAGCACTGCATAATGTCGTCGAGTGACGCAAACTTGAAAAAGTGCTTGCATGATTGAAATGAGATTGTGACATGAGCAAATGGATATTAAGTAAGATTTGAAACTTGTCTTGAATTGTCTCAATATCATGTGATGGAGAGGCGAGTCACTCTCAGCACTCAAGAAACGTGGATGCAACAACCACAAGGTCCTTTCAAATATTGATTCATAATTATTTGATGCACCTACCGCACGTCATCAAGACCTATTGGGACATCTAATTGATCCAATTAAGCAATTAATTCTTTGGTAGGATTAGAGACGATCAGCCTTGTATGTGTAGAGACAAGACCGGCCCTGCCAAGAGATGGACAGGCTCCAGGTTTTTGCTTCATCTCCAAGATGGCTCCAGATGGGTTGGGGGCTTGAGACTCATCTGTGGCCAACTGGTCCAAATCTCACACTGAGACTCGCCTACAGTATCATAGACACACAGTCCCAAAACAGTTCTCTGTTACATATTCCTGCAACTTCTCGTCAATATTGCAAAATCTGTCTTAACTGATGCATTTCCCTGCTGACCTCGCTCGTCTCCGTGCACCCTATGGAGTCTTCTTGTAAACAAACTGTCGCTGTTCTCACCAAAACACACGTTTGTGTCCTCCAGCTTTGTTCATTCATCCATGTGTAAATCAGCAAGCAGTCTTCTTCTTCTCTGCCTTTTGCTGGCGTATCATTGCATTTTGGTACATTAACACCCCTGACTGTTGATCAGTGGAATAGTGTGAATCTTTGGTGACGGGTCAACCCAGCATCACGTTAAAGCCTGTGACAGCCCCCCCCAATCCACAAGAAGATAACATGTCAGTCACCTAGATGTGAAAGGTACGCTCATGTATGAAGGTGCAGTGCCAGCAGGGGGTGATAATGACAGGAACAAAGGACGAACGCAGGGTGACAATCTGGATGAAGTTAGCTTATTTTACATTTCGTACATAAGTTAGCTAACGTAAGGTAACTTATTCAACTAGTCTATTTATTTTAAGCCAAACCCTGCTCTTTTCCTAATGTTAAAGAGCCCAAACTTAACCAACCTGTCACCTGAAATGTTTCCATTTTATTTTGAAACTCTAACCGGACATTGCAGATTTATTATTGCTAACTGCACTGCAGAATGAGAAACAAGAGCACTGATACGGTGGACCAGCGGGTCTACAAACCTACAACAACAATGATTCCAAAAAAGCTGGGCTGCTCTGTAAAACATAGATAAAACATTTTATACAGCGTCCCAACTTTCTAGGAATGAAGGCAATATTACACATTACTGGGGTGAACAGGTGTGAGCATCACCTGCATGGTCATAGTCATGTCTAAAGAGCACAAAATACAAACAAAAAGGAACGTGTTCATCAAAACATTTCTCCGCAGCGCTGCTAGTGGCCAAAAACTCCACATTACATTCAGGCCCTCTGAGATATTATCTCATTAAACCTGCACAGATCAATATATTTAGATGAATATTTAATATGACAGGAGTTAGTCATTGTGCTGAACCCACGGAAAATTATCACCTGTGTGAACTCTCTGATAAGACTCACTGTACACTGTACTGCACCCAGTGGCACCAAGTTAATGACTAGCTGACGAACAGCGGAGAAGACAACTGTTTGCCACAACAAGGTTAGTGCAGGTGGAACATTTTAGTCCTGGTTGGTTTAGTGACACTTGTGGCTAATAATGGCAACACTGAATGTGTTTCAGTAAGGGGCCGTGTTGATAAACTGAGATTCTTGAGATCTTTTTCATAGCAGGTTGGTGCATGTGGGACTGATTTAAAATGAGCTACAGTACGTAATGAAGGATCCTGTGTTTGGTAATAGCTCATAATGGCTTTTACAGACAATACCTGTAGCATCAAATCATTGTTGGCTTTGTTGTTTCCTGGAATTTGGTGACAAGATAAATAAGAGTTCCAATAAAAATATCCAGATTCAAATCATTCACTCAAAAAGAGTGATACTTTGACAATCACTGACATGTTTAAGAGCAACATGGATGCTTCCACACTGAAGGAGAGATGAGGGACAGCGGATCACTCAAAAGGACTGAAAAAGTATTTGCTATTTGTGACACTTGTGAGAAAGAGTAAACTGTGGGTCCAACAAACTTTCCCAGCCTCTGAGCCTACTTTGTGTCCTCCAAGAGATCCCCAGTGATCAATATTAAAGAGGGGAAGGACAGAGTTCCACCAAGGGCTCCGTAGATGGAGCTGCACCCCTCCTCCCCACTGGAGCGACTCTCTGAAAGCCTTGAGTTATATTCCTGTAATTAGCTAAGTATCCACACCGGCTCTCTCACACACAGAGCTCCCGCACAAGTCCCTGTCAGCTCATCCCTGTAGATAAAAGATGCAATCAGAAAAACAGCAACCAGGGAGGCGAGGGGGGAAAAAAAATCAACGCATCAAAAAACAAACTTTAAACAATGACCCTACTTCTCATGTGCAACTTTTTCCCCTTACACCTAGCATTTTTTCTTCTGTCACGAGTATAAGGGGCAAGAGCGATGCGTCCCTTTTTTCCTCTTCCAAGGATAATGATTTACAAAATGCCTCTCATCAAAGAATTCATTAACAACGAACGTTAATTAAAAAATAAATGAGTAAACATCAATATCAAATCTCAGCACTGTGGAAGGGAATACATTATGCAGAGTAATGATGTTTGAAAGGGGCTTTAGCACCTCTGTGGGACTCTTTTAAACCCCTTACCTCTTAGGCAGTTGCTTATTTTGCAACCCTTTGTTGTTTAACAACAAAGAGAATGGGCTCTCATAATGTTATATTAATCAGCGGATTAATATTTCAATTTGATTTGCTTTATAGTTGAGGTGCTGTTGGCATTTCCATTTTCCCTCCATATGTGCAGCGATGTTAAGTGGTATCATTACCATTTTCTACCTGGGGGTTCTGGGAGATAACAGGCACCAGTGATAGCTCTATTCTGTGGAGGGAGAGGGAGGTTTTGGGGGGCACTCATACATTTTTAAAGGCCGTGTTTGGTGTGCCTTCACATCCATTATTCTCCAATGTTGCATGCAAACAGCTGAGTCACAGCCTTTCTGCCCGCCACAGGACAACATGAAACAATAACGCCCTCAAATTCAAACTTGGAGTGCCCGGCATTAAGGTGTCCACTGACGTGCAGTCAAAGAGGATTAATTTATTCTAAATTGTGTTTGACAACCATTGTTCCTGCAGGAGCCTGCAGATAAAGTCAAATAATGTGGTCTAATTGAAGAGGACACAGAGAGGGAACCTGAATGAGTCAGAATCTGTTTCGAATATGATCTTCCATAGCCTGCGTCTTTACAGAGTAATAAGTCTCCTTTCTGAAGTCTCACGTGTTTGGTTGAAACGTCCAGGTGAAAACAAATCTACTCAAATTTGTAGTAATAAATAACCTCATCTTCATTCCTAAAAATCTGTTTTTAGTCTTCTTGAAATGAACTACGGTTTGTCAGGAGCAAGACTGTAATCAGATTACGACAGGAAACAGCAAACCCAGTTGTGGTTATGAGAAGACTGATGCTGACATCTGATAGCTGGCTGTCTGTTGTACCAGAAAAACATGAGAAATGAAGCTATGGCAAGTGTAGTGGAGTGATGTTCTCATTCACGTGTATTTATCCATGCATGTTACTGGTACAAAGAGGAGAAAAGGTAATTAGATTGTGCAGTCACTTATGTGTCCTCCCAAAGAGTGATTGTACACAAATTATTCGCCCTAAATCAATGAAACAAGATGGCTGAAATCAAAGGGTTTACCCCTAAAACTCTATTTTATTTCATGTCATTTGAAGCAAATAAATCAAGATCCATCACCATGAAAACTCAAAGGCTGGAGGGCATTGAGAGGGCAACAGCATTTAACAGCAGGCCAATAGGCGGCAGATCATCAGTTCACTGCTTTGAACAAATGGGAATTGAACAAATTTAGACCATCCGCCTGCTTTTAACCTGATGGTTTGACCATCTTTTCTGTCAGGTGGAAGTACCTCCAAGTACTCAAAAAAAACAACAACCTCAAAACAAGGACTCCAAAAGTACACAAGAATTTTACATATGAATATTTATTCCTGTGGCATTAATTATGGAATTATGGAAGTGCAGTCGAAACAAAAGAAAGCTACCATGGATGTTTTTGATGCATTTTTATGTGTAGTAATAAAACTAAAGACAAAAATTATATGCGTATATATATAAAGCTTATTGTCTGTATTTTTATGAACGTAAGAACGTAAGAAACTCATCCTCTCAAATAGCAACTCAATAATGTCAGTATTAGAGAATAGAGACATGTCCTCTCAGGTCTTCCATATAATGCTCCCATTGCACAGTTGTTGTTTATTTATTTATCTAGATTTTTATTTATTTATTTTAGCTTCAACCACCAGGTTAGGTAACCTTATCTCGATAAAATGGCTGTGAACCATACCATAATGTGGTTTGGACTTGAAATCTGAGCCTCTTTAAAACCCAACAACATCACAAGATGTGCAGAAACAGAAATGCTGTTGCCAATATTCTAGACAATTATAAAAGGCCGCCCTCTGCTGCTAAACATAACCTGTATGATCAGTGTCAACTTTGCTTTCAGCCTCCAGCTAATCACATCCTATCAGCAGCACACATCTTAAGGAAAACAGACAAGCAATTAGGACATGGATTATTTGTCATAAACACCATTCACTGCCATGCAAATGCAACATAATTGCCCAGCAGACCTTGAGTGACAAGTCATTAGATGATTGTTCACAACGGTTGATTACGATATGACAGGCGTGTCTCACTGGATACATAACTGAAGTTAAGTGTTGACATCATTTTAAGAGGCCTCAGTTCATCACATCCAAACCCTCAATAAACAGCAACGTTGCTACAGCACAAATATTTCTTCTTCTTCTTTTTTTCCATTATTTTTGCATGTTTCCATGTAGCAGTTTGTAAGGATTTGGACAGTGCACATTGATATGAAATCAAACAGTGACTTTGAGGTTAAACTGCACATTCAAATCTGTGCTGGAGGGCTGCATTTACATATAGTTACCCAATTTTCGGACAATGCAGGAAGACAACGCATAAAGAGTCCATCTTGACTGGCCAAGTCAGTCACATGATCGCAATATAACCGAACATGTTGCTTACTTTATTTGTTTAAAACCAGACTAAAGGCAAAAATCTCAAAGATTAGAAGGCAGACATGGCTGCTGTTTAGGTCTGGGAGAGCATCGCCATGGAAAACAGCCAAATGTCTGCTGGGTTTCCAACCATCACTTTCTGTTAAGAATTTGATACCAAATGGTAAATATCTTCATTTAACTGTGTTAACGCAGTTACTTTATGTGCCCTAAAATGACTGAACTGTGTATAAAAAACATTTGGACTTGCCTTGACATTAAAGATGGCTCTATTCCACTCGTGTCCCAGTAAGCCATGACAGTGAGACAGTGAGACTTACTTACACAAAAAAATTAATCAGTGTCTAAAGAGACCATAGCGATAATGGAAAAAATCTAGTCAGAGATTTTTTCACAATATAAAAATTACTGAAACTAAAATTAATTTTCAGCTCTTAAAATAGCAAGCTCAGTAACTGTTACCATTTTAGCAGCTGTTAGCTAGAACAACAACACTGCCAAGATTATTCTCAATTAACCAACAAGAAATAAACACTGTACACAAACAGTAAACTTCTCTTTCAATCCTTATATTAGTAAGGTTGCTTATGCTAACTAGTTAACTAAGCTGGCTTATGAGCGTATTACTCAAAGTGGAGTCTGTGTTAGCATTGTTAGCTTAGTTACAAAAGCAACTAAGCAACTAAGCTACTGCTAACACTTTCGCTTCACTTTAATGCTGAATAATAAACCAAGCTCACAACCCAGCTAATCAATCAGCTAGGTAGGTAGCATGTACAGCCTTGTTGAGCTAAATAAATACTGTTTATTTTGAGCCGCAGCTCGTTGATTCAGAGGTACTTTGACATTGTTGTTCACCCTAAATCAAGGGTCTAAACATAGAGAGTGTCCAAGAACCTCTTGAGGCAAATTTGTAATATTGGACTGTTTAAATAAAATTTGACTTGTTGCTTTAGCGCCCAGGAGCTAACTGGCTAATTCTGATAGCATTAGGCCAGTTGAGCTTGTTAGGCTTAGAGGCAGGGACATGGTTGACAAAATAAAAGCAGACTTTTGAAAAATGGCAATTTTTGATTTAAAAAAAAAAAAAAAAAAAAAAAAAAAAATTATAAAAATTATATAAAAAATAGCGTGAAATCCTGAAATAATGTTTTGATGATTTATTTGTATGTATTTTTAATGTGGTTGTTTGTCATAATCATGTATTAATTTATAATTTAACACTTGGAGCTTCATACAAATACTGTTATAATCCAGTCCTGTTTTAGTATAATAATAAAAAAAATTGCCCTTTTCAAGAAAAATCTCAGCAATAAAACAGTCAAATATAAATACAATCAAAGTAAAGCAACATGAATGAATGCAGAAAATAAACATAAATACTATATGTGTTCAAGTTTCATTAAACTCATTATTTTGTTAATTAATTTGAAGTTTCTTGATTTACTTTCACATTTCATGCATGTGAGCAGTTATGATGTTGATCAGAGGTTTAGGCTGCTGACACCAAATATCTGTAATATTTGTCTTAGTTTATTTGGCACAGTTTGATTTGCCTTTTATTATTTCCTGTTTGGACAATAAGTGTGATCCTCGGGGGCCTCCATACATATCATCCACTAATAAATCAGTCATTCTCTCTAAATACCGCAGTGACCGCTGTGTCTACACATGTGAATAGGTGCACATGTGGGCGCCGGCAGTTACACGCTTGTTCATGTGTATGTGTTTGTATGAGCACGTGCACTGCTGCCCTTCATAATCAGGGGGTCTGAATGAGCCCCCACTCTGCCAGTGAATTGCTCACAGCTGTGGGCCCCTTGTCGCGCTGGCAGCCTCGGCCCTGTCATCGTGCGTCCGCCTATCTGACCTGCTAATTTGGAGCATATGTAAGTGTTCTTAAAGTGGCGGGCCTTTTGACATGCCACAAACAGCAGCTGTGGCAGCTGCCCCGAAGGAAAGCTTTATTTAATTCAATTACATCTTTTGGAGATATGTAAACGAGGAGCTGAGGGGGTGGAAGGGCTGGGAGAGAGGAGGAGGAGGAGGAGGGAAAGGTGGGTGACGAGGAGGAGAGAAGAGGACGGGGGGGTAGTCTGTCCCCCCCCCCCTCGCCACCCTACCTATCCTCATCACAACCCTCTAGCTCTTCCTTCTGTAACCCAAAAGACCCCCCACCCTGCCTCCTCACCATCCAACTTGTAACCCAAAAGTGTCGAGGCCCAGGTGGCTTGATAGGCAAATGATTGGGTGAGTAACTGTTGCAAAACCCCTCAACTCCCCTCTTCTCCCTTCTTAGACCCCCCCAATGCTCACTGTCTCTCCAGTGGAGGGAGTCTGAGGGGGGATAATCAGGGTCAGGATCCTCTGCCACACTGATCAGTACGTCTAAACCCCCGGGCAGCCCTGCAATTAATGCGCCGTTGAAAGGGAGCGAAAATATTCACCATCTGGCAATTAGAGCTCATAGGCTCCCTCTTTCTGTCTCTCCTCCTCTTCTTTGCCTCTCTGGGCTTTAAATGCAATTGTGATCTGATTCTTGTTCCAGCTCCAGCGCCTCGCACTGGCCCAAGGCCCATTTACCGCTCCGAGAGCCTATATAGGAATGAACAAGCGCAGGATCGCAATCCAGGGCAATTCAGAAACCCCTCTCAGTCCCAAAATGGAGACATAATAACGACTCTTCTTGTCATTTTTCTCCCCCCCTCACTCTGCGGAGGATTCATCCCATCTCTTGCTCTTCCAGCCCCAGCTGCTTCTGGCCTGAAAAGGGGCTTGAAAGAGACTGGTGTCATCAGGATCAAATTAACTCTTTCTCTCTGGATGGGAGCAAAGGTTGTCAATGGTACTGTCGTCTGTAGTCGTTTTTTTAACACATCAATGATGTTATGATTAGTCATTTTGCTGTCGACAATGGCCGCCAAATGCATGAATGCCCTTTCCCGTCAAAGAGGAGCGGAGGGCTGTTGAAAGACATTGATTTTGAGAGAAGTCAGACATCTTTCCTTTTTTTACTCCCTGCTCCTCTTCTCCACACACTCATTGTGAAATTCAAATCTGGGGATGACAAACAGAGTGATTACATTTGATCTGGTTAGTTTTGAGTTGCAAATGGGCAACCTCGACATTTGGCTAGTGCGAATCAAGGTCTCAAGGACAATAGAGAAGCAAATTTGAGGAAGTGGCAGGTTGCAGATACTGTACACAGGCAGCAGTGGGAGATGCTGCACAGAGAGCTGTGCAACACAACACAGGCCAAGAGGGTTTCCCATTAACCAAGACATGTGTTCCTTGGAACATCCTAACATCTTGATGGTACAAACGTTCCAAAATAAACCTTTGTTGCTCCATCTTTTTGATTCTCACGGAACAACACCTGTGAGGTCAGCGTTTGCCGACTTTCCATGATCCGCTGACCTCAATTTTTAATTGCGCTACCACCATCCCTACAGCAAGCCGCCGCCATTGTGCTTTCCTGTAAAGCGATAATTACACATACTGAATTATTAACAGTCATTATCAAAGCTTTGCTTAACTTGTTTTGTTGTAGTGTAAGGTTCCTGTGATCTCGGGCAGTCATTACTTATTAACAGACTGGATACTTTTCCCCCAGTTGCCGCATGTCGACGCATGGCGTTAATGACACGCTCATCCTGTTTGCCCCTGCCTCCAACGAAACAGCAGAAATAATATTGAGGTTACACTGAGGAAAAAAAAGACATAGCAAAAATGACTATTTATCGGCCCATGAAATCATTATCATAAAGGCATATTAATTAAACTAGTATTTTGAATCAACTGTTTACATAGCTGAGGAGTGGTTTTTGTCTGCGCCCGCCTGAGATTAAATGGGACCATTTCTTCAGGGAGATGCCCAAATTCAGTGTGAACCCTGGCAAACGACCAACCAGTGCATCAGCCTACATTGCAGCCCTGCCAGGTGAAAAGCGTTCCTATGATGTGTTTTTTGAGACAGATTTAGTAGAGTAGGTGATTTGAGTTTATTTAGATGATTTTAAGTGTTTTATTTATTGCAGTGACTTATAGCCAGGGGTATTTGGACCCCACAGGATTCATCTGCAGATGCCAGGGAGGATGTGGAAAGGGGGTCTGAGGGGTCCCAAAAGTAATTTGATAAAAAGTCAGCTGCAACACCTGAACAGGCTAACCTTTAGGCTAACTAAGAGTATATGAATGGTTAGCAAGTGGTTCAAACAACTAAAAGCAATGTATAAATATTTGAAGAAGTTAGCTATAAGAATTTGATAAACAGCTGAAACCGCTAACAGTAATGTATAGTTGAAATAGTTTGCTAAGTAGTGGATAAACAAACAGTTAGCTAAAAGTAATGGATAAACGGCTAAAATGTTATTGAAGAAGCTAACCTATAAACAGTTGAAATAGTTATCTTTCTGTAGCCTAATGGATTAACAAGTAAAAGTAATTAAAAAAACTAAGATAAAAGTAACGTATAAATAGTTGAGATTGCTAAACACAATCGATAAGCAGTTAGCTAAAAGTGATTGACAAACAGCAAAATAATGTTATCGCTAATGTATAAACAGTTTAAATAGTTAGCCTACTATAAGTAGGCTAATGGAGAAACAGATTGAATAAATGGAAAAACTGTTGAAACAGATAGAAGTGATGCATAAACAGTTGAGATAGCTAAAAGCAATGTAGAAGCAGACGCAGTAGGCCTAATGACAAAACTAAATAAACAGCCAAAAGTAAGCTAATGGATAAACAGCTAAAGAGTAGCAACGACCTGCAATGAACAGTCCACCCTGATTATTTCAGAGAAAGCTATATCAGTGTACAAAAAATGACCACAGACTTTCTCTCTGTTCCTATTTTATGAACATTCAAACATCATAACGTTGAAAATAAACTTTTAAAAGTTTAAAAATATCTGCACAAACAGCTACTTTAATTTGATTACACATGGACCTCTCCCCATGATTCATGTCAAATTTACAACATGCTAAATGGACGAAAACAGACAGCCACAGAACAGGTCTTAAAGCTTTGCCTAAATTAAGGCTCTCAGGTGAACATTTGCGGACAAGTACTCCTAAAATACCCCCAAATGACCTTCAAAACCAACCACCTGCCTCTAAATTAAGCTCCATCCAAATGGAATCAGAGTATGGAAATAGAAAGACAAACACTGAGGGCAGAAACCGTGACAGGCAACTGTGACCTGGGTGCCATTTTCTAAACCCTCCCTGCACAGAGATATCTCCTGGAAAGAACCCAGGAGCCTGGAAAAAGCAGGTATTACATGTCAAAACAACATATCAGCTCTGAGAGGCAGCCTGTGCTGTGGATGAGGAGCTTTCATAAGCACTTAAACAAATCGCAGACTGGTCGACCACACACGCCGAAGGTGGGGAGAGACGCCGCAGCACTTCAACACAGGGCTTTTTTGCACATGCAAATGTGGCGCTGGTGTGAGTGGCACGCCAAGCTGCAGCCATGCGGAGAGAGAGGGATACAGGCTGAAGCCTCACCTGCAGGACCTCCACCCAACCAAACCTCAGCACACATCCACTTTGTTCTTTTATTCTCCTTTCCGCCCTTTTGTTGCTCTGCGTTTGGTTTTCAGCTTGAAGGGGGTTCATGTCACCAAACATCAGTGGAAAACACCACAGAAAACAAATGTCCTGTATTCAAAATTTAATTAAAATATTGCCAAAAAAATGTTTAGTTTAATTTATAATATAATCTAAGAGGTTTTGCATGTAAAATATTACATGTGCAAACGAACTGTAGATGCCAAACAAATGTAGTGGACTGAAAAGTACTTTGTGTGCCTTCAACTGCTCTAAAGAAAAACTATAAAATGATATAAAATGGACTGCAAAATTGTACTTAAGTATACAGTAATTGAGTAATTGTACTTTCTGCCACTGCAGTTTATAAGATTGATATCTGTGGCAGCTAAAATCTTGTAATTTCTCCTCCGAATGTTTTTAATCCTCCTTTCTTTTTGTGTTGATAAAACCTCTTTTCATTCACTCAATCATTTGTTCAGTCACGGGCCCTTTTCATTGTCTCTCCTCCTCCTCTCTCCTTCTCCTCTCCGTCCTTTTGTGTCCAGTCTTTTTGTCCCCACCTCCTTTTCGTCTCCTCTTTTCGTCTCCTCTCCTCTGGATCTTCCCACTCGTCAGCTGTGTTAACTGATCTGCCGTTTCGAGCACTCTCTCCCCTCTCTCTCTCTCCCTGCGTTGAACAAATGGGTAATAAGCGCCACTTTGTACCTCTCTCCTCTTTCAGATCCAGAGTGAAGAGTCTGATTAAATAATCATTGGAGGAGCGGTGTGCGTGCGGCTTTCCCCCTGCTCCTCACCTTGGGGACATATTGTCCCCTGTCACTGAAACCTCGGGGACAGAAGGCTCCGCCGTGGGGAGGCTCAGCAGGGGAGCAAGGGGCTGATGAAACGAAGATCGGGTAATGAAGGCATGGCCCATGGCTTCCGTGGCTCTGCCATATGTTTCACCAAATGCAAATTGCCCCCAATTCAAACAACTTTTTCATCTTGATATATGCAAATGTGTTTATAAATACTGGCTTATAAATATAGCATTACAGTTTTTAAGGAGGGAGCTTTGAATCATTTTCTCCCTCGCTCTGCTGTTGTTATGTGTGGCAGCGGCGCAGCGTGACAAGCTTTAACGAACAGGCTCGGACCTGGCAGCGCCTAATGGTGTCCTGGGGGACAGGAAGTAAGGGGGTCAAAGGGAGGGGAGCGCCGACTGGCCGGCAAACCAATGAGAGCAGTCCTGATGAGTGCCTCATCCAATTAAAATTAGCCCAGTTATCACACAAGCCAATGACAAATCAAAGCGGGCGCGTTTGCAAATGAGAGCGAGAGGTGAGGCGGCCACACACTTGAACTTTTGACATTTTGATCCATTTCAGTTTAGACGGCACTCTTATTCACAGAGAAGCATCTTTCACCGTCGCTCGCGATAGGAAATCAATTATCTATAAAAATAACTTGATTAACAAATAAAAAGTTTATTGTGTTTACACGAGTTCTGCCGAGCAGATCCTGTGGGGCAACATCACCTCAGCACTAACAGCTTAGATGGAGTGTGTGTGTGTGTGTGTGTGTGTGTGTGTGTGTGTGTGTGTGTGTGTGTGTGTATGTCTGTGTGTCATGCTCAGAGCAATGAACCCAAAACATCAACATCAAAGAGGCAAAATGTTAAATAATGATAAAGCCTTGATTGCAGTCTAATTAATTTGATTGAGCTACCCAAGAGCTAAACTGCTTATATATTTCTAATCTGACCTGGAAAAACTTTGTGACACATCTTCATCCTACAGCGGGAAAAAAAAAAAAAAAAAACAGTTAAAGAACAAACAGACATTTTTATCCGAGTGTAATTCTTGATGATTAACCGCCATCACTGCTGGTTTCAGTCACTCTTCGTCCTCCGAGCGTGTCAGGTTAGGTCACACGGCGTCCATGAGCCTCCTGCTTCTCTGTCACTCAGGCCTGTTGGGGCCAGCTGACGGTGGTAGCCGCTCCTGGTCGGGGGTGCAGTCAGGTGTCAGTCGCCGCGGTGATGATCAGATTGTCACAGTCCCGCTGGTTCCCTTGGAGACGGCACCTGAGTCGATGCCCGTGCCAACATCTTCATCATCACCCGCGGAAACAGCAGCTGGCGGCTCTGGACCGGACCGCGTGGCCGAGGCGGGCCAAGTGGGTCAGACCTCGCTGAGAGTGTGGAGGCGGTCAACCGTAAGGCCTGTTGTTGTGGTAGTTGGGCGTGGTGCATTATGGGAGGACTGCACTGTTCACACTCTGGCCTGAGGGCGTAGAGAAGGTTTGTTTGATTTGTAGATCTGTTAATGAGCCAATAAGAGCGAAGTTAGTGTGTCCAATTCATGTTTTCTTCGTTGTACTCTGACGCCTGTGTCCAACACGAGGTCATCAATTTAATACAAATAACAAATGACCTGCAGCAGCTATTACTCACTGGTATTATCATATTGTGAATCAACATAAGAGATCATTTCGGTTACTGTCAGAGTACCTCTGAGCTTTCCTGGATGTTTTTGCCACCTTTGCTCTCACACCTCAGTTCAGGATGCCAGCTTTCTAATAAGCTCCAATGAACAGTTTCTCCTAATTGGCAGATTATATTTTCCACCTCATCGTGGTTTGTGTTGCACAGACTTTTGGCCACACACAAACATTGCAAAAGAAACAGGTGTAAAACTTTCCTCGGCATCAAATACTGTTTCAAATGCCGTCAAGAGTCGTGTCCAGATTCAAGCTCCAACATTCAAGCTGGAGCTTTTGATCATATCCCAAAATGTTCATCAGTAGTTTAAAAGCTGAAGCTCACAGTTAATTAATGTCAACACAAAGTCCAGAACAACTGCTGTGCTGAGGCTGTTGTTCTGTGTCCAAAGCCAAGAAAGAACTTTGAACCTCAAGGTCGTGATCAGATATGTGTCAGCATGGAAGAAGAAAATGAAAGGACCTTTTTTTATTGTATCTGCTGGTTCGGCAAGTTATTGACAGCCACTGAAAAGAGACATCTGTAAAAACTGCTGAATTAGAATTGATGTGCTCAATGATCTGTTGGGTCATCCTCTCAAATTGACTGGAAGCAGGGATCATGTCATGAAATTGCACTTCAAGTAAAGGATGTGACTGATTATTATATGTAAATTCTGGCCAAGATAAGAAAAAGAGAAGAGAAATGCTGTGATGTAAACTATTGGACAGTCATCAGTCTGCTCAGCTTTACACTGAAGATCCATGTGAGACTTGAACATGGTTCAAATGATCTTAGCTGCTCTTTTATTGGCTCAGACTTTGTATTTCCTGTTTAGTGTTGTTATATTGAAGCCAGTAAAAGTCCATAGGAGTTAATGTGGCACCATGTTTGGACACCTCATCCAGCATTTCTACAACATGAACAGTAAACGAGGTGATGAAACGTGTGCAGGTAGATCAGTCAGTAGTTGCTGACATCACACACGTTGTCCAGCTGATCTGAGGCCTGTGTGAGTCCACCAGGCTTCAGGTCTTGACAGATGAGTTGTGCTGGTTACTGTAACCTCCAGGTTCACAGTCAGCTCATTAGCCCGAGTGCTCTGCTGCTAATTCGGGGGGGCTACGAACTGGATGCTAATTAATCACAGACTGAGACGACCTGGCATGCTGCTGCAGACAAAGCAGCGGCGAACGCTGCTGCCATGAAGGCGTTGCATTCGAGTGCTGTTTGTGGGTGAACACGGCACGACAAGGGTGACTGACTGCCGAGGACAAAATCCTAAAAAGTAAATGAAGAAGGCAGAAGAAGGAGTGTGTGATCACAAGGAGCTTATAGGCAAGCCAGTTAAAAAGGGTGTGACTGAAGCCTTTTAATTAGTCTTGATGAGAATGTAAAGTTGTGAAATAAAACCAAAGATAGGGGAGAATTCACATCCTGGCTTGGCATCATAGACCTAAAAGCATGTATAATTCCACTGATATATAGAGTACAGTGTGGTTATAGACAGGAAGCTGCTGTGGAGTGTCAGCTATACACGAAACACTACTTTTCTCATGTAGGTGAAACCACTTGCTAAACTAAATGCACCAATCACATGTTTAATGATTCCTACCTCAATAAACCGAAATCAACACTTGATTTTATGCTAAATGAGTTTTAGTTTTTCAAAAGCTTGAAGCAAATAGCTTCTCCCTCCACTACTTTTAGTGTTGTTGGGTGATTAACAGTAATATCAACAATATAGGCTGATTTTAATTACCACTATTCTTTTAGCTCTGTTTTGGTCTCCACCTTCTCCTGAGGGAAATTTCTGGCTCTTTAGCTGTCAATGCTCCACTGTGTTCACCAGCTAGTTGCTAACAGAACAGGTTTTTAGCTAAAAACAGCTGCCTGATGCAGCTGGAAATGAGGTTGATGAGAATCTGTAAAGCTGCAGAACTTAAAACCAAAACAATGAGCTGAAAGACACTAAAAGACTGTAGAGGAGAAGGAAGATAATCATCTTCAGGTTCATCACTACGAGTGATGAACCTTGTTTTTTGACGCATAATTAATGTAAAAGTCTTCCTCGGTGCAGCTTTAACCTCTTAAAGCTGCATATTTGGGTAAAGTCTTGGCCAACAGCCGAACATTTAATGTAGATTTAGAGAAGTTAGAACATTTGTTTTACCAAGATGAACAATCTTAAATATAAGCCTGTTTTCATAGCAGACATTAGAAACATGAAGCCGATGTATGAGGCACCATAAAGAAAAGGATTCTGACAGAACTATAACTCTTGAAATTTAACAGAAAACCTGCAACTGCTGTTTGATCCCAGTCTGTCTAACGTTCCTCAGAGAGGCTGTGAATATCTCAGTTCGTACGACAGAACGTGAACACGCAGTAAACTTTGGTGGAGGATGAAATAGAAGTTGAGGATGTGACAGACAGCTGGGAGCTGGGAGTGTTCATCAGAGTTACAATGGCTCCCTCTTGAGGGTTTGGTGTGAGGAAAACAAGAGCGAGAGCAAAGGGAGCCCACCAAGACACACGGTCCTCTTCATCATTACAGGCAGTCCTCTTCATCCTCGTTGTACAGCTTTGTAGTTTATGACAAAAGACACCTACAGCACATTCAGTTTTATGTTTGTGTGTGTTGAGTCAACTCTCCGTCATCTTTGAAGACAAAACTAGTAAACTAGCGGTTTTAGGATTTTTGTTTCTGTTTTTATATGTTTCATGTTGGATTTAATCTGTGTCCTTTTGTTTGTTGAATATTTGATCTGTGGGATGTTTAATGACAGAATAAAACCAAAGGTAACTGTAATTATGTGGGTTTTTGAGAATTCATAATATTAAACCAGAGCCTAAGTACCTGATGAAGTAAATGATAGTACTTCATAAAGAGAGCTGGTGTCTTTATACTCACTGTGAACACCTGTACAAACACCTACATGTAGAGTATCTGTTGGTGCAAATATAACTCTGTGTGTGTGTGTGTGTGTGTGTGTGTGTGTGTGTGTGTGTGTGTGTGTGTGTGTGTGTGTGTGTGTGTGTGTGTGCCGTACTGTCCCTGGGGCCCTCATTAACACCACAGTATCTTGACTGAAATGAAGCACCAGCCAGCTGCATTGTTGATCACATGACAATAAGATGGATGTGTGTAGGAGGCAGACAGGGCTATGTGTGTGTTTGTGTGTGTGTGTGTGTGTGTGTGTGTGTGTGTGTGTGTGTGTGTGTGTGTATGCACGTGGTGCGTGCGCGCGCATTAAAACCAGCATTAAAGCGAGCATTGTGTAGCAATAAGCAAATATTTGTGTCAGCCTGATTCATCTGCTATTACTCACCAGGACGCAGTAATGAAGCAGTGTTTATACAGAACGACGCTGCTTCCAGAGCGCTCAGCCGTGAAGAGAGTATGAAGCGATGAAGAGAGCAGGTCATCACGGCTGTACACCAGATGGCAGCAAATAACAGCACGTCAGTTTGAGTCGGTGCTGTTGAAGCTCATGTCACACAAGATAAACATGAGAGCCTTCTTTCCATCTTTGTTGCTACAACTCCTACTAATAACACTGCTTCTACCAGTGCTGACCCATATAAATCTCACTGGTAGCTGCTGTTATTATGAGCAGCTACCACAACTGTTTTCATCTACTGGTCTTGTTACGGGCTGCAGAAAGAACGGCAGCAATAATATTGATATCAAGGATGTCAAGTGAAGTTAGCTTTATTTATATATCACAAATCACACATTTGTCTGAATCTCCAAAGCTTAAGATGTCCTCTATCCTTCCAGCTTTGATTCATATGAGGGAAAAATGGTGTAATGGCCCTTTTCAAACATTGCTGATGTCTTACTGGTTCAGGCTAATCTCTGTTTTCTGCTTTCTGATGTTATGGATACGTCTGTCTATTAAAGTGAACACACCACCGTGCTGCACTCAACAAACATTTCCCTTCAGCTGTATCCAGTTTCCTCATGTATAATCAATTAACCTGTCATGTGAGCAACAAGTCACCATAGATACCATAAACAAAACATCCTTTTCTCAATACATGCAAGTTGCAAAACATCATAATATTAATGACCACAAATACTGAAAATGACATCACAGACATTTTAATATGCTTTAGCAGATTCGCTCTTTCATGTTCATCTTGATTTATGACAAGGGAAACTTTCTTTCCCTCCTTACAGGAAGGTCAGAGGTCAGGAGCGCTTGTGTCGATGGTTGGATTCATTGTTTCGCTCAAGGACACTTCAGCAGGGCACAAACTTGTCGACATAGACTGTAAACAGGCCGATCGACGCAGCTGCAGAACTGACCTCATACTCACACCCTGCTGCCATGTTGGTGACACACAGGCCTCGTTCAGGCTGCCAGCGCAGATCCAAAGACAAAACAAGAAAGCTAAAGAGGCTAAAAAGCTCTGTAGAGCTGGTGGAACTGCAGAGCCACGAGTGACACCTTTCACATGATAGGAATTTTACCCTGTGATGATATAAAAATATGAATTAGTGTTGCTTTAAAGTAAAACACCTTGCTCTGCGCTGTACTCCAGACAAGTATATTTGCTGTTTCACCCTCAGTCCCACAGGCCGATCCTGCATAAATTAGCTCGTCACAGTGAGCTCAGAGGACTCAGTGAAACATTGGAGGGAGCAGCGTTTTGCGGCGGCACTCACCAAAACAAATGTCTTGACGATCAACGTCCCCCCAGTGCACGAGGCTGTTAACCCCCCGTGGATCAGGAGGCTGAGCTGCTGCTCTCCGTTTAACTCCCCCACACATGCACACAAACACACTCAGAGAGGCGTGCAGCTCTGTTTATCGTTCGCGTCCCTTTTCTCACTTTATTCCCTCCAGACGCTCATGTATTAAACAGCTAGGGAGTTGAATGTATGCATGGGCTGTAATTGGCGGATTATAAATTCCTACACACTGTGGCACTGTTGACTTTGCCATCTCTGATCCCCCAGTGTATTCATTTCAAAGGCCTCTATTTGTAGGCTTTTGGTGAAAAACCGCAGTTTAATGTGAGTCCTGCAGCCGCAGTCTGGTGAAATACACACACATTATAATTGGGTCCTTTTACGCAGCGATAAATTATGCATGAACTTAATGGTCGTGGTTTGTGGCCCCTGCTGATATGGAAACTGAAAGGGTTTGAAAACTCAGAAAAAATCAAACATGTATATCTATACACATCCATTAGGTCCACATATGCCTTCATTATAATCATATGTGGTTACTTTACTGCATCCTCATGATCATTAGATGAAAAAAGCAGCATGACATTTTCCTTTCTCACTTTCATGCGTCAGCATGTGCCTTAAAGTCGACGTGTTCCTGCACATGTGATTAATTTTTGGACTTTTACTGCACTTGGCAAAGGCAGCGGTGCTGGTTCTGATTAGAGTTTCTCTCAAAGTCATTAAAACAAATGTACAAGTGTAGCTTCATCCAGCCAGACAGCAGTTAGAGAGTTAGCAGTTAAAACCACTGAAGGAGTCTTGAGTGTTTAAGATTTGGGAACAAACAAACTTCCCGACATGCAGGCACATGCAGGCTTCCCACGCAAGCACACATTTTAATTACAGGTTCAGTGCCACAGGCAGGGTGGAGAAATAACCACCGGCTAAACGCTGTTATATTGGCTGTGACAAGTTTCTCGACTTCACCAGCCACGTTGGCAGGAAACTTACAATTATTTTGACGTCCTGTTCAGCTGTGAAAAACAAAAAAAATGTTATTTGGCTTTTAAAAGCTGCATTTTGGACTTTCTAGCTGAGGCTGACGTGAGAAAAAGCTGTGATCGCGGGTCAGGTTTTAAGGGTCTAAATGATGCTTTGTCTGGAAAAGTGTCTAAAAAGACTCAGAAAGACATTTGCATATTATCCTCGTCCCATAATTCATTATGCGTTCCAGAGAATTTCCACAGAAGTTCACCGCGTGCTTACGTTGTCAGTCAGGGCGCTCCGGGAGCGTCACACCTACTTGTGTTAAGTGCAGAATAAGTCCTGACATGAACACAGGGCTGAGGGAGTTAGCTGGAACTGGTTACCACAGTAGTTGTGGTCATCTGTCTGAAAAGCCCACTTTGCTGCAGATGATTGATTTTAATGGAAAAATACACGAGAAAATAAATGTTAGTAATCAGTCTGTTAATATAGTTGTGGTGCTGAGGTGAATATGGGAACTCTTTGTTTGTTTGCTGGATTCAAAAACAGAAAACTATCTTATAACTACAGCGTACATATGGGTACATGTGAAGATCCAGACTGGATCTGAACACGTGACATGGATCACAGTCTTTTTTTTATACTGCACCAAAGTCAGACATTTGAGAGTTTGGCACAAACTGTTAATGTTCTTAGTGTGTAAACTGTAAAGCTGCACTAACCCTAAATATCAATCAACATGATCACATTAACAGTGGGTGCAGTGACTGGAATGATGAAATGACTCATAGTGATTCACATAGTGGAGCATTTTAGTGTGATTCACTTTCCTGTTTTGGTTTTTGGCTCAGAACTTTAACTGTTTGGTTCCCTCTCACTGATCGCAACAAAGTCATTTCCGTTGTTTTCTACCTGCTCAGCACTAAACGACAATTAGCTGCTGAACACAGTGGAGCGTTTAGCAGCTAGAGATGCAGCTATTTCCTGGCCAGGTCTCCTGCAAGACATATGGATGTGGCCACAAACGGCTAACCTCAGCTAGCAGTTAGCGAGCAATCAGCTGTGATGGTTTCAGCATGTCAGACGGCTAAAGGGCCAAATCAATCTTACTCCCTGATGAACTTACTGGTCTGCTGTGTGTTTCAAGAGTAAATGAACCTGTGTGTAAACTATGGGCTGCTTGTATCTGTGAAGACTCTCATTTATCCAGTTCATGGTACTTCTTAGTGCTTTACACAGGCAGCTGGACATGCTTTAGGTCCTAGAAGACTTTGTGCCTCCCATCCATGGCCACAGGCAATTATCCTCCTGCAGGATCATTCACACCTTTGGAGTCACTGAAGTCACGACAGGTTTCACCTCAATGATCCTGCAAGAGGATAAAGTCCTGGGAGTCCCCAGAGACGAAATGTCTTCTAGAACGTCCTGCGAGTCCAGCTGCCTTCGTAAGACACTTAGAAAAGTGAACTGCATGGTCTTGAAGTGTAGGTAACATTGTTGATGATGTTCATTAATGGGACCGGATTATTCAAAGGAATTCATCCCTGTGAAATTACACTCACGCTGACTAAAGTGGACAGTTGGTAATATTAGAAAGAGCCTGAGGGAATGAGTGGCAGGTTGATAGCAGTCGATCAGCATCAATAAGTCACTGATCGGCTCTGGCTTTCGCTCTGGGAGCAGAAACAGACAAAACTCTCCCATTCCCACACACACTCCACCTTCACTGGCATTTTCAGTGAGAATTAGACACATTTCAGCAATGAAAGCAATAAAAAGCGGAGTTGAGGAAAGGTCACAGTTTTCTCAGAGCTGCTCTTCACAGTCAGCGAGCACTTCCAGTCTCACCTGACTGCTGCCAGACGCAGCGTGTTACCATCCACACAGCCCACCTCTCTCCGTCCTCAGCGAACGCGGAGATGAGCTCGCCACCGCTTCGGATTTACAGTTAAACCAATTACTCACGAGGTCATGGGAAGAGCTCACGTTTGACCGATGGCTGATAAGTTTATCAGGCTCCTCTCAGCCAAACAGCCTCTGAGTCACGCAGGAAGAACGAACAGGAAGAAAGTGACTTTATGGGAATGTTATCCGTCTTATGGATTTAACACAAAACACCTGCAGCTGAGGTTAGCTTGTTTGCGTGGTGATAAAGTACATCAGCCGCCTTCAGCCTGAAACTGTGTGCACGTCGTGTGTTTGCAGGCGAGAACACGCTGATGTGATGAAGGCAAAAGGCAAATCGTGGCATTTTCAGGATTTGCTTCATTTAGGGCGAACATGTTATTGTAGTACGGTGGCTCGCAGCGTGAGGCACCGTGAAGTCTGACTCACATGATTTGGATTGACCACACACACACACACACACACACACACACACACACACACACACACACACACACACACACACAGAATTTTCTGTCTAAAGCTTCAAATGTAAAAAGAAAATGATTGAAGTGACAGTTTTGACCCCTCAGGGTGTATTTTAATGACTCTGGTGATCTCCTGCGCCACCATCAGGTCAAAATGTTTTTGTTGTTGTTGTTGATCCTCAGCTGTATTTGTGTTTGTGCAAAATAACAAGAATTGGCTAATAATTAGTTAATTACTTCCTGCTGCACTTAAGCAAGTTAACATTGTCTTTGTGAGCATGTTGCCATTAGTGGGAAATACACTTTTACAACCATCCAAAGGAATATTATTACAACCTGCATGAATATACAATTTCCATATTAATAATGCTGATTTCACCCCTTAAGAAAGCGTGTTAAATCAATTTTCCATAAATTCTTATTATACATTTTAATTATGAATAAAAAGACTGTGTAATGTGAACGTTTCAATAGAGACATTTCTGTTTTGACATATGAACCCAGCATATTCTCTCAAATAGTAGCCAGCTAATGAAGAGTTTACAGCACTTTAATAGATTATTCTGTCAAATATAGTACAGCATGACTTCGATATAATGAACCACAAGCAGCACTTTTCACTTAGAAATGAATACAACAGCAATTGTTTTAAGAAGAAGAAGAATTTCTTTATTCGTCACATTTTTACACACAACATGCAGAGTTGAGGGGGAAACTGTACACGCCATACATATGTGAAATTCTTTCCCGCTTTTTGACCCATTCATGGTCAGTCAGACCAGGAACGGTGGGCTTCCAGTCGACCAGCGCCCCTCTTTATCACTGTCATTGTTTTAACATAATAAACGTATTTATTTTCAGCTTGAAACAGTGTGTTGAGAACCCAGCAATAGCTGTCACCGCGCGTCGAAATACCCCGGCGGGAAAATAAGTTACATTTGCAGTTTTGAGTTTAAACCCCTTGTGAGATTTATCGCTTTTATTTATTTATTTATTTATTTATTTATGTTCTTGTATTTGCAGTTTACTCTTGTTCAGTGACGTCTGGAAAAAAAATAGTAACTGAGCTACTTCTCAGACTGGCTCTGCAGCGCGACCATTTGGAGAAAGCACAGAAACTGCTGTCATTATGGTGTCGCACGGTCATGTGTAATGACGCACAATGACTGTTATGGCAAGTGAGACAACAGCAGTGTTTAAAAAGTATATTTAGAGGTGATGTTGGGGTTCCTTTAGGTGTGTGTGGATCACAAGTTTCATTTTCCACTGCTGTAACAACACATTATCATTCCACAAAATAACTCTCGGGATCGTCTTCCTGACAGGTCTATGTGTCGCAGTGGGAAGAGCAAACTGTTCTTCATTGAGGGAAAGTTTGCTGAGCATGCAGTGATCTGTCATCTTCAGCAGGGATCCAAACCACAGAGGCACCGTTAGCAGCAGGGAGCAGTTTGCAACATCCTCAGGCCTCTTTATTTTGGTCACAAAGTCATCTCTGAAATCAGGTGGAGTCCTAGTTAAGAATGAAAACAGGTCAAATTGTACGTGCATGCCTTACAAAGGATGTAGAGGAAATGAGGTGCTGTGGATCTATAAAAGCTTTGAAACTTTGTGCTTTTTATCTTTGTACATTAGCTGGTTTTGACTAATGTAATGACAGTGCTCTAAAGAGTGATACTCAGCTACAATAACCAAGCATAACTCAGGTCATTACTGTGGGCAGGGGTGCAAAGACGCAGACTATCATTCATCTGTATGAGACCAGTTCAAGTTCATGACATCAGGAAAGTGGTCAAAAGTGGAGTCAAAACAACCTAAAACGACCAGTGGTTAACCTTCTAGTGGCTGTGTGAATCATGACTGATGCAAGATGTTGTTTTATAGCCATGAAACCACGAAGCACATGGTTGAATCAACAGTGTGTGACTTCGATGCAGGGAATGACTGTTTATTTCTGATGAAAGATCATGATTGTATCTCATCGTGTAGCACTTCGGTAAAAAAGAGAAATTATAAGGGAAAAATGGAGATTTCAGGCTACTCCATGTTCAGACCAGCCTGAAAGTGTAAACAGAGATAGAAGCTCTAATGGCCTGAACATACATGAACTGGTAGATTATTGACTTTAACTCTCAGTTTACATCCATGTGTTTCAGTGTCCTTGTTTGCACTCCTGCTCAATCACTTGTGATTAAGTCCCTGAAGTCAAATTCAATGAACATTCATAATGCATTTTCCTCCTTCTGACAAAACCTGCAACAGGCCAGCTGACAAACAGAGCACTAATGATTGTTGTTGCTTGACTCCACAGCCCGTAATTTTGGGTTTTGAGTTACACTTTTGTCCCCGCAGGACTGAGCTCACAGCACCTGCTCGGGAGAACATCAACAAACTGTGGTGCAGGAAGTGCAGTATTATTAGCCTGCTGGCTTTTGTTCCTGTGTTTGCTCAGTGACATCATGGTAGGTTATCAATGAGTAATAGAGGTTTGTTTAAACAGAGGATGAACCGAGCACGTCAGGGTGAACCTAGCACGTCAGGGTGTACCAAGCACGTCAAGGTGTATCACGCATGACTGGAGAAAGAAATGAGGTTTGGTTGTTATCAATTGTGGCTTTTTTTTCTCCATGTTTTAAGTTATGCTAGCATAGCAGCATGAATCAATGGATGACAATGTCAGTGTGATCCAGACTGAAATATCTAATATAATATCTCTTAATTATAACTTGTATTGTTAATCTATCTCCAAAGTAAATAACTAAAGCTTTGGAATAAATGTAGTGGAGTAAAAAGTACAATTATTTTTGTTAGAAGTATAAAGTAGCATAAAATGGAATTACTCAAGTTAAGTATGTCAAAAATGTAGACCTAATTAAGAACATTACTGAGGTAGACTCAGCATGCTAACATTCAACAGTGAAATGTTAAACTAACACCATTAACTAAGGAAAACTGGATATTTCCCCACTGTGGGACTAATAAAGGAATATCTTATCTTAAGCTGGTGAAAATGGTAAACACTATGCCTGCTAAACATTAGCATGTTAGCATGCTGATATTAGCATTCAGCTTTTTACAGCCTCACAGAGCTGTTAGCATGAATCTAAACTCTACTTTCTCTTTTAAAATAATGGACGAAAACTTAAAATATATACTGAAACACTGGAAGTCTAATGTCACCCTCTCCTCTCTAAGATATTGTCTATTTTCAATGGGATACTTCTCAAAGATAGTTTCCCATTATTCTTTACTGATATATTCAGTGGTTCCTAGATAGCCATCAAACGGTCTGATTGAACAGGAAATGAATACAGTCCGATCTGCCATATTGTGTTTGAATAATTCAGGCTTTCATTTGGGGAGACCACTTGCAATCAATCAGCAGCAGGAGCGACGGGACATCCCTATTATGAAATGCAAATTCTTGGAAACTTCATTTGATTCGACGGGTGTTCGCTGTGGACATGTACAACGTGTTTGCTAACAGGCTTACTGAGAGTACCAGCCCACAAAAACAGAGAAGCCTTGATTAAAATATCTTCCCATCCTTATCACAACTGGGATCCCATTATATAATGGTGTAACCCATTGTGTTTCCTGGTCAGCGAGCATACTAACTAAGAGCGAGAGTGGATTTCCCTCCACTCTCGTCTCATTAGGATGCAAGAGGGCCTGAGGTCTCTGATGGATGTGAAGGCCTTTGTTTGTGTCTGGGTTGAAGTAGGACCCATTTGTCCCGCTGTCTCAACAGGGACACGGGAGTTTAATAGCTGGAGGTTGACCTAGTTGCCTTGTCTCGCCTGCGTTTGTCTCTGAGAGCGACTGAGAGTGAAAGAGAAAATTGGGGGTAGAGGAGAGGAGAGAAAAGGGAGGAACTGGGGTGTGCTCCCCTCCCCTGCTGAGTGATGGGACAGCTGAGGGCAACTGCAGCTAAACAAACCCACATACTCTCACTGCTCTCGCTGCAGAAATAGAACAGCAGCATCCATGAAGGCATGTGCAGCAACTGGTGACATCACTGGAAAAGCACCGAAACCGTTTGTTAAAAACTGCATCATTCACTATCTCATATCAGAATTACCACCCAGCTCTGCACCTGTACTGAGGGTTTAGCCACTGTTTTGGTGTCACAGCACATAAACTGGTGCTGTGACACCAGTGGAAAAGTTCTCCATTTTGGAGATTTTTATATGACAAACCTGTCATGAAATGGAAATACTCTCTTTATTACTGTGCACGAGTCACTTCGAAGCAGCAGTGAGTTCAGTAAACAAGCTGTAAAGATAGAAGGAAGCTACTATAAAGTACCTTGTATTTGTCATCTTACTGGCTTTGTGTCACTGTGACCATCAGGAAATGGTATTTTGACTTCCTGGAGACATTTGCGTCCTTTATTACCTTTTGACTGCGGCTTTTACAACCTCGCCCTCTCATCTGCGCTGCTGCCAATTTCCTCCTGGGGTTCCATAAAGTTCATGTTATCATATTTCAGGTTATAATGTCAGTCCACGAGTTGTCCACAGGCTGTTTTAGCATAACGTATTGTCAGCTCTCAAACGTAGATGTCAAAATGAAGCGTTAGCCTGAAAATAGACTGGCCTTATCAGCCCCACCACTCATAGAAACGCCAACATACTACAAGACAAAAGGAATCAAAACAGGGGAGATGTTTTGCCAGCATTCACAGATTGGGTTTTAAAGCGCTCTGGGAGTACACGGAAAGCCCTAAAAATGTCACATTCTGTGTCATGCCACAACATGTTGCGTGAAATCCTGCAGGCAGCATCATTCAGCTGAGGTTAGGGGAAAAAAAAACAGTGAAATGCAGATGTTGACAATAGCTGATGAGGGATTGTTCGCCGCTAGGTTTCCTCCCCGAGCTGCCCACGCGTTTGTCCGTCAGAGAGAGTGAAGAGCCTGCGGCTGACTTCCTTCAGGACGAGGATACACCTGCTCTGGTTGAACAGGTCTTCGCTGTGCCAAACACATCATGGCCGTTCCCTGCGGGGGGAGCCTATTGTGCTAAAAGCTGCTGAACTTGTAGAACAGTATCCAGCTGTCAGGACACACCGTCACATGCTGTTCTGTAGTTTTAGCTTCAGCTGCTCTGCTTTGTTGTGTATTCTTCTCTGTCTGCATGAATGTGCAGATCACTGTGCAGTCTGAGCTCATGTTGTTTCTTTCTCATTTGTAATGCTCGAATCTGAAAGGAACGTCTCTTTTTCCTCCAAAAACATCATCTTTGATTTCATGTTTGCTGAATGAGTGAAAATCTGGAGCGTTCTGAGCGCTTGGCTCCGGAGCAGCTTTACAGTCAACGTACGATGATGGTAGATTCAATTTTAAAGTGCTGGCGTGATCATTAGAAGTGAAAACAGGCCTGAGGATGCTGGCAGCTTCTCTCAGTGTGCCACTCGGTCATAACTGCCACAGAACAGGGCGAGGGCGCTGATAATTACACTGATTTTGCTTCACCTCGTTCATTCAGCCCAACATTGTCTTCAAGTTAGCCACTTTTCTTTGGGAGGAAGGTCATTTTCTTTTGATTTGTTCCACCTTTTCACCAGAGATTGTAGAGATTCTCTTCTGAGAAACAGCAGCAGCAGCAGCAGCAGCAGCAGCAGCAGCAGCAGCAGCGTCTCTGGTGTCAGGCAGAGGCCACCAAACCAGTACTGTGAGTTAGCAATAGTACTGTAAAACATCATCCGTGATCTATCTTTGTCACTGATCATTCTACCTTTTTTCTCCCTTCCACTTCCTGTTTCTGCGTCATTCACTTTTCCTTCCATTCAAGTTTGTCCGACGTCCATACGCATGACACGCGCTGAAACCTCAGCTGGAAGAAAGAAAAACTTCCCCTGAAATCCCCAGACTGAGGTTCCTGGTGTGTGTTTGGCAAGTGGATAAAAAGGTTTCAGAATCTGGACTCATGCCAGTCTTTATATAAAATCAGATCACTAAAATGATCGTGGCTTTGGGTGCTCAGGGTAATAAACATGGTGATTTGGTGGCGCCACCGAAATGCACCGATTGCTCCTCGTGCTGAACAAGGCATCATCTGTCTCCTCTGTGGTTTCAGAGGCAGGTGAAGGTGGACACTGGTTACTTTTGAAGTCTCTGCTTTCAGTCCTCGCTGTGTCTCAGGGCTCAGGGGCCCCGCTGCAGCATATCAAACGCTGCCCAGAGACAAAGCTACTTTGTGCTTTTTTTCACGGCCACAAAGATAGATTGCTAATGAGGCTCCGGTCTCTAAGCTCAGATCTGACTTTGGGACTCTTGTGTCGGGTTTCAGCTCACATTGCAAAAAAAAAAAAAGGAGAGACTTTATCAGTCTGCTCTCGTTTCTGCAACTCAAGCACAGCTCAAAGGGATTTTTAAACCTCTTTTTGGGTGGTTCATGGTTTCTTGGAATATATTTAAAGAGACAAAGTGCACCAGTGTTGAATTTGATCTTTGTCAGCTGCCTTTGTTTTGGACCAATGCTCATAAAGGAAAATTCTAGTGTTTTTAGTCATGTTTGACTCAAATTTGGGTGCTGATTGTTAATGAGCAGGCTTTAATTAGTTATGGTGTTAGTCTTTCATTTGTTTAAAATGTCTGCTGGTGTTTCATTTTCCATTTTGTATCATAATTCAGACTAAATATGGGCATTACTATTAACCATAACCATAATGATGTACAGTATCTAAATGCAGATTTGCAGATGTACATTTAAACATGTTTGCAGGACAAATTCAAAGGCAGAAACAACAATCACTGCAGTAACCTGTTCACCTACGAAGAGATAAATGGTTTGAAAGAGAGAACAAAACAATGGATTTAATCTTGGAAGAAATGCATCTGTAAATGCAGACAGAAGACAAACAGGTTTGAATATGATCTGTCTACACAAAGGTTTTCTTTGACAGAACAGTCAATGAACTCAGCTGAACACAGTAATGTGCAATAAGACACATTAACCCAACACCACTGCAGCGAACGCTATCTTTGTATTGTTCCACCCAGACAGTGTTGATTAAACAACGTAGAGGAAACAACGCAAACTGAACTGAACATAATGTGCTTGTCACAGGTACATTGTAGACTGTTTATATTATATTATAGACAGAATGAACCCGGGTCTGTTTGTACAGCCCATGCTCATCGAGAAAAACTAGCTAATGAGTTAAAAGAGTCAACTCATCACTTAATACAGACGTTGTTTTCCTCATAGCAGCCTCCAGTTTACCAGGATTTATTCACCGATTACAGCAGATCTGTATCAAAGTGAAACAAATCCATTTTTGTCAACACGTGATCAAAACAGCACTTGCCATGTACTGTAGCCGTAACCATGTTCACCGTGTGCAGCTGTTTGGAAGAAATGAAATGCTAATGTGTATCAGTCAAAGATTTATTTTGTCACATGCACTAAAATATGCTTCTTTTTTTACTTGACTTTTGCATGCTATGCTAGCTTTAGCTCATTTTGGCACGTTATGACCACAGCAACATTTCCATCCAAAAAGTTTGAGAAAATGTGGAAAAGACAATGCAAATTTCTGCGTGTTTGCATCCACTTCTGCATCCACTTCTGCTATGCGATGATTAGGATTCGGGTTATTGAGATAAACAGCGGATGGTGCAAATTTTCCTGTCAGGTGCCATTAAACCAAGAAGAGGCGCAAAAAGACAGCATATTTAAATGAGTGTCGGTCAAACCTTTGAAGAAATGAAGAAAAATAAAACAGTCCTTTGCTGTATTTTGCGCCAATTTGACAATATGCATGAAACAGGTGGATGAAAACAAACCTTATGACTGGGACACCAAAAATGCTGCTTCTTAAACCAGCCTGCTGGGCAGACTTCCTCCACTGCATGAAGTATTTTTGTGCTGTATCTCCAATGTCATTCATGAACGTTAGCTGCAGTTTTTAGCGCTAGCTCCAGCCCGCCATTTTGGAAACACTCAAACGTGTGGATGCATCTGTAGCTGGCAATGTAGAGGAAAGAACAGTGGGTCCAAATGTCAGATTGGAAAGCATGTCTATTAACGAATCACCAATTCCTATAAATGAGAACCAGTTACAGATTTGGACCAGTGCAAGTTGTTGATACCGAACCCTGTGAAAATGCTAGTGACGTATTTATCTGGAAACTGCAATCACCATTGTAACTGTTTGTGTTTTAGTCACATGAATGGGCTCTATTGAGTGATCACAGACTTTGAAAATGAACCCATTATTGCAGCCAGTGACACTTCAATGTGGCTCAGTTAGCTGTATGAACGACGCAGTGCTAATTACATGTGAAGGATAGTAGATTACTGTGCTTTAACTAGGCTGTCGGTCTTTACTAAGGAGATCAGATGAATTTACAACAACGACCCATCAACTAAGCCACAGGCTCACTGAGCGGTCACAGTTTAATTGATGAAGGAGGGTCAGGTTGAAAGCACAATCAGGAATTCAAATGCTTCACTGCAGCAAAAACTCCAATTATCTGACAGATTAATTAATGATATCAAATGACTTGAATGTGAGAGAAAGGAGAACACGTCTGACAATATTTATTATGCTTTGTATTTAACGCTGCCAAATGTTGATAGGCCTTTTACATGTTAACATTATTCACTTCAAGCAGGGAGAGAAATCAGACATGTAAGTTTAACTGAGAGTAAAGGGAGCACGAACAAAAGAGAAGTGTGGGAGAGAAAGTGATAAGAGGCTTAACGTTGGCTCAGTAACAGTCTGTGCTATGTACAGTGAATTTACTGCCGTATGGGACAGAGCAGAAAAAAACGGGGAGGTGGTACGAAGAGTTCTTACTGTGCTTTTACCTGATAACCATCAGATATTTTAAACTGTTCCAGGACAAGATATCCAAATACAACCACTGTGGTACGAGGCTTTCTATGAGATGAAGGGTACTTTTTATTGAGGACATCAGATACATGTGCTCTGATTTCTTTTGAAACACAAATAAATCTACATACAAGCTTCTTAATTTTCTGCACGTTTCAGTATTCTTTAATTGGAGTAATGATTAATAAGCGCTTTCAGAGAGTCTCTGATTAAGACCATGGATGTCTACTTCAAAGAGCATGATTAAAATACATGCTTTCTACAGACAACCGCATTTATAATTTAGGTAACTTGTAGGCACTAAGTACATTTTAACTTAACATAATCACAGAATTAGACAAAATATCCACTAACAAGTGATAGAAAGTACATTTCCACAAGTACCTTACCTAAGTACAATTTTGATATACTTATACCTCATACGTCTACTCCACTTTGGTGGAAATATTGTACTTCTCACTCCACTGTACTTGTTTGAAACCTTTGTAGATTCAGAATAATAGTACGAACTACAGTCTCATCTAGTTTTGCAGATTAAGCCGTCCAGCAGCACATGAGCTAATTACAAGTAGCCCCACTTTAACCAGCGGAAACATTTAAGTGCTGCTTACCTTGCTTTGCTTGTGCCACCATGTGTCTACAGTAGTCCATAATGGACAAACTAAACACCACCGCTCTTTCACATTTTTCGTGAGTCTTGCAGCTAACGCAGGTTCTTGTACATGCTTGGAAATGGAGGGCGAGAGGTTGCAACCTCACTGCTAGCTGCTACTGAATCCAACAGTACACATGTTTGTAATGGAAATCTCAGCAAGTTATGACTTAAACATTAGGGAGGTGGAGATTTAGGCATTGGAAAACTGAAACATGTCCAGTTGCACAAACAAGTTTTAATGAGGACATTAGTTGGTACTAAATATTACCGAATCAGCTGACAAAGTTAGCATTAGCTTGCTAAATTAGGACTCCTTTAGAAGTGGATTGATATGGCTGAGATGTCCGATCTACTGCTTGATTAAAATGTTGTTCAATTATGACGCAAACTGAAATGTTTAAACTACACCACATGATATAACCCGATTTAGTAAATCACTGGTTTGAAAGTAGCACGAGTTACTAAGGACTTAGGAATGACTTGACAGTCAGACTTAGTAATGGACTGACTGGCTGGTACAACCCAGGCCTGACTCAGAGCAGTCCTGAGCGCCATATGTGCCGGGGGAGCCTGACTTTAATTTATTTTGATTTATGGCTCTGAGGGCCAGGGAACGTAACCCAGCCCACCCTTGCAACCTCCCCCTCCCCCGGAGTTTTTACACCGTGGAGGAGTTGGAGTCTGGTTCTCATAGAAAACCTGATTGTTCCTCTTGACACCCCTCCTCTGATACAGCAGCAGGGGGACAGTAGATAAGATTCCTGATGGACTCAAATGTTGTTTTTTGGCTCTTTAAAGATAATGGTGGATTTTAGGTCTCGAGTTCTGACACCCTGCGGCTGGTGAGACAGAGTGCAGCCTCTCCATCTTCAGGGGTGAGACAGGTACCCCCAGGCATCCCAGAGACTGTGATGTAGATAAGGGGCATGCCTGCACACAGACGGCCGTGAAAAACCAGACTCCGTAAAAACTGAATCAGTCCTCCCTTATCTGCAACTTCTGCTCAGCTGTGGGGCAGATGGTTCACAAGCGCACGACCCTACGAAATATCTAATCAGTGTAACCAGGCAGAAAACTTCAGCTTTGTAAAGCTACAGGCTCCTGCGGTGAAGGGCCGGCTCTGATTGCCATGGAAATCGAGGCAGACTCTGGACCGGCGAGCCAGGAGTGTTAATCATGAAGGAACATCAATATAACAACCCCCGCCCCTTCCTCATCCCTGCTAAAAAGGGCCCAGTTCATTATTCAGCCTTTCTTTGCAGTTAATGAACTCCTAGTTGAGACTCCTCATGTTGTGGCTGTTTAAATAGCCCCATCAGTGTTATTGCCAATATCAGGGGAGTCATGCTCTTTATACCAAGAGGAGGTCAGCGGCGGCGAGCATCATTACACGAGGAGAGAGGAAAAACAAGGCTCTAGTTGAGACATCAACGCCTCTCAGTTAGAGGTGGAACGAAATGCTGTTGTTGAGGTTTCACTGCAGATTAGATTATGGTCCAGTGTGATTCCAATAAGAACAATTTGATTTGAGGTAATGTGAAGTGGGTCATTGAGAGAAGCTATATTTGGTGTCCCAGAAGGCTCCAGAGGAGAGGACAAGAAATCTGATCAGGTCAGGTTTTTAAGTCCTGGAGCTGCTTCAAACTAAGCCCAGTTATACTACGTGTTGCTAAGTGATTTACACATCATTTCAAACAGATTGCCACATACAAATTAGTTGGGATTAGTTATTCACACGCTCTGTCAGTGCTGTTGTTTAGCCAATGTCATAGCGAAACAACGTGTAGCCTAACCGTTGTTTAGCTGTTGTTAGCTAAACAAGCAGCAGCCGACCAGAACACACTGAAAAAATTCTGCTAGCTTTCTTATTTATATGACCAGTTAAGATATGGATTTTATACAAGTTAATTGACTGATTGACATCTGTATGACACTTAATCCTGTATTGTATTGATACTACAATTAATGATGTGAACTGAGAAGATTTTAAATTACATTTTGTAAAATAATAATATGCCTCAGTTTACTAAAACTTATGCCTTGATTATGTTAGCATAACTGGATATTTCCCACTCATACTCACTCATACCCACTGCATTAATGATACTCTTAAATACATGAATTTCTCCACGTATGTGAATAGAGTTGTGCTGACTTCTGAAAGGGGTTAGGTTATGGCCTAATATATTGTTTGTGTTATTTTTGAAAGTTATTTTGCACATTATGATGCGTGACATTTCATAAGTTTAAGTGGCGCAACCAGATTTAGTGAATCACTTGTTATTAAGTACTTTGCACACAAGCAAGTGATGCGATTATGAATCCTGGCGCATCCGAATGACTCAGCAGGCTACAAGGCCCATATGTGCTTAGAAAATGTTTGAAATGCACATATGATCTCGGCTACATTTCATTTCTCTCCCCCTCCTGACGGCGTGTTATCCTGAGAAACAGACATGCAGTAGAAATATCTTATGAGAGAAGACGTGTTTGACCTCTGTGTGAACCCTGAGGGCTTCTTTCTTTGGTTTGAGAATTAATTTCAGGCCTGACACTGCTAAGAGGCACTGAATCACAGACAGTATCTGATTTGAATTTCAGCTATCACACAAGAGGGCAGAGCGTCTAGACAAAACAACTGTGCTGCGTCTTTATTCATTAAAGGGCCTCTGACAAGTGTGTCAACCTGCAACAGATGCACTGAATGAATCAAGAGGCAAAACAACAGACTATAGTGACGTTTAACTTAAAATCTCACTCTGCATTTGATTTGAAAATGTGAGTTTATGAAGAGACATGTTACCTTTTAATACAGTGTTGACATTTGAGTGCAAATTTTATCTGCAGGCACATTTCTGCTTTGTAAGGCTACACCAGACTTTAAATTTTTACATCACAACATTCAGAAGGAACTTCTGTATCACATATGGCAACTGCTTGATTTTCAGAATAAGACTTCCTCATTGGACTTTTTCCCTATCGTGGTATTGCAATGCCTATTTCCTAACACAAACAGTATTTCTGCTTATGTTTGTTAGAGGTTTGTGGTAGAAAACATGTATTTCCTATAAACTGTGTTAATTTACTCCTTTTTGTCAAGTTTTTAACATCAAGCTGAACAAACCACAGAACACTTGCTGCTTAGACGAAGCACTGAATCTTGGATCCTGGATCTTTCAGCTATTTCAGGACCTCTCACGTGTTGAATGATGAAACTCCACTGAGTGCGCTGCTCGCCATGAATTTCCCCATCAGTCAGTGTGCGAGCATAAAGCTTTGGAGACCACAGCCTAAACCCACCATAATCTCTCATGCCCAAACAAGACCAAAGACAGATTTCACAGGCTTGTGCCTCACAATACCCAGACTGGAGGGGACACGGCTCTTTGTGGACTTGATGTCTGGGCATGGGAGCGTTATGCATGTTGAGTGGGCTTTAACTGTGCAGCCCAAGGTTCAAGGTCAAAATGGTAGAGAGAATGAAAAAGTCATTTGCCCATCCTTTAGTGCACGCACCCAGGCACACACACAGACTTCCTCCATTCCCATTCCAGCTGCCGATAGTCATTCAGACAGAGACCGAGAGGTGAAAGAGCAATCATCGAGTAGACAATGAGGCTTTCACACAGGCTGAGCCACGGAATGTCACTGCATGAACACCGTCAACCATCCATGGAGGAAAACACTGCTGCGGCACACAAGTGACGCCTGACAGTGTTTCACTGTTCAAAGTGCGAGTGTTGATCAGAGGCTTATCAGCCGACAGTTTCTATTGTTTACAGTAATAGTCCCAAGGACGGTCGCAGATTTTCCAGCACATTGGATTTTAATGACTCCACCTTACACTGTCTTTGGAACAAAACTTTACAGTGTTTATAGATTTACAATGAAAGTGCATCAAAGTGCAGCACAGTCTTTAAAACAAAGTTTTTGCTTTGACTTCTGCTACTCAAGTCCCAAACCTTGTGAATTTAATGGCTGATGAAGGTCCATCACAGAAACGTTGCATTTCTAATAAACTCAGTGCAGGATTTCATTTTCCTACACACCTGTCCACCAGGTGTGTATTAGACAACTCTTCATTTGACAGCTCACTGCTGTGCTTTCATGAGTTGGATAGTTGAAGTTAACTTTGATGTTCTCAGCACAGCTGCAAAGTTTTCAAATAAAACCCACGGAAAGCGAGTCATCCCGTCAGTTACAGGAAGGGTTAATGTTGATGTCTGAGCAGAGAGCACCTGTTCATATTCTGTCCATATCAGGGCTGATATTAACTGCCTGCAGTTCGGTCGTCTGTCCACATATTTTGAACCTGATATGATTCTTGTGGTAAGAGTTGTGAAGACATGTGGAGATGAAAGTCTGTTTCATTTCAATCCTGTGTCCCTCTGAAGTTAGCGCTGGCCCGAAGCATGAGACGGGATGCTTCAGGTTTAGGCTACTTTAACACTCATCCATATCTAACAACACGAGATGCAGGATGTGAACCCCCATCTCTGCCAAGGTTCTGTGCTTTGTACACAAAACCACCCACTTCAACCTCCTTCCTTTTGACTTCTGTGCAGAACAAGGATATCATATTTCCTACCGTGACTACCTTTGTCAAGAGGGTTGTTTATCCCCAGCTGAAGGATTATTGCATCGCACTCCTCTCCTGATGACCAGCTTTTCAGCCCACCTTTGACTGAGCTGCTGAAAACAGCTACAAACACACCAGCTACAATCTGTTTGAAGCATACTAATACCTTCACGGCACACACTGCAGGCAGCCTCTCCCTAAAGGCATCGATTGTGTTTCAGTCATTTGTACCAAACAACAGTTAATTAACAAAGAGAGGTTGAGAGAGAAGCTCAAATCCTGCATACCTCCTCCCATACCTCCACACACCTGGCCGGCTGCTGCACAAAGTTGTAAGCAAGCTGTGGGGGGGAGGGGGTTTCAGGTGCTGCTCAACAATCCAACAAGCTCTTCATGTGAAGCATCCTGACGCCTTTAATCCAAGAAATCATGTTTCCTGCGAGGCGCATTTGGAAAGCAGGTAAATAAATAGTATGGAAATGTGTTCTGTGAGAGATAAGGTCGTTCGTTTCAACGTAAATTCAGCTCTTCATTCATTTATCATTTTCAGGCCAGAATATGAAATTAGCAGCATTAATAGGAAAACGTCTTACAGGAATCGCGGCGCTGCCATTGAAAATGTTCATTCAGGTGATTAAAAACACGTCTATCTGTTGTGCTTGTGCTCCCGTTTTGCCACAGCTCACTCTCTGTCTCCATGGATCCTGAGGATTAATGAAACCAGCTTCTCTTCTCTGCAAAGAAAACAGGAGTGCACTTCTCTAGCTCCTCCAACAGCGTCTCCCTCCTCCTCCTCCTCCTCCTCCTCCTCCTCCCCCCTCTCCCCTTGCAGGTGGCCCCGTTCGCTACTTTGAGCGAGGCTGCAGGGCTACAGGAGGAATTCACATGTAAATAGGCCACTCGCTCTCAATAGACTGGGGGAAGAAAAATGAATCCCGTCATGATAACCTTGCATAATAAGCAGGCGAGGAGTATGCATGTATCGCAGTGTCCCCTTTTTAAGTACACAATGGGATAAATTCAAAACTCAGCAGAGTAAGAGAAGCCTCTGGAGGTGGATTTATGGGAAAGTGGAGTCACAAACATCACTGTGTCATGGCCATGCAGTGAAAGAGCTTTATGGTTTGCATGTTTAAACGGACCTCCTCATTCAACAAATACAGCTCTAGCCTTGACTCCTCTGTGGTTAAGACTTGTGGGATGCTCAACGCAAATCATCATTTTATCTTTGTGAAAAATGAAATCTTCAAACTTAAATGGCCAGCACAACATAATGCTCACCTATCTTTAAAGGTCCACTGTATAGGATTTAGTGGCGTCCGGCGGTGAGGCTGCAGATTGAAATCAGCTAAACACCCCTCGCCTCATCCTTGCCCTCGGTGGCCATGAAAAACACTAAAAATGCAGAAGTCGCTCTGTAGAGCTGGTGTTTGGTTTGTCTGTTCTGGGCTACTGTAGAAGCATGGTGGTTCTTATTTTCAGGTGAATCTACATTAATGAGATTTATTCCATTTCTGTTAACAGATCCCCCTAAATCGAACACTCTGGACCTTTCAGTCTTTGAATGGACAGAGAACGCCTTGAACAGCCTGTAGAGATAAAAAAGCTTCTCCGAATGGGGCTCCTTTAAAAGAGAAGACGCAGCAAGCTTTTGGCTGCTCGTGAGACGCACATATCCACATTGTTCCACTTCTCCATCATAATTAGAGGCTATTCCCAACATCATGCAAGCTCGTCCCTGGTTTACATGCGAAATAACCCAAAGGACATGCAGGAAACTTTCGGAAAGACTTGCATGTTTTTGTCTTTGAAAAGTGAAGTGGAAGCTAATTTTGTCTGTTAGCATATTTCATTTTGTTCATTCATTATCTTTAGCAACGGAAAACAGCTCAGAGAAACAACTAACAGGCCTTTATATGATTTCTTATGTGTAATATTACATCAGTGGTATTTGTTTTATTGGTTTATTTCTTATTGGCTTCATACAATACATAAAACAGATATCTGAGGTGTCATTTTAGCTCAAAACAGTGCATGTGCATGTTTGGCAGGGTTGAAATCCACACGTCTGAGGAGCACTGGAGTGGGACGACGTGCTGGTTGGAGCTTTTTCAAGGTTTGGATAATTATGAAACTCTCCGGCTCGAATAACCAGTTTTCAGATTACACACTCTGAGCCAATGTTGAGTTGAACTCAGCAACTATGTGTTGTCCTCCAGGGCAAAGCAAAGCGCTCTGAATATGCTACAGCTTGTAACCGGCTTCCATGGCAACAGTGGCTGAGGCTCATGGGTAATGTAGGATTTACAGCACCACAGCAACAGAAAAAAACCCTGTAATTTCTACCATAACCTAAAATTTAAGCAGAAATCATTACGACAGATGAACACATCGTGAATCTATGGTGTTGTTGAATCCTCATGAGACTCCTTGATAACTTGTGTTCCCATGTTGTGTTTCACGGGTGTGCCTATGTTGACGAACGCTCAGGATATCATTAAAAAGAAAAGTTTGATGTGACAATTTACAGTGTGGAAAATCCGTCTGACACCAGCTGCTCCTTCCAATTTGCAGCTCCATCATATGTTGCAGAAAAACCCCATTCCTTTGCACGTCCTCACCCAACATGCAGCAGAACATTTTGTACAGCATTCAGCTGCGTGCCGCCCGACCTGAAAATAACTGCCGAACTCGATCGTGCCTGAGGCGTCTCTCAGCGAGAGCAGCTGAAGAGGCTCGGCTCAGTGTAAAAGCAATAATGGCTGGGAATTCTTGTATGGATGAGCAGCTCCGCACAATACAAGCTCAGGAAGCAGTGAGCTCTTACTCCATGTTAGCCGGAGTGTTTTCGTGCCAAGCACACCATCTGAGGTTAATGGGTTAATGGATGACCCCTGGATAAGACTTACCCACCCTAATCCACCTTCCACCGAACACTCTGCAAGAAGAAGAGAGGATGAAGGCTGACGTAGAGGACGGGACGGCGGGAAGCCTTTCTACATGCAAGATAATTCTATTATCTACTGTATATGACCAAGAAATGTGATTATGGTTGTTTTAGTGTCTCCATATGGTTTTAGGCTTTTTAAACTGAGTCAGCAAAAACAAAGCACAGCACAGGTAATAAGCTTTTCATTTGACCGGTAAGCCCCCGCTGAGCGCTTCAGCAGATCAAAAGGAACGGCCTGAGGTTCACACGAGGAGGGAAAGCAGGACATATGTACTGGTTTACACACACACACACACACACACACACACACACACACACACACACACACACACACACACACACACACACACACAGAAGGCAGATAGGCTCGCAGAGAAGAGGAAGCAGAATCAGGCAAAGTGTGAATATACCTTTGCCCTTTGAGTTTCCTTCCTTGGCAAACAAGCAGGGAAGAGGCACCTGGGCCTCCCAACACAAACACATCATTCATCAGCTGACAAAGATCTGGGCTTTTTGGGAAACTGACCAATCCAGCTGTCAGCCTTGTGTGTCATTCCTCTTCCCCTCTGCTTTTAACTGATCTGATAAAGTCATTAAAAAGAACCAGAAAGTCGTCCACTGACTTCAATTACACTCTGCTGCAACCCTGAAGTCATACAATGTGTAAAAACTCCATTCTTCTATTTTTAAATGCAACAGAGCCCCTGAGATTCAGCACCAAAACCACCCAGCGAGGCCCCAATTATCACATTTAACTGGAACAGATATTTATATGGTGAGGATGTTTGGTGATTCAGCCCACGAGCAGTTCAGACCACCAGTCTGCATCGCAGTTATTTTAGAGAGCCAGCTGCTGCACCGGCCTGGTAGGTCACTAATTGTTTGAAAGGAATGAGAGCAAATGGCGTTAATACACTGAGCTACATATCCGCCCAGCTCTGGCCAAAAATACTCGGCAATGCTCCACCGTCTCTTGTCCCAGCCTGTTGTTCTGGGTCTGGCCTCCAGACTGAACTGACAACATTTCTGAGTCCTGAGGACGAGCCGTCTACGCCGCTACGCATCACTGCTTCCATTAACCCTTTAGACTGAGCCGCCTGCGGTGGGAAGACATCGAAGCTTTGCTCCTGTGCAGAGCTTTGGATTGTTTTTTGGATGTTCGCATCAGGCTTCACTGATGCCCACACAAACATCTGAACGGAGCTTCAGGTGTTGGGTGTGCGCCTGTGTCAACACAATCATTGTGTAAAAATATTTTTTTTTTAAGAGGGTCAGTTGCATCACAGTCACACGTGAACGATCAACTAGCCCTGTAATCTCAGGTCTTCAGCAGCTCCACCTGGGTAACTGGTAGTTTGGTGCCTGGCTAAAGGGCACTGACAGATGTTTTCTGCTTGTCTCAATAATCATCCCTCTCTGCGGATTCAAAGAAGCTCCAAAGCTCAAGCCTGCTACCACCCAAATGAATTGAAGGTTGCAATCCTGAACGTCTATGAGTACCTGCTTTTTAAATCCAAGCTCTTGAATATCAAAGCAGACGTAATAATACCCTCCACACCAGCATCAACATTATTCTAAATATGTTTTATTAAGCAAAACATAATGCAGAACCTGTCTAATGACAACGTGGCCAATGTGGACCAACTACAGTAGCATCTGTTGCATTTTGCTCAAACATTTCTGTATAATCCAACACAGTATGCTCTATTTAAAAACTGTAAACTTCATATGAAGTGATAATCTAAAGTGCTTTTAAAAAACGAGCGATATAAGCCAGCAAACAAATCGATAATAATGCGATAATGCATGATAATACTTTTCTTTGACAAAGAAAGTCCAGTGTAAAAAATCAACAAGTTCTAATAACATAAAAAACAGTAAATCATACTGATGTATATTTCATTACCCATCTGGCGTAATAATGATCAATCATTTACCAAATAACTCTTCAACTACTCAAAGCCTTTGCTTAAATTACTTTTGGTAATATTGTCTGGAACAGCGATTCGCCGCTCATGAAACATACAGCATCCTTAACTTCTATCACCCTTCCAGACCCCAAACCCTCACTGCTTTTTAATCCATTTAAACTCTTTATAGCATATCCACACATATCTGAACCTTTCTCATCTTCATACTGTATTCCTTGTACTGTCACTTCCTGATCAACAGCATCATCACAAGACCGGGATTCCTAAATCTCAACTGTGGACTGATAAAACTCAGTGTGTTGAATCTGGACCTGCAGTGGACGCCCATGTCCACCCAGGAGAATATCCTTCACTTCCTTCACAAATAACAGCAGACAAGTCTTTCTCGCGACAAGTTTATCTCTTTTTCTTCTGCTGCCGGAGCACCTTTCTCCTTTTCAGGATCATGTCATGGAGTCTCTCCAGGCCCTCCCTGAGTCCGTCGCCTATGATGGCGCAGGCTGGCTGCAGGTGCCAGGGAGTTGCAGGGCCCAGTTCTTTCAGCGCCAGCAATTTCTCAATTTCAGCGAGTCCCAAAGAGTGCCTCAAGTCCTGCTTGTTGGCCACCACCAACAGCGGCACCCCCTGGTTTTCGGAGGTTTTGGCGATTTTATGGAGCTCGGTCTTGGCCTCCTCCATGCGCTCTGCATCCACAGAGTCCACCACAAAAATGATGCCGTCCGTGCATCGCGTGTACGACTTCCACAGGGGGCGAAGCTTCTCCTGGCCGCCTACATCCCAGAAGTGGAACGTCCCAGTCCTGTGGCCGCCCAGAGATAGTTTGACCTTCTCCGCATTGAACCCTCTGGTGGGCACCGTGTTCACAAACTCATTGAACTGCAGTCTGTACAGAACGGTGGTCTTCCCTGCCGAGTCCAGCCCGAGGATGGCGATGTGGAACGACTGGAAGAAGGGGATGCCTGAGATGAGGCTAGGTTGCTCTGACAATCTGTTCCCCATCTTTCCTCATGAGGAAGGACTGGCGATGTGGGAGATTTGATCCAGTGGTCCAGCAATAATCCTCAGAGCCGCTGATATTCCAAAATGACTGCAGCAATTACCTGAAAGCATACTGCACATGTTAGTGTGGGGCAAACACAGGCTTACAGAAGCAGCAGCACTTAAAGTGGCCATAAGTGGTATTTACAGGATAATGGCACCTCAATGTTTCCCTACATTTCCCAAGATTCTCTTGATTCTGTTGCTTTAAAGACTTGATTATTTTGGTCATCTATGTGAGCTAAAATGTAGAGCAGAGCCATAAAGCAAACAAACTAAATTAAGTTATATAACAATATTTATCTAAGGTCTGCTAACATAAGCCACCGTAAGCTACTGGTCATACCAGACCAAGTAAGGCTGATCGATGTGAGTCGTCTTTCATGAGTTACCGTCTCACTTTAAAGCTGCATGCTAATAACAGTGGATCGAATCACTATGGGTAATGTTATGGGGAGCTAGACAGCCATCACATAATCTGCAATGGCAAGTGAGCAGTGTAAAACACATGTTAATGATGATTTACGGTTATTTTCTGGCTCCGTCATAGAATATTTTCACATGCAACAATTTCCTAAGGAATGGATATGAATGTGGGTGATGACCAAGCAGATGAGGGCATTATTCAAAGTCCACAATTGTGCATCACTAACTATAACACATCCTTTATGACCAGGAAAAGACTTTGGAGCAATATACTATATCTAACCTGATATCGCAGTGCCATTATACTGATACTGTGTATCACCTGGTTGTAACAGAGCCAAAGCATGATCCAAAGTACAGTGACAGAAAATGACTTTCATTTACTTCACTTCATACTGAAAGTCACACAATAAAGAGTTTAAAGCCACCTTACTGTGCTAACTTTAATTTCGTCATCTCATATGGTGTGACTGTGACATTCCCATAGAGGCCTGTTTGCTAGTTTTGCCATGTTTCATTGTAAATGTAGTATAACATTGGATCTGAATTGAATTAAAAACGCAGCAGGGTTTGTCGTGACTATTTTATCCGGATATGAGATCAGATTTACAGGGAACCGACAACGTTTACAGGGCAGGTGAGCGCGTGCATTTCTATGTCCAGTCCAAAACTGGTTACCTACCAGTCTGAGCCATCTGCTGAGAAACATGAAATCTAAATCCTCTGCGAGCACAGCCGCGGTCCTCTCCAGCTTCTACGCTGCCCGAATTCAACTCACGGTGTGTTTCCGCCTCGTGTGTCGACGACGACGACGGAAAATCCTTCCCCAGAAACAGAGACGCCCTCCCCGCCTGTCCGCGGTGTCCCACTGTGGATCCACCGCTGATGACACTGCTGTCAGCCCGGATCGACGCCCACACCAACACTGTGGGCGCACGCGATTGGTGCGTGCGCTGCGTTCTCTGCCAGCTGATTGGCTTATACGTCTGTCAATCACGCGTCTGCCCGGGAACCAGGATCACCTGTTGCTCTGCCTGTCATACCATCTTACTTTTGATATCCATATTTTAACGTTATTGATCCGCAAACAGGTTATAGTCAATGTGCTCGAAGGTAGTTTTCTTTACTAAAAAAGGACCGGAGAAGCAGCAAAGGTACACTTCATTTTAAAGTTGTATACTTGCATGTTTCACAATGTACTTTTTACATTTAATGACTCCGTAGAAACGTAGCGTAACACCAAGCTGCAGATAAACGATTGTGACAGAAAAAGTAGAGAGAAAGAGCACAAAATATACTTATGGCTTTTCCAAACACAAACCAGCTGGTCTACAATGCGCGGTGTTTTGTCGCCCACATTAAACCATAAACGGACATTCACACCGCGTGGAAACGCTCCGGGGTGCGCGTGGGTGAGCTAGTAGTCGTTGGCAAACATCAGTTTACCCTTAAAAGTAAGTTAGTCAGCTAACTTACCGTTGATTCAGACTCCGGTGAGTCAGCGTGTTTTTCCTCAGTCTGTGGTTGTGTTAGTGGAGAGAGAAAGAGTGTGTGTGTGTGCGCGCGTGCGTGTGTATGAGTGTGTGCGCGCGCGTGCAGAAACAGCGCCGCCCCGTCCTCATCCGTGTGTTTTTCTTTGAAATGATTGGTCGGAGAGCAGGAAAAGCACCACGCTGACTGCAGCCCATCAAGCGTGAAGGATAACAAACAGTAACTGGTAGTGATGGGAAGTCGGGCTCTTTTAGCGAGCCGGATCATTTGGCTCAGATCAGCAGTGAGAGTCGACTCTTTCGGCTTCATTCAGTACCACTCCTGGATTTTAGAATTCTTCACAGTTTACCAATGTTTTTACCTATGATTGGTGTGAGTGCTCATATGCTCATATACCTCATAACCCTTATAATTTCCAGAATATCATTATTTAGCATCATCCATGAAGAAAAATGAGACATTTCTGGATCGTATTTAACAAATGTTTTATGAGATCATAACATTATCCTGTCTTGTATTAACTTATACAAAAAGAAAGAAAGAAGATTGATTGATACTCAGATGGTAGCCAGCTCTCATCGCTCAGTTAAAGGAGCCGGCTCAAAAGGCCGGCTCGTTCGTGGACAGCACATCACTAGAAACTGGCCCTCCAGCCTCTGGCTTATATAAGCTCTGTCTTTCCTGACTGTTTCAGGTCACAATGGTTTGCGTGGTTTTGTTTACTTTCACAAGGAGAAAGGTGAATAGAAGACAAAACACAGACCAGTAGTCCTTTACTTATACACAAATACCAATAATATAATGACAGAATTATTTAACATTTATTCTATCAGCATTTATAGCTTTTACAGGTCAATGATCATTTTCAGTTTGATCTTAAAATCTGATTCTTGACCCATTTCCAACCACTTTATTGTGCTAAATTTAATGAAGAAGTCTGAAAATAATGTGCTTATAGCCTCCATATTATACTAAGTATTAAATATTTTGGTACCAAGCCTAAATCCTATGTTGTGTACAGTATTTTTCCTACATAGCTAATAAAACAAGTTACATATGGTCCATTTTAAGTCATGTTGGCCACTCTTAATATCTCTGAAAGTTTCGTAAAAACTGCATAAATAATGTAATGAAAAGTAACAAGAAACAACTAAAACCTGCACCGATAATGTCATTTATAAACAATTCCAGGTGGTATGACTCATAAGTTTTATTCATGGGTTTGTTTGTAATTTGTATGTTTAAGTAGTCCTGTGCTAAACTCTTACAGCTTCCTTTAGAGAGGGTTTGTCGGACAGACTTGGATGAAATTTAATGTGTTGCAAGCATTTTTCATAACTCTTCCTTTGACAGTATTTTTCTCAAACTGCCATCAGACTTCTGCACAGCACGGCAAAGAAAACTGACATTAGTAAATAGACTATTTACTATTAGCCATGCTGCAGTGAGCTTAGAAAAACACATGGCAGCCTGCAGGTCACGTGGCTTAATACAGTGACTGATATCCTTTCATTTTATATTTAGTCTGCAAGTTATGCACAGATGACTCTTTCAGATATGCTCCGAACATGTGCAGGCTACACATGTTTATAATTGTTGGAGTACCAAACAAGCAGCTGTCGGTGGACCAGTGGGCTTCATAATGTGGTGCGATGACCTCCATGACACTGCAGTCACTGCATGCCTTCTGCCATAAGCTCAAAGCTATAAGAATCTGAATGTGTCAGATGTGCTCACTCCTTTTCACTTCATTTTGAGCTCTCAGTTGTGTTTAATGGTGGTAGTTTTCAGATCCTTTCCTTTGGGACCAAAACAACAGTGTAAAAATACTCTAAATAAAACCCCTGCATGTAAAATCTTACTTCAGTAAAAGTTCACAAGTATCATTAGCTTGCAAACTTAGCTTTTTGCCTTATTCCATGATCATAACTACATCTAATTATTATGTTTTGTTTTACATCAGTCTGCTTGTTGGAATTTAATGCTTATTCAGCACTTTTTCCAATGGCTTAATATACATATTACACGCTTTAAAGAAGCTAAAAATGCACATGTAAAAATATAAAATGAATTTAAAAAGAGAGAATCAGGATGTGTTTTTCCATGATCTTGAGAGTTTGTCCTCCACACGGTCCAAGAAGGCGCTGTACACTCCTCTTCTTCGTCCATGTCTCTGTGGAACAACATGCATGTGTAATATATTGATTTAAAAAAAATTTTTGTCATTAATCCAAGTACTCTACTACAAGTAAAGTCCTTCATTTTCAACATTTCTTTAAGTAAAAAAATCTATACTTAAAGTTTCAAAAGTAAAACTACTCATTGGAATTGGATCATTGTTGTTGGTGTTATAGTTGGTTGAGGTGGAGCTCATTTTAACTACTTCATGTAGTGACGGCTACTAATGTATAACAGTGGATAATATTTTAGAAATTCATTATGTGAAATCTTAATCTTAATGTAACTAGCTGTCAAATGAAAATGCTGGAGTAAAAACTGCAGTATCTCCGTCTGGAGTGTAGTCGTGAAAAGTTGATGTGGATATGATGCTACTGACAGTATAGGAGGCTGATTTTGGAGGCCAGGGTGGCTCTGGGAGTTTGAGCCTCACATCCCATCTGGCCTCTGCAGGTTTATGGGTGTCCATCCTTGTCTTGATGTCCCTTAATGTAAAGTCTGCCTCAGATCTGGTGGTCCCAACTGGAAAAGAAAATGTATTGATTCATCCAGTCTTTTGGGCCTATAATCATATTTAAGAATGTATTGAAACAAGCTTTTACATGATGTTCGGCCCTCCTTAAAAATCAATACACATCTTTGTTCATTTCAGCACAGCCATTGACACAACATGCATTTGTGTCAATAAATGCTTGTGGGACAGTTCAGATACAAAATGGAAACATTCAGAACTTCAAGACAATGAATGAAAGAAATGTCAAAGGTTAATCCACTTACTGATGTCCAGGTGCTTTAGTTTTAATTTGAGGTTACCAGGATCTCTCTCATATGTAGTAACGATGTCTGGAAGGTCCTCATCAAGCTGAAGTCAGTCACAAAAAGCCAGAAGTTAGATTTATTATTCTTTCTTTCCTGTAGTGTTTATTGCCATCTAGTGGTTTAAGTAAAAAATACAAACTGCAGAGAAGCGTGCTGCCCTCTGAGGTGAAGAGAGATGATCCTGCTTGTCTTTCTTGTATCGTGTTTATCACCATTTTGTTTTCAAGACACACATGACAAACCCAGAGAGGGCTGAAAGCACCTTTTGTTTTTGCACTGACCGGTCTGAAGTCGTGAGGTTTGGGGTTCCTGTAAGGTCCAGAATGGTACTTCCCTGTCCGGACGAAGGTCAGCTCAGACTGCAGAGCATCAAGAGGCCTGTGTGATGTGATGAACTCTGGTGGATCTTCTCTTCGGTAACTCTCATGTAAAAGCTTTTCTAGAAAAATTCCAGTTCTCCTCTTTGTTTCATCAGGCTGAGGTACAGCTACATTTGAATGCGTCTTTCTGCCTTTCGTTTGAGGCACTGACAGAGATCTGTACATCTTAACAGAGAAGTCTGGTGGCTTGATGCTCCACACGTCGCTTTGACTCTCAGCCTCACAGACTCTGAAACATTTGCTTCTTGCAACAGAGAGTTTCTGACTTGCAGAGAATTTAATTTTATCTTCAAAGCAGACTGATGACAGCGGAGGTAACAAGCCACGCGGGCCCATTTTGGTTTGCTGATGGACATTTAAGGTATCTGCTTACCTTGACTTTCATAGGGACGTCTCTTGACCTGTCTTCTAGAGGCTGACAAGTTTAAATCCACAGAGTTTGAGGCTGAACTTGTTGGACTGTTTGTTCATATGTCAGGAACACAATGGTAGCCCCAGCAGAGTGGCAAACAGAGGTACGAGCATTGATTACAGACACAACACAACTCATACAAAGTGCTGCTTGGTAACGAGCACCTTTTGTCTTCTTAAATAAAAGAACTGGGCTGAGCTCAGTAGGACATTCAGCGAATACAGGAACTTAGCAACAGTGCAAACAAAGTGTCCTCTGAGTGGAAGAAATCATGGCATCTTGAAAAGCGTCTACTGTAGCTACCAATCCATTTAATAACACACTGCTGCAGGTAGACTATTCATTTACAGATACAGGAGATTATGTGTGTTTTTAATCTGATCCTGTCTGGGCCCATGCTGCACCTTTCTGCCAAGCTTCATAAATGTCAGGCCAGCAGTTTTTCTGTAATCCTGTTGACAAACAACCAAACAAACAAACTGAAAACATGGTGGAGGTCATAAAGTAAAAACAATAATTTCAGAAGAAATGTGTTGACCAGGATTTTCCAGAAGCTTTAAAACTGACTTAAATTCTTCAGACATGTCCCGTCTTCCAGGAGGAGAGTATTTAAAAGCAAGGATTGTCCCACATTTCCACAACAAGAACTTATGTCATCAGAGTAATTAGTAAGATCCAATATCACATACAGCAGCTTTAAGGTCATGTAAACCTCCAGGGAGTGACTGCAGGTCTCCAGGGGTGGACGAAGTACTTACCAATACATTACTATACATAAAAAAAAAGTATTATCAGCAAAATGTACTTAAAGTATCAAAAGTACTTGTTCTGTGGAAAAATGTGACAGATACATGACATAAGGTTATAATTCTGATGCGTGAAGCCTTTTGCTGTTGTAACTGCTCGAGGTGGAGCAAGTTTGAACCATTTTATAGACAGTTAGGTAGTTCAGTACCGTGGTTCTCAACCTCAGCGTCAGGTCTCCTCCAAAAGGTCACAAGATAAACCTGAGATGATTAAAAGGGTGGGAAAGAAGAAAAAGGTACAATAAATCCTGATGGCCTTTTTGGGGTAACAATAAATAACGACTTTTAAAATTAAATGTTTAAATGAAACCATCTGAGAAGTTTGGACGGAAAATCTTTCTTTTGATTAGACTCACAAAAAATCATTTTTTGTTAGGGGTCACAAATGTACACTAAGTGGAAAGAAAATGAAAATACTCAAGTAAAGTACAAATGCCTTGAAACTATACTTGTGCATATTTATTTTCCACAACTGCAGATTTGTGTAATATGCTCACAAGTGACAGATACAATAGTATGAACTTGTAATGCCACAAGAATTCCATTAGATGGCAGCATATGACTCAGGTGGTGGCAGTCAGAGAACAGATCACACAGTGACGCTTTAATTCTTTTAACAGAAGTCAGTTCACTCCGCAGTGATCTCCTTTTCTACACTTTGGTTGTTAAATTCAATCTCAGGCAGAGGAGGCAGAACAAGGCAGAGAGGTAAACAGGCTGTCATGTAGACTGAGAGGGATAAGTAAGTACTGTATGAGATAAACTACCCCCTGTGCTTTACCAGCATAATGAACGTTTACAGTATGTACAGAGTCTCCAGAGGCAGCCAGGGCTTTACGTAGAGATGATGCTTCTTCCAGATCCATGCTGCAACCACCCTGGAAAAGAAAGCTGTTTAATGTCTACCATCGCTACATACGAGATTTCTACTCACTAAACTGCAAGAAAAGTCAGGGAAATAGTCTGGAAAGCAACGCAGTTCTTACATGTGTACTCAGTACAGCCAAGAAAGAAGATTCTTACCCTTAATGTGTCATCAAGTTTAAATTGCACTAATCAATATTCTTAGATCACCAATAGCTAAGATGTATCTGTCAGCAGTTTCAGTTTTTGTCTTAGGTTGACTCACCGGAGTCTGCCATTGGCCGAGCTAGAGATGTACACCCTGAAAAGTTACCCTAAACCTGACCTGGTCGCTAATGGTATGAACGCAAACAAGCCAGCAGCTGTTCCCTTTTGTTTGGCGGAGACTTTTAATTCGAAGGCTCGACTCCCCACATGAAAAGTTTCCTGACACTATTCTGCAAGGGCACCGTCACTGCGTTCAGGGCTTTACATCGTCCACGGTGACTGTGATTGTCTTACTCAATTGCTTATTACTCAATTACTCAATCTTGCTCATATTTTTCTTATTCTTTTTAACTAAAGCCAAAACCTGTTGCATGGACAGCTAAAGAGTCACTGTAGACCTGGACTCTCTCAGTCACTGTGTTGGACCAAACGTGTTACGAGAGGTAATTGCAGTAGAGAGGCAGCACCATCAGAGGTCATAGCTGTGATTTACAAGATCCAGACTGTAAGCAGAGGAGCTCCTCTTCTGTAAACACTGATCTGTATGCAGCAGAGTTTTTCCACACAGTTGTTGCAGCAGTCACCGACTCAGACAGCTGACACAAGGGAGCAAAGGCAGCAGGAAACCTGAGCTTAGACCAAACGGCCTGTGAAGGAGCCGACCTCGCTGGCCCTGTTAAACCGGGAGAGGCTCCTCTCGACCTCTGGCTCCTCAGCGCTGTGTCTGAAATACTCCTACCATTGTTTCCAGTGACATTTACAGCCACCGTGCAGTCAGCGGCTCGGCTGAAACAATTACGGGAGCTTTTTGTCAGACGTGACAGCCCGAGATGCTGAGGTTGACCCTGCTTTTCATTGGCCTCAGAAACATCTTCATGTCACTCTGACCGCATGATGGAGCCTAATTGCATTGTTGTTTGAACACTAAGAGACAAACCGCCACAGATAAATCACGCTGTAAGACACAGGAGCTTGTAAGTTACAGCTACGTAACAGCTGAGGGAAATAGAAACTATATGAAACAGACGATCAAAGACTGAGCAGACGAAACTGCTGCTCTCATTTCTGACTCTCTTATAGACCTTTCCAATATCTGAATGTGTGTCACGACCTCCATCTGTTTTTACTGTTGTTTGAACGCTGTTACTGAGGCAAGGCAGATTTCCAGATCAAAAGCTCTTCCTTCCTTTTCCCTTTGCTTTTGTTTGAGCTTAGACGGAGGAGGGGTACGCTCTGCATCAATGAGATAAATCAAAAACTCTTACTTTTGTTTTTCTGGTGTGTCATGTTATGATGAAGTGCCAGTTTTTACTTTTAACAGAGCACCATCTCTCTTCATCCCCACATCTACTTTAGCTTCTGTAAATGATTCCAAATTTCCAGAGGGTGGGAAATCACAGACCCGGGAACAGGAAAATAATCCCCAAAACAGGAAAACTTCAACTGAAACATTATGAAACAATAATACATCATAAAAATCCATTTTGGTTGAAATTTATAGCTAAAAAATAGTTTTGTTGCCATCTTTTGACTGGACTTAAAGGCACTGGAAACATTCTCTACCAGGTTCACATTATGAGCGATCTTGTCCTACGGTACATGAACGCACCATTTTCCATGTTCAGAAAAGGTGATGTCACATGTTCCCGTGTGCCAATCAGAGTTTGGCAACATTTAAATCAAAATGTTTGGTTGTTTGCTGATACTGTCAGCACTGTCAGTCAAAAGTGATCACGCCCTCATTGTCCAGATAAAGAGATTGGCAGATTTTTTGACTGTAATGAACTTTAACCTTGATTGTTTGTGAATATTTAACATTATAGAGGAATACTTACTTTGTTCAAACACAAAACTGAGACTTCTCCAAAGTAAACTTGAAGTTGTGTAACACTGTCTCATCTTAATGAGATATTTGGACTAAAATCACCCCTCTAAGCTTTAATTATACCAAAGCTGACAGAATAAACATACAGTGGTGTAATTTTTCCTACAAATTTCTATGCAACCTGACATATGATTGATTGATTTTTGCATGAAAACCTAAAAACTGACACTGGATGTTTGGTGGAACACATTTCGTGATCTTTGCGCTACAGCTCGAAGTGTACCACAGATGAGTGTGTAAATCCTGTATATGTGTTTCTGCCAGTGTAATTGTTGGCTATCAGTTTAAAAGAGGTGAGTTTCTGTAACTTCTAAGACTCCACTTTCATGCTGAGCTCATCTCTAACTCCATTTATCACTGCTGTTACAGTCCTCAGTGATGTGTGGCTCTGACTGGATTAGGGGGTTTAGCCTGTTACTGGATCAGAGTGCAGACATTGTTTGCATTGTTGGCACAGAGTGTTGAGCGGCCAGTCTGGGTCGGGGTATGTGACGGGAGGCTGGATGTCGGGGGTGGAAGCAGGAATAGCTTGTGTCATGACCCAGCTGCTCTGAGGTCACCTTTGTCCTCTACAGTAACTAAAGACAAAGAGGTTCACAAAACAAGCCCACCCTCAGCAGTTCTGATGTGCTGTTGCTCTCCAGATGTGGAACGTAAAGCAACTGAGCTGTCTGAGCCTCTGAAATACCTTTTAGAATCAGATTTTACATTTAAAACAGGAGATAACTTCTTGCTAGTATTTATCTTTGTTTAAGTATGTCAACAACTACTGGTTAGATTGCCCTGAAATATTGTTTATTCATGATCATACCTGCCCTGCAATCGGCTGGCGACCGGTTCAGGGTGTACCCCGCCTCTCGCCCATTGTAGCTGGGATAGGCTCCAGCCCCCCGCAACCCCGAAAGGGATAGGCGGTATAGATAATGGATGGATGGATGGATGATCATACCTGCAAAACTGATGGAATTCATCAGCTTCAGTTGTACTTTGTGCTTATTGTTCGTAAGAAAATGTTAGCATGCATGCTAACTTCAGATGATGTATGTGGTAAGTACATCAGTGTGATCATATGCTGATGTTAGAATTGAGCTCAAAGCCCCGCCGTGCAGCCTCACAGAGACCCTCTTTCCATCTTTCTCCTCTTCCTCTCTAACGTCTGTCCTTCTTCAGCTGATCTGGGAGCCTCTGGGTTCATCATGCTCAGTCTGGAAAAGCCTTTGTTGTCTGTCATTTCCATTTCCTGCCAGTTCTCTGCTGTTCTCTATCCGAAAAAGACATCAAATACCCCAAAATAAGCATATTAAAAAGCAGATCTGAAACATGTAAGTCCAAAGAGCAAAACTCTATTCCTCTTCACAATGAGTCATTTTAATTCATGAACTTCACAGCTCATTTTGCCTGAACGTTCATTTTCCTGACAGTATTTCTGTGTAAAATGTTGAATGCTGGACTTGTAGTGGACGTTTTTTCCACTGTGTGGAGCCACTTTTACTGAAACTGACCTCAAATCACAGAGATTTGATTTCAGCTTTGCCCATCATACCATGAGTTTAACATGAGCTTCAGTGGCGTTTTGAACACTCTTTCACCACTGCTGTTGCCAAAACATTGTGCTCGTGTTAGCCAAGACACAAGCTGAGGAGTCATTACATGGTGTTGCCCAAATCTTCTCCACAGGGGCCCAACAAGGGCAGTGGGGAAGCACCATCATCCCAAGGCGCTTGTTTACTAAATAAGTACTTTCACCCTTTACTGAATATGAGCAGCCTCAGGTGGGCTGTAAATCACAGCGCTGATTTAGTCTTACAGCTGCTGAATTATTCATCTCAGGTGATGTTTTTTTATTTTCATGCAGGTGATGGAGCGAGAAACAACAGTGAGTGAAGACACAGAGGTAAAACTTGTGTTTAGATCTTCAGAACATGGTTTTGGACTGGAGTTTCTCACTTATTTATCAGTTTTCCTGTCAGGTTAAGGTAATTATGTACAGTTTGCTTCCCCTGCATGGTTTAGCTGATATCACATTTCCCTGAGGACACTGCAGCGCTGCCATTTCTCCCACGTCTGCAAAGCTGATTACAATGAGAGAAATTGCACAAATGAGCTTGTGTGTGGATTTAAGCATTAAATGAGGCATTCATCTCCATTTATTTACCACTTTTTTGTTCCCTTGATTTAACCTGAAAGCTACAAACTAAAACACGTCATGTACATAAATGTTCACTTGGTTTTCCATGGAGAAGGCCGATTGAGATTTAATTGCTGGTTGTGTAGGACGGGAAGAAAGGCTTTTACCTGATGGCAATTCCAGGCTCTTAGCAGGTTGATGGTCCAGGAGATTTATGAGGGAGGGTTGATATCCCTCCTCTGCCTGGGAGGCGAGCAGACGAGTGTGTCAGCAAGACGGTCAGGCACCTCCATGTTGGAGGACGGGAGCAGTCTACGACCTGCACAGCTGTCAGCTTCCCATTGGTTCCTTGGACCAGACAATAATGGTCCAAAGGTTTATTCATAGTTAATCACAGACTATGTACAGCAGAGTCTCTTCTTCTACAGCAGAGTTCATTCCCCTTTGAACGATCAAACACAGCAACAGGAAAACAGAAAAAATAGATCTGAAACTATTAGTTCATCAGTTGAAAACTGAAAGGCAGCTGTCTGATCAATTATGAATCTTTTGATTCACTTTTCAAGGTGAAATGCCACTTTGGTGGTACCAGCTTCTAAAATGTGAGCTTTCCCTGCTTTCTTCTCTTTTTTCTCTCTTTGTTTGAGAAGTTGTGACAAACAAAATGAGACATTTGAAGATGTCACATCAAGCTTTGGGGCATTTTTGAATTACGTTCTTACATTTTAGAATAACAACAAAATGACAATAATCTGCAGATTCATCAATAGTGAAGATAACTGTAGCTCTAAATTGTTTCAGCAAGCAACATGCAGCTCACAAGAAATAAAATCTGAGTCCTGTTATAACTGACTGTACACAGATGTAGACTTTAAAGACTGCATGGGGGAACTGGAGCATCTCATCCATATTAGCACAAAACTGACTGAAATAACACACATCTTATTACCTGCTTCTTCTTCTTCATTCCTGAATGACAGTCACTGCAAAGTCAAGCTTAGTTTTTTCAAAATACCTCCAGAATCATGTTTTTCACAATAAAAATTGAGCCATTGCCTCCTCCGTGTCTTGTTCCGGAGCTCCTCAGCTCCTGCCAGTGAAACTCTATATCTGAGGAGCCCGGCTGCAGCTCAAGCGTGAGAATGGAAACGAGCAGTTTGGAAAAGACGTGAATGTGATATCTGGTTTATCCAAAATCCCACTCTTTGGCTGAGGCTGTTCCCCTGAAAACTGCAGCCTGAGGACCATCTGTTTTAGTGGTTTGGAGTGGTGACTAATGAAATATCACAGGCTGGCCAGCAGTGAGCTTCCATGATTAGACCATCACTCTGCTTTCCCCCCCTTTAGAAATAGAGAACAGTAATTTTGGTGCAGTTTTCCAGGCTGAAGTCGATTCAGATACTTTATTTTAATTTTCTCTGAATAACAGAGCAGCTGGAGTAATTAGACTGATGGAGTTTTTTGGGGATATTTTTCATGTTTGGATCGTAAAGATGACACAGAAAACAGACACAAACTGAATAAAGTAATTTAGGTTTATGTTGCTTCACAGTGATTCATCTTTCTGCATTGAAGATAAATGTAAAATTGAAGCTTTATAGTTGTTTTAGTTGCATTTTGACCTGAGTAAGTATTCAATTTTGACTTGCAATAACATGCTTTTGATAATGGATCGGGATGTCCACAGTCTATTTGACTGAAATTTGGACTTTTTTCCAGGAAACTTCAGAACGTTCTCTTTTTCTTTGTCTTATATGATAGTAAAATAAATATCTTTGGGTTTTGGCCTGTTGGATGGACTATTTGAAGACTCTGGGAAACTGTAATCTGCATTTTTGTCTTTTTTTGTGACATTTTGTAGATAAAACATTTAAAAGTAATTCATCAGTAATTACAAATAATGTTATTTGCAGCCCCATTGTTGCATAAAGCTTTTGTGTAAAGCAAACAAAATCAATGTTACATTTTTACTAATTATTCATGTTTATCAAAAGTCAATCAAAAAAGTATGACATAGCAGAAAATGGCACAAGTGCAGCACTTGAGTAGATATACTTAGTTACAGATGATGATGATGATGATGATGATGATGTTTAACAGAGAATCTGCAGATTAATCGATCATGTTCTGATAATAAAACATTTGGACCTTTCAGAATAAGAGCTGAGGTCCTTCCTCGTGCTGACACTCCTGCAGATGTGCGCAGAGGTGTGGAGGTCTGGGTCAGGGGAAGGCGCCCCTCCTAACACACTATGATGCTGCAGCCCGCAGCAGCGTGTGCTCAGCCGACAGCCTCTCCAGCCCCCCGGCCGTCCAGCCTGAAGCGCCCCCTGCGCGGATCCCCTCCTGCTTCACGCCCCCTGAGTCGGATAACGGAGAGCACGGCTCCTCCGAGCAGACCCGAGGACTTTCGGTGACACGGCGCCGGTGCTCGCGCTCAGTGCTCGCGCTGTTCGGTTGCGGAGTCGCGCGCTGGTCGCTGCGGGACGATGAGACTTGATACAGTTTGGAGACTTCTCCCGTGCGTCGTGTTCCTGCTTCGTCACGCAATGCACGCACAAACAGGTAAGAAGAAACTCTGCATTTGACTGTTTGAACGCGCCGCTGGAGGAGGCGCACTGACAGGCAAATCTAATGGACTAACATCTTGATAAGCTATTCCCAGGTGGTGGTGATGATGATGATGATGATGATGACTGATGATGATGACTGATGTTTCTTTCAGTCAGAGAAATCAGGATTTACTCATCAAAAGTAGGATGACAAATGAAAAAGTCCTCAGATTCCTCTGATTGTTTTTGTCCCTCTGCCAAAAAGAAGCTGAAACCTTCTCTTCCATCAGATAACTGTCATCCAAAGCCACAGTATCGTGATCAGAGTGCCGTGTACTGTGCTGAAGTAAGTACTGATGAAGTAATTTGCCGTCTTTTCCCCGATATGGGCCTTTGGCTGCCGTCTGACAGGCAGACTGGACTCTCAGATCCTGTCCAGCTGATGAGGACTGAAGCCACCAGGTGTCGAGCATGAAGGGTGTCTGTCGGCAGGTTTGACAGCTCCTGTCGTCTCCTTTGGCGGCTCGTCCGCATGTCACTGCCGTGGCACACTGTCATGCTATCACCTTTCACTTGACCTCTTGGGTCAGGGCCAGAAAACGCTGCTGCAGTGCACAGAAGCAGAGGCCGGTACCTCTTCATCATAGCAGGGAGCTATTTCTCTCACACCTCTGTGGTCATATACTTTATGGTAAACCTCCAGCCTCTCTCAGCCTGTAGTCACCTGTCTTCACCTCCGGATCTTGAGTTTTGCGTAACATGCTTTCCTAATCAGGTGCCGCTGACGTTGTCAAATTGACAGTTTTTCTCTGGGTTTTACTTAACTGTTTGAATTGGTGAAAAATCTAAGATGAGGGCAGTGATTCAGAGGTCTGGAAACACGCTACTGTGTCACTCTCTGCCACTGCCAGCTGTGGAAAAGCCTAAAAGCCGAGAGGCAGCTGTTTGTTTGGATCATTTCAAGGTAAATTTCAGTAAAATTTATAAGATATCCTCTTTAAAACTTTGAAGAATCGAAGGAAGTCCATATACCAATAGAGAGAAAGGAAAGATCAGCAGGTTAAAGGTTAAAAGAGGACTCATAAACACAGTGTCATTAGAAAGACGTCGCACATCTGTATACAAGACTTTACCAAAGCTGACAACATCTGGACTAGACTCTACAGTGGTTTGTTTGGACCACGTGAGTCTTACCATGTGATCAGGCTCGTGTTAAAATATTCTCAACTGTTCCCTGAAACCGAACTTTTCACGTTCATTGCTGATTGCTCAATGTTTGAGTCCCCAGTTCCCAGAAATCAGCTGTTCGTCACACAGTGCAGCTGCTCTGGGACGTCTTGGCTTTCGTGTTTCTGTCTTCATCTGTTCTCTAGACCTTCTTCAGTACAAGAAAAGCACAGGTGGAATTCATGATGTTGATGAAGGTCGTGTTCCACCTCTGTTTACTGGTTCTAAGGCCTGGTACTGTGCATGCAGACACTCTGACATCGTGGCTCACTAACATCTAAATGGAACAGGGCCGTGTTATCAGTTATACCTGTGCTTTAACTGCTGTGACAAGTCAAACTTGCTGGTGTGTAAAAGTTCTGTTGAAGCAAACAAAGTGCTGTTGCTGCTCATCTTAGCTGATTGCTTGTTGAGAAGAAGAGGCTTATTTTGTATTACTCTAATTACTAAGCAATACGTTGATTTTCTGTAAGTTGACTTCGAGGACCTGTACAGCTGCGTCCACCTCATCGACACGTCGCCATTCATCTGTCGCTATTTTTCATAAATATAGCGAGGCAGCTAGCTGTGTAGGAAGGTGACATCCCAGTACCAACTGGGGGAAACAGTCATCAATCAGCACCACACCAGACCTTTTTGAATGGCTGAAGAAATCTGAGATGGAGATTCAGAGGAGCCGGGCAGATAAGAGGGGCCCAGCAGCTCATGTACTCATTTGATTTCATCTTTAAGTCTTCATCTTCTCTTTCCTTGTAGCCGCTGTCCTCTCTGGTACTTCTGTATCGCTCGTCAGACGGCAGCAGGGTGGACAGGCTGGTGCTGGGGGGGTACTGTCAAGGGGTGGGACTCTCGGCCACTCTGGACCTGATCCCAACACCATCCAGCTGGTTCAGCCGTACACAGCGTACAGCCTGGTCTTACAGAACTGTTACAGTTGATCAAAATGAGGAGAATTGGATTTTAAATGTCCAGTTATTGACGTTTCTGCAGTCCTTTGGGCTGTGTGCAGACACTTCACCTCACCGATGTCACTGATGCTGGGTGGATAGGCACCAGTGATGCTCTGGGCACGTTGACATCTTCCTGTGTGAAAGTTTTGTACAGTGTTTTATGTTTTATTTTATTGGCTGCTCTAATGATCCCGAAGCAGTCGACCTTTGACCGGCTGACCTTTCCTGCAGCAGGACTTCCTTCCACCCAGCGACGTTTTAAAGAGGTTGCCTTTCGTTTAGATTTGACTTATGTGAAATACATCCAGGATTTACTTTGGAATCAAACTAAATAGTCGCTCCTGCTTTAAATTCACATTTGATCTCAAAGTGTGAGATTCTTTGAAGTTTTTTCAAATTGCTTATCAAGCAAAAAGGAGGATGTGTCCAACAGCTCTTTACCACAAGCTGATGAATACCAAGTACTTCCTCCCTTTTTGTTACAACTCAAGAAACTGTATCCTGAAATGGACCGTATGGACATCAGCAGCCACATCCTGCTGGGAACATCCAGTAATAATAATTCTGTTAGTTTTGGCTCCAGCTCAGGTCTTTGTCATTATCAGACAGGTTGCTTCCTGAAACTGAATTCCTCATGCTGGTGTTTGAAGGTCTTAAAAAGAGTCTGGTCATCAGGATGGTTTATTTGATAATGAGAGGAGGTGATTCATGTGTTGAAACCTGTACACTGCAGACTGCGTAGACCAGTAAGATTAACCTACTTCAATTCAGTATTGTCAGTATGAAAGAACAGCTGTCACTCTCCTCTATCAGGACACTTGTCTCTCTAAAAGGAGCTGACCTGTTGTCATCCATCCTCAGTGCTGAGACCCAGACTGACCTTTCCTGGACCTGCCTCAGGTTTTCCAGTCTATAAAATGTTGCGGTTTGGCCGTTTCTCTCTGACTCTGTTGTACTGAACGATCTTCTGGATGAGTCGAGAGGAGGCTCATGGCAGGAGATGATGGCAGCTCTTTTCATGGAGGAGCATCATCACATTTTTCTTGCATTTCACCTGTGAGGAGGGTTTTCATGACATTGGTGACGTCTTCTGCTGAGCCAGGTTGGACAGGATGACACTCTCTGACCTCTTCAGACGTTTTCTCTTCTCCATGTATCTTAGACGAAGGTGAAGTCAGGCTTTTGCTTGCTTCACTGTCACCAGTGTGGAAGGACAGTGGGACCCTGGGCAGAGGTCCCACCCCTCTTGTATTCACAACATATGTCATAAGTCAGTTTTGTGTAAAATAATTGTCATTTTATTCAGTAAATGTATTCATTGTCTCTCTCTCGTATCAGTTCATTTCATGATCTGTGTGCAAACCTCAGTTCTGAGCAGCATCATTCCTTTTTTATCAGCTTTAAAAGTTGAAATCTTGAATCCAGACCAGCTGGACACTGGATGTCCTCAGTTCAGTATTTGGCCTGCACAAAGCCTTCCATATATTTGATCATTAGTACTGACAGTCTTGGTGTACATCCAGTGCTTATGTCGTCTTTCTGGCTGCACTTGCAGTTCTCCCTCCAGAGTGTGCGCCGGGTGGCCACTCCATCCTCCAGAACCCCTACCGCAGCACCACCTTCAGCTCCAGCTGGCTGCAGCAGTCGTCCCTGCAGGACTTCATCTGCGACCACTCCCTCACTCCAGGCTGGTACCAGTTTCAGATTTTTGACAAGCCGGCGAGCATGCCCACCCGGTGTGTGGAGGTAAATGATCTCTTTTCAGAAAACATCTTGTAAAGACCGGAAGACTGAACAGTGAAGTCTGACCACGTGTTGTCTATCTCATGTCATACAGTATATGAATGTCAGGCAGATTTAAACATCTATGCTGTGGCGTCTGTGCTTGAAAGGCCCATTCCAGTGTTTTTCGGCTAGTTCACAGGAAATAATGTGACTTAATGTCACAGCTGTTTTCCAAATCCATGCTAGTCTTTCTTGGGGTTGTAGCTGTATTTTTATATTTTGAGCAGAGCCAGGTGAGCTGTTTATCCCGGCTTTCAGTCTGAGATAAGCTACGCTAAGAGTCATATTTAGCGTTGAGTGGTGTTGATCTTCTCATCTGACTCTCAACAAAAACATGAATAAGTCTGCCTTTGCATGTGCAGATCCAGTGAATGTTCTTCCACATCTGCAGGCTGCTCCACTCACCTTCAGCACTGCTGCCGCTCAGTTAGAAACTTCACCTCATCAGTCATTTGCTTAAAGACACTCAGTCAGACTAGCAGACTGCCTACAAGTTCTCCTCTCTCATCCTGCAGCTACTTCAGCCCCTCTGTGGCAGCATCATGAATCAGGCAAAATTCATGTTAAGACACTGCAGAGAGAGATCTTATCGAGTCCCAAAGACAAAAAAAAAATCAGAGTGAACCCTCCCAGAGTGAAGTGCTCTTCTGAGGATTTTTTTGAGAAATGGTACAGTTTTCATGTATATTTCAAATGTTGGTACAAAATCAGATTTTACAAGCCTCAGTCATGAAATTTTGCAATTAGTCTCCAAAGATTCCACATCAATCACGTCAGACTTCAGTGTTTTTCAAACATATGCCCACTGTGACCTCAGCTGAAGGTCGGAAAATTCTCATGACCTCGGTATTTAGGGAATTTGAAATTTATCACGTCAGTCAGTTTTATATTGTCTGTTTGCAGAGGCATGTGGTGAGGTTATGTAGAAGTGTTGATTTATTTCAAATGTTTTTTTCTAATGACAAATATCAATAAATCAGCCTGTGAAAATCCTTTTTGACCTCATGTGGAGACTCTGAGGTTCCCTCTCTGTCCTCACCTCAGTGTTTGTTTTTGTGTTTGCAAGCATGAACACATTTGTACTTCTGGACACACACAGTTATCTGTGTGTGTGTGTGTGTTCATGTACATATTTATGAAGGAGAGTGCAAGGAGAGCTGGAATGTGTCTCATTTCCTGCGGGCGGCCTGCTGTGAGGAGCCTGCAGGATCCATCTGAAGTGTCAGCCTCCCTCCGCCTTCCCAGGGCATCGCTGCTCTCCCTGGGTGATGGATATCCAGAGGAGTGGGTGGAGGAAGGAAGAGAGGATCGCTGTGAACATGTGTTATATAACAAGGCCATGTCTTTATGATGATGGCGGATAAATGGCATGATTTGTCATGCCAAAGATTTTTTCAAAGGGGAGTTAATGGCTGTAAACTGTAGCTTTGTCAAATACATACGCAGATGTGCCACATGTTCAAAATTATACCATATTAGCAAAGAGTATTTGTGTATTTTGGTGACATCTTGGTTCAAATTCAGACTACTTTGAATCTCTTTCCAAACATCCAGGTGAACCACTGTGGGACCCAGGCCCCCGTGTGGCTGTCCCTGGGTGAGGGTGAGTCCCTGCCGGGGCCCCTGGAGGTCAGGCAGCTGACGGCCTGCGCTGCCTGGCAGTTCTTCCCAAGCAGCAGCACGGACTGCTGCATGTTCCGCATCCCGGTCACCGTCCGCAACTGTGGAGACTTCTATGTTTACCTGCTCCAGCCGACACAGGGATGCATGGGGTACTGCGCACAGGGTACGTCACAGCAGGAAGTTTCATATTTTTAACAATCCTCATGTCTTTATATCACACAAATGGAAGCGGCTCAAGTCCAAATGTTTTTTGGCTCGACATGCTGATAACCTCGTCGTAACTTTGACCAGCTTCTAGAGCAGAGTGAAGTCACTGCTGGTCCATTAGGCAGAGTCAGTGTATTCAAGTAGGATTATACCTAAAAAAGCAATTTTCTAATCAGCCACTGTCCCAACAATCGGTGACTGCAGAGGCAGAAAATTAAATTAACTAAATTTAAGACAGAAATCACCCAAAAAAACAACTAGCAATGGTCTCAAGCAATCCCTGATAGCTGATATATTTGTCCAATTGCCAAACCTTCATATGTATGTGCTATAAATTCTCAAAAAGCCTTACAGCACGTACAGTATTTGTACGTTTGATCTTGTTTATTTGAAATGTTCAGTTATTGTAGGGTGATAATTGCTCGTTTTTGCTCAAAGCATTTAACATTAGAAGCTCTTACAGTGTTTCTGCACAGAAAGTGATAAAGCAGATGAAGTGGCGCAAAGTCTGTCAAGTCCATTATTTTCTATATTAGAGCTCTTCAGAGTATCGTATCAGCGTGGCCATATACCACAAAAATAAAGAGCTGTATTCAAATCATCATCTGTTTTTTTAAGCTGGTTTGTTGCCAGTTTAGTCCAGTTTGTTTCACCTCTGTGAGGTCAATAGTAATACAGCATGAGGCGGACGCATTGTTGCTGTGGTTACATCTTGCACTGATTTAGAAATGTGGTTTAACTGTTGATCAGAGCAACTTTTATCCTGTTTTATGACTCTAACACAATCAGAAGTAACATTTTTCCTTGACCAGTTTAGTAACTCCAACCAATGGAGAGTCTCGCTGTTGCTTGCCAACATCTTTGAGACAGCTCACATCTGCCTCAAGTAAATATGAGGATGCATATATAACATAATGTCGATCTTCAGTAGAACTGAACAGTAGAAACACAGTGTATGTCTCCTCTCTGCCACGTAGTATAATCTATTATGTTAATTAATGCTGGTTTATAATTGACCACCGATATTGCTCTCTCATCTATCTAACAGAGATGTCGGACACTTCACCCACGGCGTCCCTGACCTGCGGCCCTGACGAGGTGAACGTCGATGGAACATGTAAAAGTGAGGATCCTGCCGCTGTGTTTATGGCTTACGCTTGTCTCCTCGTGTTAGGTCAGACACCAAAACAATCAGGAGGTCAGGGAGTTGCCATGCGGTCAGGAATGCGCCGTCGGCCCCCTCGCCGCTCCCCTTAATGAGCTGAGCATGTGTCCCGGCGTCCGCTGGGCCTCGTCACCATGGTGACGGCCTTCAGCCAGGTTGTGAATCACGGCGAGGCCGGTTTCAGGAAGCTGGCAGAGGTAGAAGAAAGAGAGGGAGGTTTAATTAGAGTTAAAATGAAATATCACTGAACATGTTCATTAAGTTTAGATAAGAGACTCCAGCTTGCTGTGATTCCTGAAGTCACATTTCTACTTTTGAGCAGCTCATGCTGAATATTTTCATGAATTCATGTTCCTCACGTTAAGTTTGCTTTTTCTGCTGAGAGATTTGCTGAATTTTGCAGTGAAGTGTTTTTAGAAATAGCCTTCAGGACGTTCAGGACACTGGCTGTGGGACGTTTTTTTGTCATTAAATTCATGTGGAATGGAAGCCAGCAGCAGACTCCAGTCAAATATTTGTGAATTCTGTGTTTACGGTTCTTAATCTAGCAGTAAACAAAAAGATTGGTGATACAATATACTGAACCTGCAAAGAAAGGGTCCTGCCCACATGTTCAGGATCTCAGGACATCTCTGTCTGCTTCTCACTTGTCAGCAAAGCAGCCTCCCACTCCATCTGAACCAGTGGTCGTCTCGGAGGTGACAGGAAACAGCGTCTACCTGAAGTGCAGTTTTGGGAGCAGCTCCAACAGCTCATTGGGATATGTGGTGGCCTGGTCCCGCCTGTCACCTGAGGGCAGGAAAGAGGAGCTCAAACAGGAGACCACCATCCAGACCTCCGCCTTTATCGAGCTGGACGGCTTCAACCTCCGTCTGGGGGACAAGGTCTGACTCAGGGAGGTTAACATGATCTCTGTTGATTCTCAAAATAAGTTATATTTCTTGTTAAAAAGTGGACTAACAGCTAAGAATAACCACAGGCTGATTATTAAGAATTATTACCATTAAGAAATATTCCAATAATTGAAGGTTTTTGGACAGATGCAAGAAAACTGTGAAGGAAAGTCAAGAATATGAATATCTGGACAGAGAACGGGACAGATTCATGTCTAATTTAAGTTCGGTGTTTTTGTATTTATTGCCAGATTGCTGCAACAATCGTCTTCTTATTCCTTTGGAAATGAGACTGACAGTATAAATCAAAGACTCTGCTCTCAGCCAGCAGCACTGAAACAATTACTGAAACCTGTCAGCATGTCGTTTTGTTTTACTGTGCGCTGGTCGTGTGTGTGACCTGGCTTCAACTATAAAACCTTTATACATCCAGGATTTTTCCCTTTTATTGGCTGTGCAGTTCCTTCTGCTCTCTGTCTCTGTCTCTCTTTACAAAGCAGGCGTAATAATTCAGATTTTCTAAAAAAAAGACGACATATGTCCCCCCTCAGATTTACTGCTCCAGCTCCAGTTTCTTCTTGGACTCGCCTGACGTCCGCAGCACTTCAGTGGAAAGTCAGGAGTTCTTTGCAGGGATCCGGGTACGTCACAGTAGTCTGAACTTTTATTATTATATCGAGATCACTTATTTGTGCTGTGTGTTTGTTCATGCAATCTTCAAGCCGGTTAGCTCTCTGCTCTCTAAAAACAACAGTCCGCTCCGTCTTAAAACTGTTTCTAACTGTTTGGTGCAGCTTCGACCTGAGGTGAGCGGTGTGTCTGAGGATGGGAGGCTGTATGAGCTGGTGGTTGAGAGCACAGTCCCTGTCCCATGTCTGGAGGAGTCCTCCACCTCGACAGGACAGTGCACTCTGTCTCTGCAGCTCAGCACAGGCAGCAAAGGTGAAGCTTTACAGCAAGATGATGGCGATAGTGACTAACCGGCTGCTCCAGTGTAGCAGAGCTTATATGCAGTTTACAGTGAAAATAGTCGCAGATTTTCCACCCAAAATGCATCAAACAAACCTTTACTTAAGTCAGAAGTAAACATTTTTCTGTTCTTTATAGATGAGGGTCTTTTGGGCGCAGATCTGTCCCTGTCCTCCTGTGTGGTGGGTCTGTCCCGGGGCCCCTGCAGGGACGGGGTTTGTAGTCGAGCTCTGATCCACTTCAGCCCGGTCACTGACTTTGTCAAAGACGGCAACAGGACAACGCAGATCTCTGTCAAATCCATCGTCACGCAGAATTTTCTCTGGAGCGGATACTCACCAGAACCTGTTCAGGTAAACAGATGAAACTGACCTGGAGGAGTTTGAGAAGCTGATAAACTGATAATAGTTTATTGATTGATGACATTTTTATGTATTGAATACTGCTGCATGTCTCCTGCTCTTTGCACATTGTGCTCTTCTTATTAAACCCTTTTTTAATACTTTCCTCTGATGACTTTTGCTCCATTCAAACTATTTTTGTGAGGTTGTTTTTTTAGATACGCACTGAACCGACTGCACACGTCTGTATCTGTGATCATGTAAGAGCATTTTCATTTTAGAAGGAATTAAATTGATCTCTTATTTCAGATAACAGTGACGGACGTGCCCTCAGCCTACTGCTACTCGTTCACTGATCCTCACATCATCACATTTGATGGCAGGTACTTCAGTCTCCTAACCTGCTCTGTCTTTATGTGATGAATTAGGCAGCTTTTCTGTCTGTTTTTTGCACTGTTAATAAGAGCAAATGTCTAATAATCTATATTTTCTATATTTCTCTCTGTTTATTTACAGGCGCTATGAGAACTACCAAATAGGGACCTTTGTGTTGTACAGGAGCAGTTTTTGGCCGTTTGAGGTCCACGTCCGTCAGTGGGAGTGCGGCAGCGTGGAGCACGCCGCCTCGTGTGTGTGCGGCTTTGTGGTGAGGGACGGCGGTGATGTCATCGCTTTTGACATGTGCAGCGGAGAAATGGGAGAAACCAAGCCGCACCTGTCTGTGAAGAACAGAGACTTGAGCAAGAGCGGCATTCGCATCACCGAGTCCTACCAGGGACGCAAAGTCACGGTGAGCGAGGGCGACTTCAGAAACCGGATTCCTGAAACGGTGTAGAGCGCAGCTGAATTCATGTGCTTGTCCACTGTGTAGAACAGATAACATCAATATATCTCTCACGTGATGGTTCTGAATCTTCGACCGTTCACAGATGACCTTCTCGTCGGGGGCGTTTGTTCGAGCAGACGTGTCTGACTGGGGAATGAGTCTGACACTGAGGGCTCCCGGTTCAGACCGGGGCCACACTGAGGGCCTGTGTGGGACCTACGACGGACAGCCAGACAACGACTTCCACACAGCAGGGGGCGCCACACTGGAGGATGTGCACACTTTCATCTCTGAATGGAGGTCAGCGGTTTGTGAGTGACGTGTGAAAGGTTTGGTAGCAATTACTCTGAGCGGTGAACATTTTTACGCTGATAACAGATGTGCTGATTTAAACTTGTAAAGCTGCGTCAGTCTCGTCCACACTTGTCATCATTTTTCATTGCTACTCTGGACATTTAACAGCTGTAAATGAGACACCAGACCTGTTGGAGATGTGGGCAGGGATTCGGATTTCTGGATCCCGGCTAGCAGTATATTAGCTGTTCAGCTAAGCAGGCCTTTGCCTATGAACGATTTAGGATGTCGTCACATCATTCAGGAGCCGAGCATCTCATCCAAAGAGTTTCTCTGTGTGTCAATCACATGTCTGGAATTTGATTATTTTCATATTTCTTAAGTAATTCACGCTGGCGATCTCATTATCCACTGCAGGAGCCCGGGGCCCCCAGTCAGGTTAATGCAAAGACCCCCCTGTCACACCCTGTTGCCTCTTCACTGACTCCTTCTCCTCTCCTCCCTCAGACTCCCTCCAGCCGGCAGCCTGTTTGACACCGGGCCATCTCATCTGAGCACTCTGAGCCCCCGCAAGTACTGTAACTGTCAGGCAGAGCCCCGGCTCACGTCCCCCCGAGCCCGGTCTCAGCCAGCCACCTCCTCCGACTCCATCTGCTCTCATTATAGCAACGTGCGCCTCCTCAGTGTCATTCCCTCTCTGGACGTCACAGCTGAGTACATCAGCTCAGTGGAACTGCTCAGAGGTGAAGGACATGAAAGACAGCTGCTGCCTCCAGGCCAGTCCAACCAAAACATCCAGGATCGAGGAGGTGACGCTCAGCCTCACGGACCTTCATCTCAACACCAGAGACGCAGAGGCAGGCAGCACACCCATCACTACGTTTCTGATCCTCTGCACCAAAGTCTGAGCCAGTCGGATCTGGAAGGCTTCACCTACTTCTTCCCAGAGGACCACGAAGCAACGCTTCAACCAGACTCTTCCCCAAAGTGGCCCACGCCTTCTGGACTGACCGAGCAGCAGGCCAGGACTCAGTGCCAGCAGACTGTGGCAAACTCCAGCATCGCGTTAGGTTGCAGGCGCCTGTTAGATGAGTCAGTAATTAGCCATGTGGTGGCTATGTGTGTTAGCGACCTACAGCTGAAGGATGAGCTGTCATGGCTGAACGCAACATTACCGCTGCTGGAAAACGAGTGTGAGAGGAGGCTGGTGGAGGAGAGGAGGAGGGAAGAAGAGTACCAGGATGTTCTGGCCGTCCTCAGGTGTCCCAATCTGTGCAACTGGAACGGCCAGTGCTCAGAGTGGGGGTGTGTCTGCTTCCCAGGATTTGGCTCATATGACTGCAGTCTGCTGTCTGGTAACATACTAAACACACACTGACACAGACACAGTAGACCTGCATGTATCAGCCAGTCTTAGCTGACTGAGGGAATATCAAATAGGTCTGCAACTTAAAGACTGCTTAATGTTATTGAACTGACAGACGTAAGGTCACACACGTATGCTTTGTGATGTGCAGTAAATTCTCAGGTCTAACAGCTCATGCTCGTGTGCACTTCCTGTTGTTGGTGTTGTGAAGACCAGATCCCAGAGATCACTGAGCTGGAGAAGGAGGGACTGTGTGACGTGCGACAGGGAGACTGCTCCGCCGTCCAGGTCTACGGTCACGGCTTCAAAGACTCCTACGAGCTCAAGTGTGAGTTTGTCAAAGAAAAGGTACTTTGTTTTTCTCTTCTTCTGTCTCTTTTCCCCTTGTTTGGCTTTGCTGTGCATGCATCCTCTTCTCTGGCACAACCTCAAAAAATTTATTTTATTACTCTGAGTCGTCCATTTTTCTTCAGCTTCAGTTCAGAAGCCCAAACTGCAGACTGAGATATTGTAGATAATGTGGGAAGTTTCAGTGTTATCGTGATTAAATTCAGATTCAGTGAATGCTTTCATCTAAACTCCCTGTGTGAGAGCTCATGTACCTCATCTGGTATACTAAAACAAATCTACCTCAGCTCTAGGCTCTATCTCGGCTCTGTAGTCTTCTCCTCTTCAGTAAGAAGACATGTCCTCTGCTGTCCCTCTGCTCGCTGCCCCGGTCAACGACAAAACCGTAAACAAGGCAGCAGCATGGAAATCGCTCTCTATTCTGTAACGAGAGGAGGCAAAAAAGTGTGTGTGAGAGTGTGTAAACACAGCTGTTGTGGGGATGTAATCAAAGCACGATTCATCCTGATCAGGTCGTGTTGTGGTGACATCGATGTGTGAAATCTTCGTGTCGGTATCTACAGCGGGACAAGTCAAACACATTCAGGTCTTACAGCTGGCATGCGTCTTTCTCACAGCTGTGCTCTGGTCACAGTAAACTGACCAATGACAGTGTGCAGCTGATACAGACAGACACACTTAAACCCAACTGACATCTGTATTTTCATCTGTTTTCATCTTTCTTTCTCTTTTGTTTTCTCTGTTCTGCTACTTTAATCAACTTTCTCTCCATCTTTCCCTGTTTTCTAATGTCTCTCTCTTTTACCACTGATGGCTTCCTCTCTGTCTCCCTCTGTGTCCCTTGTTTCTCCCTCCCTCTCCCTCTGTGTCTCTTGTCTCTCCCTCTCTCTCTTTGTCTCTTGTCTCTCTGTCCCTCTCCCTCTGTGTCCCTTGTTTCTCCCTCCCTCTCCCTCTGTGTCTCTTGTCTCTCCCTTCCTCTCCCTCTGTGTCTCTTGTCTCTCCCTTCCTCTCCCTCTGTGTCTCTCGTCTCTCCCTCCCTCTGTGTCTCTTGTCTCTCCCTCTCGCTCCCTCTGTGTCTCTTGTCTCTCCCTTCCTCTCCCTCTGTGTCTCTTGTCTCTCCCTCTCTCTCCCTCTGTGTCTCTTGTCTCTCCCTCTCTCTCTTTGTCTCTTGTCTCTCTGTCCCTCTCCCTCTGTGTCCCTTGTTTCTCCCTCCCTCTCCCTCTGTGTCTCTTGTCTCTCTGTCCCTCTCCCTCTGTGTCTCTTGTCTCTCTGTCCCTCTCCCTCTGTGTCTCTTGTCTCTCCCTCCCTCTCCCTCTGTGTCTCTCGTCTCTCCCTTCTTCTGTGTCTCTTGTATCTCCCTTCCTCTCCCTCTGTGTCTCTCATCTCTCCCTCCCTCTGTGTCTCTTGTCTCTCCCTCTCGCTCCCTCTGTGTCTGTTGTCTCTCTCTCTCCCTCTGTGTCTCTTGTCTCTCTGTCCCTCTCCCTCTGTGTCTCTTGTCTCTCCCTCTCTCTGTGTCTCTCGTCTCTCCCTTCCTCTCCCTCTGTGTCTCTCGTCTCTCCCTCCCTCTGTGTCTCTTGTCTCTCCCTCTCGCTCCCTCTGTGTCTCTTGTCTCTCCCTCTGTCTCCCTCTGTCTCTCTTGTCTCTCCCTCTCTCACCCTCTGTGTCTCTTGTCTCTCCCTCTCGCTCCCTCTGTGTCTCTTGTCTCTCCCTCTCTCTCCCTCTGTGTCTCTTGTCTCTCCCTCTCCCACCCTCTGTGTCTCTTGTCTCTCCCTCCCTCTCCCTCTGTGTCTCCTGTCAAGTTTGTGGACGGGGACTGGGTTCTGGACGAGCCCCAGTTTGTCCTGGCCATCTTTCTGGATGTGACGGCTCTGGAGTGCCAGCTCCCCCTGGAGGACAGCCGGGCTCCTGCAGGCCTGGATGTGGAAGCGGTGATGAACAGACCGCTGGCCCGCTGGCAGATCAAAGTTAGTCTCCAACCATTTCTGCGATGCACACTGGTGAAACTACTGCATCCACTGACTCCATCCTTCCTCTCAGGTTTCTCTCCTTCAGCTTTTATCCCCATTTTCCCTCTGGACGGAGGAAGGATCCTCTTAGGGATTGACATTAAACTTCATATTTTGCAAGATACTTCAGTATCTCAGAATGTCCAAATATGAGATTACACAGTAAATCTGCATTGGACTAATGAAAAGCAGAAGGATGTGAAGGTGTTTGTTTAGCTGGAGGTGGAGCTTGAAGTGTGGGAATACTTTTCACAGCATTTGACAAACATGAGCATGTCAATCACGGAGGACCTTCCCAGCATCACAGCAGCTGCAGTTTAGGTGTTTCTATCATCTACCTCCAGGTGAAATTACATTATCCTCAGATTGAACACAATACTTTATTGAGCAATTGAAGGTGATCCGATGTGAGCCGCTGCAGCTCAGTTCATCCGTGTTAATGCCTTTTCCCAGTGATCCACAGTAATCAAGCTTCTGCTGATGGCAGGTGTCCAATGATGGCTACAGCTACAGCAACGCCAAGATACTGACTCTGTATGATGGAGCCTGCCAGATCTGCAGCCTCAACACTGAAGTCCTCTGTACCCTGAGGGTGAGGCATCGTTCTTGTTCCTGATATTAATTTAATACATGGATCAAAAGGTGGAAACATCTCCAAAGATAAATGTGCCTCCTGCCCTGCTTTCCTTCATGCGTTAACCGTCTCATCTCCGCCCACTCTCGGTGCCGTCAGGTTTTAGAGCAGCTCTACTTCCATCTGTGCTGGGTGAAACAAAGTTTAAAACAGGGAGAATTAACATGCTTTAGTACAGCTCAGGACCAGTGCCAGCTCCGGCTTAGGTGGCACCCTGGGACACATCTGTGCCAGTCATGCATAACTTCAAATTAGAGACTGCACATGAAGCACATCTGCTGCTCTGCACATTTTTAATCCACTGAAAAAAATCTAAGGTTTTATGGGTTAAACTGCAGTTATGATGCTGGTCAGAATCAGCCACTAATCTCACTCTTAACAGCATTAAGGTGTGTGTCTAAATCCCCATTTTAATGCACTAGAACATATATTTTAGGGCCACAACTAATGATTCATCATCAGTTAATCAGTTGATTATTTTTACATTTATTTACAGTAAAAAATGAGAGAAAATAGTGAAAAGTTTCTCTCAGTCCACAGTCTTCAAATAACGTTTTTTGGTCCTTTTTGGACCCTCTGTCTCTATTTTAAAATCATAAAACAGAGAAAAGCAGCAAATGATCATATTTTGACAGGCAGGAAATCGCAGATGTGTTTTTTCTTGATGAAGAACTTGAACAGATAATTATCAAATTGGTTGACAATTAAGTTCGTGTAACTTGAATGCATGATTCACAATTTCAAATTAAAATTAAAATTTAGAATTAAATTCTCTGTTAGTGGTTTCAGAAAAAAAAACTGATCTAGCATCAGATTTGAAAGGTTATATAAGCTGTATGTTAACTGAATATTTCTAAATTCAGCTCATATCAACTCCACATTGTTTTCTGCAGGTGAGTGAACACTCATCAGGTAAATTTGTATTTCTGCTTGTAATTTCATGTTGCTGAATGTGTGAAGTATCACAGGAAACATTAGGCTTATTTTCCTCAAACCAAATGTTCGCGTTCATGTTGGTGGACTGTTTCAGCAGAACCAGCCTCAGCTCGCTGATGTGAGCCGGAGGCGCCTTTCTGTTATGAAAGGTGGCTTGTTTCAGAGAAATAAACACTGGACATACTTTTTCTTATTTATTGTCTTTGCTTCCCAGGAGAAAACCTGCAACATTGACGGCTCGTGTTTCAGCGAGGGGGAGTCCAGTCCCAGCAGCCCTTGCCTCACATGCCGCCCGGACTCGTCCAAACACACGTGGTCGATAGCGGAGAGTACGTACATGAACGCGTCGTCATCTGTCATCTGCTTTGTCTCACCTTCCTGTTACCGTAAACAGAAGAAGTGCTGAACACGATGTGAGGCTGGGAGGTTTTGAACGCGTCACCTCCTCGGTGGAGCCGAGGCCGGATAGCCATCGCTGAGCTCTGTGCTCGTTGCTCTGGGCTGTTTTGATAATTTGTCAGCAGCTCTGTGCACATGGGAGCTATTGAAGTTGCTTCAGGCCGGCGGCGCTGATATCAGGACGGCTCAACACATTGTTACACTTTCTGACCAACTTTGCTCCTTCGGCTTAAAGTAGGTCAAACATGGCTCTGCTGCAGCTGGAAGACATGTGCAGCTTTGACCTCGCTGAAGCTAAATCACTGATCTGAACGATAAAGAGAGCAGCACACGCTGTGGGTTATTGATGACGCTGAGTCCCTCTACTCATAAAGCACGAACAATTATTTAAGCTTGAATTTATTGAGCTATTAATTGACTGTATAGAAAGGTAGAGGCCAATCAGAGCTGGAGTTTTTAGGTTTCACACTTCAAAGATTAACGTCAAAAACCAAACACAAATTGAAACAAACATATCTTATCATTGTATCAGTAACTGGGCTGTAGCGGAGGCCCAGTGGTTAAGACACGTACACTCGTATCATTTCCTGTAAGAGCGCTTTGAATAAAGGCAAAAACGCCCCCAAAAGAGGATCAATAACAGCTAAAAGCTGCAACAAAAATACCATAAAAATAGACTAAAGATGAGAAAAATAAGACAAGCAGCTGAGAACAAAGTGCTATTACAAAAGTTGTGATCTGTAATAAACAGTAACTGAAGCACTGTGTGGTTCACAGCTGTCAGAACATGTTAACCGTCTGACTCCGTATATCAGGCAGAATATTCATGTAAAGATTGACTGCAATGATCTAAATCGACATTTTTTCACATTTTCCTCTGTGTTGAAATGGCGTGAAAGTTCCCAGAGCAGTTTGAGATGTTTAAGGCCGCTCTGATTCTCACCTTTTCATCCAGGCTGTCACTCACCATCTAATGACTCACTCACTGTGGAGTCACAGGTAATCGTGGGTTTCTTGTGATTTAAGGACTGAACAGTGTTTTTTTAAATCGTTTTGTCACTTGTAGTTTGATCCAGTCTCGTATCCTTCGTGTCTCCCATCAGAGAACGACCCTCCGGTGCTCCAGTCGATGCCCTTTCGTCTCCGGTCCTTCCAGGGAGAGGATTTCATCTACCAGCTCCAAGCTCGGGACCCTGAGGGCTCGCCGGTGCTCTTCGCCCTGGAATCGGGTCCTGAAGGTGCATCTCTGTCTCCGGCCGGCCTGCTGACGTGGAAGGCCACGGCTGAAACTACGGACACCCACACCTTCCATTTTACTGTGACGGACGACTGTAACGCTGAGACCAGAGCCTCCACACAGGTAATCCTGGCTTTCTCCTTCTTCTGTGGGTTCTGCTCTGGACCTCGGCACCTTAAATCGCTGTTTCAAACCCATTTAGTGTACATTAGATGAAGTGATGCAAATATGTGGAGGCTCTTGATGCTCCATTGTTTCCTCCCACTAGAGGGCGCCAATGATCTGTGGTTCTCTGCTCATGGCTTTTCTCTGTGTCACAGCTCCAAATTACAGATCAGCTGTGTGCAGATGAAGTTCATGTTGTGTGTTTACACTGAAAACGTGACAAAAGAATACACAAAGATGTCAGAATACCTGATACATCTAAAACGCCTCTGCTTCATTTAATTAGTTTTGGGTTGATGGGTTTACTTCTTATTTTTCTTCTTCATGATGGAAGAAAAAAGTCCAATAACACCTAAAGCCAGACGTGTGCAGCACACATGAATCAAACTAAATGAGACGGCCTGCGCTTCCTTCCTGTCAGGTGACTGTGCTCTCCTGCGAGTGTCTGAATGGAGCTTCCTGTGTGACCAACGTCAACCTCCCTGCCGGCAGCGGGGGGTACCTGTGCGCGTGCCTGGATGGATTTAGAGGTGAAAGGTGCGAGGTGAATGTTGATGACTGTAAGCCGAACCCCTGCAGACTGGGCCGCTGCATTGACGGCCCCAACTCCTTCTCCTGCATCTGCCCACCAGGAATGACAGGTGAGGATCTACCTGTGAAGGTTTCCTTCAGAAGAATGCAGAGCAAAAGGCTTTGATTTAGAGGCGGATTCCTTTCTGCAGGCCTGCACATCGACTGATCATTGACCCTTGCTTTATTCTACTTCCTGGGTCTTATTTTTGAAGCTGTGGCCATGACTCCTGTAGTTTTGGAACATTTTAGTCATCAAGAAAAGGCTAGAAATGCAAAGGTGGGCTGCTTTGCAAAGGTGTGCTACTGTAGCTGAACACAGTTTCATTTTGTTTGTTTTTCTGTCATTTTTTGGAGTGTTTTGTGCCTTTCATGCACAGTCGACAGTAGAGAGATAACAGGAACTGATGGGACAGAGAGAAGCGGTGAATGACAAGAAAGCGCACCGTGAACAGACAGGCTTTAACAGGTTTTATGCAACTATTTACCTCCGAGTGAATGCGAGATAAAACCACTTGTCTTGTTCAAAGCAGAGGCACCTATATTAAATATTTTCTGTAGTTGTTCTGTAAGCTTTGCAGTGTGTCCACGTCACATCGTCTGCTGCTTTCAGGCCGTACATGCAGAGAAGACGTAGACGAGTGCGTCTCCCAGCCTTGTTTCCCTGGAGTCGTCTGTAACAACACGCTGGGCTCCTTCATCTGTGGAGTCTGTCCACGAGGATACAGCGGCGACGGGAAAGACTGCGCTCGTAAGTCTTCTTCCTCCAGTGTTATTTAAAAATGGATAGTTTCCCTTCTTAAAGGGTACAGTGTGTCATTTCTGTGTGTTTGATATTACCAACATCCCAGACTTGGCCATCAGACTTGGTTTTAGTTTTTTCATGAGATTTGTTGATAATAAGAAAAACTCAGAATAATTCTAGACTTCTTACATAAATAATAAACTGTTTATGATCCAGTTAAAGTTGTTTTCATGCTTTTGTTTCCAAGGTAACAGCGACTCCCCGCTCAAAGAAGCAGCGACCACACCAGCGAGAGTGCTGCCGGTTTCCCTGAGGCCCAAACCCTCGAGCCCGTCACCGTGCTCCAGACGCCCGTGTCACCCAGGGGTCCAGTGCTTTGAGAGCATCCACGTCTCAGCTGGCTTCGTCTGTGGACCCTGTCCTCCCGGTCTCCGTGGAAACGGACGTGCGTGCACTCCGACAGGTGAGAGCGAAACGTCTTTCAGTGACCACGTGGCGTTCCACTTTACTCCTGCATCTGAAGTCCTCAGTGTTTGGACACGTCATGTTAAAGTAAGAGAAATCAAATGAAATGAACTCAGTCAAAGCTCCATTTACTGTTTACTGAACTCATGTCTGCATGTCTTGATGCTGCCAAAGCAGGGCTGTATTTGTTAGTTTTTTAAGTCATATCCTCTAACTTCCAGTATTTTACAGGTCAGGGGACAGTCGCCAGTGGAGCAGATGGTCATATTAACGTCATCAAATCAAATTCCAGCAAGGAAATGATGCCCACCTCCTCCTCTTCCTCCTCTTCATCGTCTCCTACCTCACCCAGACGACCCCCTGACAGGAGGACGAGACCAGAAGACTCCATCTCCAGTACCAGGAGAGTTTCCTCCAGTGACAGAAGGACCACCGCAGCGCCGCAGAATCAGACGGCAGGCAGAGTGTTCGCCCCCGCCGTCCACAGACCTCCACCCAGCAGGGTGGATCTGAACCCTGACCTCACCACCAGGATCAAATGGGGGTCGCCGTCTCACCACGTGACCTGTGCTGACTCTCCCTGCTTCCCCGGCGTTCCCTGTGAGCCCACCGTCACTGGGTCCTTCAGGTGTGGACGCTGCCCGTACGGGTTCACTGGAGATGGAGTCTCGTGTAAAGGTTCGTGTATCGAGGTTTAGACGTGACGACATTTCGTGTTGAGGAAACAGAAATCAGAGATGTGGACTGGAAGATAATCACCAACACCTAAAAGAAGTACGGATAGTAATAATAATACAATAATATTTTGATTTATTTACTTCAGGCCTCTGCCACAGCTACAATATGGATCACCATTTTCTCATAGATGTATCTTGTAGTCACAGTGGCTCTTGTGCTGCATAATGTAGCTTTAAAATGTAAGAGAATAATGGCAAAGGCCCATTCATCAAGTCCATCAGGCCCAAAATTATCCTGTTAATCTGCTTATTTTAGTGTGACCATCAGTTAAAAACCCTAAGGTGCAGGAATCTGTTTCAACACCTGTATGCTTTGGAGTGTCATGTCTTCCCATAATGGGAGGATTTGTTGGAGTAAACTTGTGCTTTAATTGCAGCTGTGTGCAGGTATCAGTGTGGGAGGAACATGGAGTGCACTCTGCCAAACACCTGCACCTGTAAGGAAGGCTACACCGGCTACAGCTGTCACATTGGTGAGACGGAGAGCGTTTTGATCGACTGGGACTTGTTTATTTTCATGCTGGAAACAAGTTATCAGGTCATTAAATGGTGTCACTCTTGAACTGAACCTGAACCTGCGCAGCTCGCAGCGTTTCAGCAGTGGAAACCTCGCAGTCCTCTGCACGCTGTCGTGACACATTACTGTTAAACCAGCTCTGAGGATTTGGCTCATTTAGCTCAGAGGCTGATTTGTCTTCCCTCACAGCTGTCTGTCGTCCTGACTGCAAGAACCAGGGGAAGTGTGTGAAGCCCGATGTGTGCGAATGTCCTGCAGGCTACAGTGGGCCCACCTGTGAGGAAGGTAACCTGAGCTCATATTCACACCTGTCGAACACGCTGACATACACACGCTGATCACAGGATACTGATGAGTGTGCTTGTGTTGTTTCCAACCCTGTTGGTGTGTAGCGAGCTGCGAGCCGCCTTGTCAGCATGGAGGCACCTGCCTGGCCAGGAATCTGTGTACCTGCCCCTACGGCTACGTGGGACCCAGATGTGAAATCAGTGAGAGTCTGCTTAAGTCCATCAACTGCGTGAAACATGTTGTGATGTGTTTACAATCTGTGTTAAAGCGACAGTCTGTCTGCAAGTAGGACGGTGACACATTTTTGTTGTTGTGACACACGATGACCGTGAGGGTAACGTGCTGATTTTAAAGGAACAGTTCGACATTTTTGGAACTCTTGCTGAGAGTTAAGGGAGATGATGACACCACTCTCATCTCTGTATGATAAAATCTGAAGCTACAACCAGCAGCTGGTTAGCTTAGCTTAGCATAGCATAAGGACTGGAATGTGGGCAAACAGCTAGTATGGCTGAGACCCGTCCAAGACCTCTACAACTCACTAATTAACATGTTTAATATGTCCTTAATCTGTCTCAAACAGGCAGATTTGATTTTTCATTGGAGAGCAAACAATGTGTGCGCTTAAGAGGAGCTGAGAAGTGCATTTTGTTTCCTTTGGACAGATCCAGGCTAAGCTAAGCTAAGCTAAGCTAAGCTATCTTCAATCAATCAATCAATCAATCTTCATTTACCTCTTTGCAAGTAATTCAATAAGCATATATATGAAAACTATGGGAAAATAGAGTTACGAGCTGACACCAGCAAACTGTTTCAGAGATCACGATCGTGACGCTGTGATGTAAGTTTCCGTTGATTTTTCTGTTGGTGAAGTTCAAGTTTCAGTTTCTGGCAATCATCTGTTTCAGTGGTGTGTAACAGGCACTGTGAAAACGGAGGCGAATGTGTTTCTCCTGATGTCTGCAAATGCAAGCCCGGCTGGTACGGACCCACGTGTCATTCAGGTGCGACATAACACCTGTAACCAAGTGTGCATTCAGGCCTTCCTCTGCAGATCCAGGAGAAAGCTTGAAACGTAGATATGAAGTGTAAACGAGGCTCCCTGTGTTGTCCTCAGCTCTCTGTAACCCAGTCTGTCTGAATGGAGGAACCTGCATCAAGCCCAACATCTGTGCTTGTCCCAGTGGCTTCTACGGCTCTCAGTGTCAGATAGGTAAGACTGCTTTGAATACTTATACTTACTGATTATTCGCTGAGTCCTGCAGGAACACAAGCTTCTCTTCCCCTCTGTGCAAACAGTTCAGGGTCAGGTGCACAGACGGTGCTTCCTTCCCTTTTGATAACACCAGTTTATAGTGTAGAAGACGGCTGAGACAAGATGCTTTTTCACGTTTTTGATACGTTGTTGTCGATATAGCATTTACAAATCAGATTCATGTCTGTCAGCTGTGTGCACAGTGGCTCCTGATGCCTTCACTGTTTATTTCTGTTGTTGTGTTTTTCAGCTGTGTGCAGCCCTCCTTGTAAGAATGGAGGTCAGTGTATGAGGAACAACGTGTGCTCCTGCCCTGAAGGCTACACAGGAAAAAGGTGCCAAAAGAGTGAGTAAAACCACCGACTGCAGTGCTGTTTGCAGCTGACTGTTCAAAATATGGTGGAACAAACGTGCTGATTGAAAAAACGTGTAAACAAATGTTCTCCAGGTGTGTGTGAGCCAATGTGCATGAACAAAGGCAAGTGTGTGGGACCCAACACATGCTCCTGTGCGTCAGGATGGAGAGGGAGGAGGTGCAGCATACGTGAGTGACTCCATGTTTTACTGTGTGTGAATACCTTTTTATTAAATCCCTTCAAATCTTCACTGCGTATGTTATCTGAGTCAGACGTTCAACCTCGAGGTTCTCATTCTAGTTTACATTCCCGTAGTTTCATATCAAAGTTTCATTACTTTTGACTCACGCAAAACAAGGAAAACGACTTTTGAGTGACTCTGACACTCTTCAACAGGAAATGCATCACTTTTCTTTGCCATAAGCTCAGCTTCACAGGCAGACCTTCCTTTGTTTAGGGCAGCTTAGAAATCACACGAGACGAAGAACATTCCTATAAAACATTGAACAATAGAGAAAAATGCTGATTATAATTTCCCACAACTCAGGTAGATGTAATCAAACGACTTGTTTTATTGGACCACCGCTGATCAATTCTCTGTCTCTGACTCATTGATAAGCAACTATCTGTTGCACCTCTAAGACAAACTACTATAAAATAAAGCGTCTGAGTGGTCGACTTCGGCAGGGGTCATGTCCAGCGTGGAGACAATCGTTGCCTGACAGGCTGAGTTCAGGGCAAAGGTTGCCCCTCAGTCTTTCTGCCGTTTCAGTGTGACTTTATTAGGAAAACGCAGGACTTTCTCCTGCACAGCAGCAGCTGAGAACTGCACTGAGGATATTTTCACTTTCATCATCCCAAGGAGCCACTGAGAAGATTTCAGTCCTCACAGCACCAGTTTTCTGAGAAATGAAGCGCTTCAACACTTTTCTCACTTGAAAATTCGTCACGTCAAGCTTGTATTTTCTCACTATGTAAAACTGGAAATAGACTTTTTTTTTCTTTAACTCGTCATTATGAAGTAAATGTTAAATGGTTCCCTATAAGCCTTGACGATGCATCAACCATGATGATTCTTGTTCATCTGAAAATCAGACAGTGAACATTTATCACTCGTTCTTTCATTTAGTGAAACATAAAATAACTTGATACCAGCTCTCTTTGCTTTTGTCAGCCGATACTAAAGGATTTCTACCTGCTGTTTTGTCCCCATTAGAGACTAAAGGAATGAATGAACTCACACTTTTTTTCTAATGTTTTTTACTGTGCATACTCTGCATACAATGACAGTTTAACTTCAGTGAACACGCTTCTTTCTTCCTTCCCTCTTATTTCCAAAGTGAATTAACAGTGCGGCGTGTCCTGTGTTTCAACTTTTAGATAATAATACATGCAGTATTTTATGTGTCTTTCTCAACAAGATTCTATACTTACTAACTTTATGTGACAAAGACGTGGTTTTCATCCACACCTTTGGTCCTGCGTCCCAGTCAAGGATGCAGTGAGACAGATTTTACTGCAAGCCACTGTAGACTGCATTCACGCCTCCTTCTCTGTTCTCGCTGTAGCTGTCTGCCTGCAGAAGTGTAAAAATGGCGGCGAGTGTTTGGGACCAAACACCTGCCACTGTCCCACCGGCTGGGAGGGTCTCCAGTGTCAAACACGTGAGTTTATTTGTGATGAAACACTGCAATACTACATGTATCTGTGAGTATTCACTGTGTTAAAGTGTATTGACTCCCTCCTCAGCGGTCTGTAGGCAGCGGTGCCTGAACGGAGGCAGGTGTGTCCTTCCTGACTACTGTCACTGTCGGAGAGGCTTCAAGGGCCTCACCTGCGCAGTAAAGGTCAGCATTAGAGTTACGCTTCACACACAGTTCACGTCCACTCCAGATTTAAGGCCTTATTCCCTCTGGTGCCCTCCAGTTTTTACCTCTCACGTATTAGCGACTTGATTGTGACTCTAATACACGAGTGGTATTAATTTGGCTCTCCATGATGCCGGTGATATGCACATTAACTATCCAGAACCTTGGATATATTGAAAAAACACAACATATGAAATCTAAATTTCATGAATTTATGTTTGCACCTTTACAGGCATCACAAGCGTGACGGAAAAGAAATGAGAAATGGATGAAAGAAGCTACAAAATGCACAAAGCAAGAAGAGAGCAGCGTGTGTGAGTGTGTGTGTGTGTGTGTGTGTGTGTGTGTGTGTGTGTGTGTGTGTGTGTGTGTGTGTGTTGGTGGATATGTGCTTGAATGTGTGGCTCTGTGCTCATTTGAAGGCTAACAGAGGGACGTGATGTCTTGCACTTGTCTCTGCGTCCCCGTGTTTTACTACCTCAAGGCTCTGAGTGACACGCGTGTGTTAAATGCAGCAGCAGACAGACTGATGCAGATATGTGAATGTTGCTGCACAGTATTATGTAACATAAGTAAAGGACGAATCCGTCTGAACGATGATTCGTTCATCAGCTGCAGGTTATTCTACCAGCAAGCTTTTAGTTTTAGGTCTTTCACAATTTAGTGAAATTATAGCCCGATTTAACTTCACACTGATGTGCACTGTTTGTTTCTTAGTTATGAGAATAATAAATGCTTTATTAGTTAAACCTAATTTAGATGGCACACATCAGTAACTTGTTCTAGATTGAAGACATTCATACGAATATGTTGCGATTTAACAAAAACTGCATTCGTTGATTTTTCTTTGTTGCTTTCATTAATATACTGTTTGATTGGACCCATTTGAGTTATGGACTGTCATCCATTTAAACTGAATATCAACATTTGTATTCGGGTAATGACCACCTGTTGGAGTTTATATGAGGTTTGTTTTCTACAAAAATCTCTGTCAAGACCAGATAACACTGTGGCACAAGTTACATGAGACAAAATAAAGAAAATTTACTATTTACATGCTTTTGATTTGTTAAGGAGCTTTTATTCTTTTAATGACACAAATTACAGTACAGTACAGCTCATGTTTATACAGTCAAATGAGAGCATTCAACAGGTTCAATGTTTCTTAAAAAAGAATGACATTTCACGTGGTAAAAAAATGTAAAAACCAAACACCAAAGCTAAAAAACAATTTGTCCTCATCAGCATAAAGTCCCTTATTGGGCCTCATTAACCTTTGACCTCTGCAGGGTCACACTAGTGGACGTTTTTCCTCTCTTCGCAGCGAGGGCCGGAGAAAGGGGGGCGACAGCGGCATTTGTTGGGAGAAATACACTTCCCTCCATTCACGCAGGGCTGAGTGCACACAGCTACAGCCGAGACAAAAGAAACAACAACAAAAGCCGTTAATCTTTTTTAAAACCTGAGAAACAAGTGAATGACTGTGAAAAGACTGTAAATCCACCAGAAAGTGTTTCCATGTCTGAGTTCTGTCACATCTGGAAAAACGCTGAGCTGAAAACTTTCCCCCAGCACACACATGCATGTGATTTATATCATTCTGCTGTTTGGCAGACTGAGTCCTCAGTAAGATGTCAGTTAACGAGAATCTGGTGAATGCACAACCAGACCTGAACAGAGTTTGAAGGATGAGGAGAGGAAGACGAGGCTCAAAAGAAACCGTGCTTGTAAAGTGCACTGATGCATATGAAAGTGCTGGTCTTCACTCACCAGTATGGCAGGCGCCACCCAGCCATCCCTCCGGACAGCTGCAGATTCCTGGAGCCACGCAGACGCCGCCGTTCCTGCAGCCTTGGGGACAGATCGCTGCACAGGGGACAAACCACAGAGAGACATTCTCAGCATGCCAGGACGCAGATCTGAGCTTCAGCTGCAGGTGACGCACATTTACTGGAGGCTGAGCTGCAACTCAAGTAGTTTTCAGAAATATGCTTATTTACTTTAATACAAGGACATAGGAAAGAAGGGCATATCTGTACGCTATCTTAGCTTAGCATTAAGGCTGGAAATGTAAAAAACACACAAAATACATATTTGATTTGTACGTTAAAGGAAAGTAAAGATAGCAAGTTGTGGTTAAACAAGGGGTTATATGCTAGGCTTTTCCCCTGCTTCCAGTCATTATGCTAAGCTAACTGGCTGTAGCTTCACATCTACTGTACAGATGTCACAAAGGTACGGATCATCTCATAGCTTGGCAAGAAAGTGAATAAACATATTTCCCAAAGATTCAAACTATTTCTTTAAAACTCTGGACTCCATAAATCCCCAAATTGTCATTTTTACACTTTAGAGGAGCTGGTGGACAGTTTGTTACCGCTGGACAGAGCAGGCTAGCTGTTTCCAGTCTGTCTGCTAAGCTATGCTAACCAGCTACTAGCGTAAATTACAGATATGAGCGGTCACAATCTTCTCTTTCAACTATTTGTTTCTGATGTTAGTAGGTGAAGGTGGAGCCAACAACAGTTTTTCATTAGCAGGTTATCTTAAGGGTAAATTCCTCTTTGACCCATGAGCCAAACTGCTAAACAATGCTACGTACAGTGTGAAAATTTAAGATCTGCAAGGTTAAACTGCTGATCGCAATCTGCACAAAACAGAACAGCTTCTGCACAGCCTTGATTCTTCTGAGGATGAGAAGGAAAGTGTTGCGTTGCTAAACCCAGCTGGAGCTTCAGTTTAGCGCCAAAAACCTCTCAGTCATCATTCACAAGCTGTAAATCTAAATGTCAATCAGAGCCACTGAGTTAGATGAACTGCTGCAGAGGTCGACTGGACGCTCCTTCCCGTCATGACAGCAGTTTGGAACAGAAACAGCGTTTTGAGTGTTGCAGTAGTCTCCTGCTGATGAAGAGCTCCAGCTGAGACGCCGGCTCCATTTGGTGACTTTGACCTGTGGTGTTAATGGAGTAATTAGATACGGCTATAAACAGACCCTCTTGGCATTTCGAGCCGGTCCAGCTGGAGGGGCAGATGCACTTGGCCACTCCATTGACGGCGGTGCATTCCCCTCCGTTCCAGCATCCCCCCTCGCAGGTCACTGCCAGAACACAGACACAGATCACAGCCGTCAGCAGTGATGGTTTTACCTGTTCTGTCCTCAAGTGTTTTCAGCTGCAATGATTTTAGAACGAGAAACTCCTCAAGGACAAACCCTCTGTATAATGTTCTGACAAGACACAAAAAACCTCACATTTTATTTATTAATTTAACTGTTGAGTCATAAATTTGTAAATATTATCACCCTATGCTATTGTTTAAATCAGTGTTTCTAACCTTTTGGCTCTTATTGCATAACATAAAATCCCCAAATTCACTGGAAGGATGTGACTTTGGTTTCCTGAGCTGTGGCTTCAGACCTGTTACTGATAATCCAACCTTCAGGCTCATGACAGCACATAAAGGTTGAGCCACTGGAGACATTTTTATGCTTTCTGAACTACTTCTGGAGTTTGTTTCTGGCAAAAATCGAGCTGCTCTCAGGCTGGAGTTTAGGAAGGACTCAAGGAAGGACGATAGCTGTGTGTTGGAATGTATGAATGCAGGTTCTACTGTATCACATGGAAGAAGGAAAATACAGAATATATAGAGAGACAGATTCACACACGTTTGTCAACAGCTGCAGGACTGACCAGATTAATTCATTTTCAAGTCACTGCAATCAAAGCTGCTTACCTTTGTGACAGTATCTTCCTCCATATCCAGGAGGACATCTGCATTTTCCAGGGCGAAGACACGATCCTCCATTCTTACATTTGGGATAACAGTTGGCTGCGTTCACACAAGATTTTGACATTACTGTTTAAACTCTGATTCAATGTTTTGTTCATGAAATCAGTCAGATTTGTAAGTGTTGTTTACACTTGTTTACACAAATCTCTCTGCATTACATTTCTGCATTAAACTGATGTAAGTTACCTTAAACCTGCTTTATAGAGAAACCTTATATAATGCATGATATGTCTTGCCACGGGCAAATGCATTTAAGTGCATGCCAAGGTTTTTATTGTACCATCCAAAAATCTCTGTAAGCTTAGATTCTTCTGCAAGAGGAGGAATACATACATTCTCCATTAAACTATACTTTTTAGTGTTCGGATAGACTGAAACGAACTGAATTCGTATTGTTCAGGTAGAGAACTTAACTCAGCTCTACACTCTACACAAAGCATTTAAAGAGGAAATAACAAAAGGTCTTTAACATCACCATACTGGCAGGTCTCTCCCTCATAGCCTTTGGAGCAGAAGCATGTGTTGTTGCGGATGCAGATTCCTGCGTGTTCGCACGGAGGTTCGCACTTCGCTTTGGGATCAAAAACGAACCCGACCGCGACTCCCCGGGGCGCGTCCGAGCGCGCGGAGCACAAGCCGACAAGAACCGCCAAGGAGGCTAAGAGAACCGTTGAACCGGGACCCACGAAACTCATGTTCGGGGTTATTTTGTATGTCAGCTGGAGAAAGCAGAAGACAGCCGGTGGACGCAGATGGAGGTGAATGCCTCTTACGAGCACCGAGACTTCTCCAGGTCGCCCCCGCTGTTGCTCAAGGCGAAACTACAACCCGGTTCGTGCCGGGGAGGCGGACGGGGCGTGGCAGGGCGGGGAGAGCGTCCTGGTGTCGGGGCCGGCCCATTTAGAGATTCTGGCGGTGTGGTAACTTTTGAAAGTGACCACACGCGGAGAACTAGTTGAAGGTAAAGTCGACATAACATATATTAGTCAAAAACGTTTCTCAAATAACTTCTCCAAGCAGTTTTCTCGAAGCTCAACGGTAACGGTAGCTTTTAGCTAGCTAGCTAGCTAAAAGCTACCGTTACGTTAACCTAAATTACGTTAACCTAACGTTAAGACGCTACTGCCGTAACTTTTTTCTCCTAACAGAATAGGAGCGTTGGTCAAGCTAACTGGCCAACTATGCAAAATATACTTCAAAGCCAAACCAAACGGTTAAGTGTATGTTAAACAGCAGTTGAGTAATGTTAGCTAGTTTAACTGACGAGCTCTTGCTAGTATGCTATAGCTTCAAAACATGAAGCAACGTTAGCTAACTTAACGTTTTTCGGCTCCGCCTAGACAACAAGCGGCATTATCCTCTGCTACGACTAGCCTCATTTTTGGGTCAGTCACTACGAACTTTGGTAAAAGTTACAAAACTTTATTTTAAAGTCTGATGGAAATAAAAACTTTTCTCAACAGAAGACCCAAATATGTCAGGCAGAAGGATGGATTGGTGCAGCCATAAAAGACTGAGATGAAGATCCGATATTTCATATACAGCAGGTCTGCAACCAACCATTATGTTCATCCTTGACTAATCAATTTGTTGTTTGGTCTATAAAATGTCAGAAAACAGTGAAAAATGTCCAGCAGTGTTTCCCAAAGCCCAAAATGACATCCTCAAACAGTGTTTTAAATGTAACTTTGCTATTTTAATTTTTGTTCATTTCATTCACTTCTGTTGTATTGGAATGATTGCAGAAATCTTAAATATCTGAAAATGTGTTCAAATTAACCCAAAACTAACTGCTAGATAACACAAGAGGTAAGTGAGAAAATACACAGTTTTGTAATTTGGTTGAACTGACCCTCAGAGTCGATTTCCTGTCTGATTGTCAAAAGGTTTTCAGTGTTCATCATGTAAACGTGAACAGTCATCATGTTGTTCATCCAGTTGAGTAACACAGGCAGGAAAAACTTTTGGTGTGGAGTCAGCTAGCTTATTTTCAGAAAGCAAGATCTTTTCTAGGATGAGTTCATGTCAAGCACATGTGGAAAAGCAATTTCCTTTTATACCTGGTGAGAGGAAGTGCTTGGCCTATATGAGCTGCAGAGTGAGGGGAAGGTCTGCTGTAATGGCAATAACACAACCAAATCAAATGTGCCTGTCGTTTCTTCTGGGCCTCTACAGTGAAACCGAACAGGAAAGTAGCTTTCCATATGATTCAAATTGTTTTTGCTCAAAAAATGTGATTTTTGCTATTTTTCCATATAAAGCCAGTGGCCCTTTTTTGCATGTCAGAACCTGCAATGATGCAAAGTTCTGCATACTGGCTAGTTTGCATAGTAATCAGATGGACTGTTGATTATAAAGTCGCTGGTTCTTTTTAAGAAACAATCAGCAAGACATTCAATCATCTCTGCTGCTTGCACATGCAAGTCACTCTGAATAAGCGTCTACAAAATCAGCTCATTTGTGGACTGACCTAAACAGCAAGCACTGATTCAAGAGCTGGTTTGTTGAAAATTGTCCAGTCTTGGCTGAGAGAAAAAGCTTTGCAACTTCAGTTTAGATCCAGACAAATGGTGTGAACTTTTGACTGCGTGGTGAAGCTGAACTCGTATAGTATACAGTCACAGAGTAATTTGACTGTTTTCTTGTGTTTAGCTAATTTGCACAGTGATAAAGCATTGTGATATATTCATTAATGTAATGTACTTTATCCCCTTATTATCAGCAATGGTTAAGGATAGGCTGGCTTAGTTTATGGTATGTGGTGAAAATAACAGAGGACACAAGAAAATAAAAACATAGATACTTATATAAATGACAAATGCTGATATTTTCAATGATAAAACTGATATTTCAGAATTAAAAATATGTTAATGTCACATCAGCACATATTCAGTTTTTATAGACTAAACAGACAAGTTGGGCAATAATCTCTTAATTTGAAGCCGTCACAGATATGTACTGATGCAGAATATTTATTTATTAACATATTTTCCTACTAATATACTGGCTGGGATTTGTTTTAAAGCCTGTCTCTCATACAGGAAATGAATACACTGCAGTGCATGCTTAGACAAAGGGAAAACTGATGATTCTCTCTGGTTGTGCATGCGTGTGTTATTTATTTATGTATTTTATTGCCACATGTGTTTCAGTGAAGCTGTGGTCCAAACCACTGACCTGGATCTCAGAGAGGAAGTGAACTGGTGTTTAAATGAGTGCAACAGATGTGAACATACCATGATACACTGGAGACAACCTCTGCTTCTACTGTAGCTCCAGCAAGGAGTATAAGAGTCTGTACCGAGTAACACATTGACATACAATACAACCAGGAAGGTCTATTGTTGAAAGCAGAGGACAAAAAATGAAAAGAAAATTATTTGGGAAAACAATTAAATGTTAAAGTTTTAATCTGGATGCTGTTTATATGTAAAGTCAGACCAATTAATAGATATTTAGTAATTAAGCTTCATTTAGCTTTATTTATTTTGCAGTACGGTACCCTTCATAGCCTCAGGTGATTGTGTACTGGCTACTACCACAAAAGTGGATTGTTGTTTTAAAAAAAACTTGTATGCCCTCTAGTGGTGGGACCTCTCAGCTGGTCCGTTGTGTCATTTAACAGGTTGGTCCAGAGCAGCCTATACAGACAGTAACTGGCCACATTTTCACTGTTTCCACCTTCCCTTTTGTGTTTTTACCACTGCACTCTCTCAGTATGACTTGTACTAAAATCCAATAATCAGGTTGGCATGAAATTTGCAAATCTCGTTTGCACTTCCAACACATTTCTGTTTTTGATTTTGGTTTCATGGCATTAACAGTATTTCCTCTTCGTTCCATCAATAGATCAGAAAATTAATTGGCAACTATTTTGACAATTAATTAATTGTTGTTACAAAAATGCTATAAAATCAATGTCTCAATTATGAATATGTGTTTTTGTGTCATCAACAATTGAATATCTGTGCTTTGGATTGTTGGTGGAATAAGACATTAGGAAATTTAAGTGATAATAGAAATAATTGTTACTTGCAGCCCCACAATGAACATGCAGATATCAGAAATGGTGATCACATTTTACTGCCCTAAATAAATAATAATAAATAATGTAAGCAAAAGCTTGATTTAGATTTGGTGTGATTGACACTGAACTACTGGTTCACTTCTAGATCGTTTTTATCACAAAGTCAGTACAGACTACAGACAGTTTCATGTCATAAATGATAAATTATGTAACTAAACAGCAGTGAAATAACAGTTTTGGGGATCTTCAGCAGAGGTGTGTGATACTGTAGTTTAGCAGAACTCCACAGAGACGGCAAAGTAATTGAAAAAAAACTTCAAAATGAGTCATGATTTTATTTTCAGCTTCATGCATGAAAAACACAGCACTGTGCTAGAGTCAGTAACAGAGGTATTCACATCAACACTGTCATCAGATATCAAGAAGGGCTGGATCTGCGTTATGGGGTTCTTACGATGACTGAGTGGACATTGTATTAACAGTTGCATTATAGCATTTTATCTGACCTGTGCTATCACAAACAATTTAAATAATTCACGTTTAGGGCATCTTCTGTCAGACACGAGTCATTCAGTACTTCACATGATCTGTTTAAAAACAACCGAAATAATGTGAATGTGCAGTGAATGCTTATGGTGTTATTCACTTCTGGTAATCATCAGCCAGTCCAAAATGATACCATGATAAAGGTGACAAAAGGAAGTCAGTGTTTCAAAACTCAAGAACAGTCAACTCATGGGACAAGTTATAGATGCAGAGTGGATTAAAATAGCAAACACATTAATGCGAATGACACCACAGCCCACAAAAATAGGACAACCTCATTAAAGTGAAGAAAGTGCTCTCACACCAGCAATTATTCTTGATATAACATGTTTTGAAGCAAGCCAGAAGGAAAGCACATATTTTACATTTCCACTTTTCTGTATCTTATAGCCCTCTGTAATGCTCCCACTTTTGCTATGAAGCTAAAAATATTATCCCTTTTACAAAGTAGTTTTATAACTTGCTATACACTGTAACAGTCTTCATAGTAGTCACATTAGCTTTTAAAACACTCGGTTGAATGATAGATAAAGTAAGAGAAGACTTAAACTACTTCTGCTCAAGCTGAAAATAAGGAAATCTGAGCAAAAAAAAAAAAGAAAGACATAAGCTAATACGTAATCTATATTGCACCATACAATATCAAGAATCGTATTTTTATGAAACAAATAGAGAGGCTGTTGTAGGAAGGAATGAAAAGAGATCAGAAAGAAGAAGAACAGCTCAGTGGTTTTCATGGTGTCAAAAAAAATAAAATCTTGGAGTTGCATTTTTCGTTCAAAGTGGTGTACAGTATTCGGGGGAAGGAGTAGTTGCAGCAGCATTCCTGTGTCACTCATACAATATTCTTATTAATTTAATTGCTGAGGAGTGTAAACATGATTGGAATGCATATCAATAATGTGAATATTAAAATATATCTGTATGCTTTGTTGGCACCAGGGTGAAAAATGACCACAAACCTGGAGGCAAATCCTGCAAAATTCTAGCTGTGGCAGGTAAGATTGTCTGCTTTTACCAGCCAAAGTAACTCCTCTAAATATTGCATTTGACCTGCAAAAGGAATTTAAGAATGGATGAGCCATGTGACTAATTAAGAAAAGTTACGTCCCTGTCCTTTATTCTGTCACTGAGCAAAGTTTTCTTTCAGTTATCTCCGTCAGAACCTCAGTTGCAGCACCATGTGATGCCTGGGCTCTTCTGCTTGCCTTACTGGTAAACCTGCACATGCCCATGCAAGGAGGTGGTGTTACCCCCACAGTCCACATACTGGTACATCTCCTGGGAGACCTGCTCCGTGTGGCCAAAGTAGGACGTCGTCACCGTCACCCTGAAAAATAGCCACAGAGTCGACCGTTGTGCGTCAGACAAGGTGAGACGAGCACAGGTGTCGGTCCTGAATCCTACAGTGGTGTGGACAGTCTGGGTGGGACGAGCCAATGAGAAACTGTGCTTTCTTGAACAGGTCTGAGTTTGAGTTTCAGTGGATTACAAGTATTTGTCTGGGGCAGAACTTTTTGGTTGACTTAAGTCTAAAAGAGTAGATCCCAAGAACCACCAATGGCGATTTGGAAAAAATAGCTAAAACTAAGAATTTTTTCACATTAATGATCAATGACCATGACATTCATAATCTTGAACAGTCTGCAGGCTGGCTAACTACATTATCTTGGTATGTACGTATGTGAGCTCAGTGTGGCTAGTGTGAACTAGGAAGGTCTTCGACATATATGACAAGAAAGCATTTTAATTGGTCGATGATTAATTGTTCAACGAAAATACTTTTGTTTATCCCATTTGTCAGCTCTATTTATGTTATAATTGTGCTCTTTTCTGTTTCTCATCCTTCCAAAATGTCTAGACACAGAATAAATCACCCTTTTGCACCGTTTTGATGCATTCAGCTATTGTTAAGTGCATCAAACTGAAGCCTGCAACAGACACTCACAATCAGCCTTTAGCGCCTTTTGTTCTAGATATAAAACCAGTGAAATGCAAGAATAGGCTTTATGGCATTAGCCGCTTCTTTTCTTACCCATTTTCACTGGGATTCAGTCTAATGTTACTTGGCTCGAAAGCTGCTATTTGGCTTTGACCACAGAGGATTAAGTATACCATCTCAAAAAATGTTTGCTTTGCTAAATTTAAATCTGTTTGAATGCCAGTGTTGATGTGCAAATGAGCAAGGCACTCAAAGGTCCATGTATCCCCTGTTGGTCTGAGCAGAGCCCCACAGCAGAAGGCTGTGCTGTTTCTGGGCAGCTCTTGAGTGTGTGTGGGTGAAACTATGTGAGTGTGGAGGAGAGAGTTGTTGAAATTTATATTGATGTATGAAAAGGATAAAAATCCTGATAAATAAAGACAGTATATCACATGCAGTATAAAGAGAAATATTAGAAAGAAATGCGTCATACTTACTGCATCATGACCACTATATTGTGAACTTTAATGGTTGACAAGGTGCAGTAGTCGCTGTTAAAAAAAAAAAAAAGTGATTAATTTAAAATGATCCAAGTGTAAACAGAACATTTCTGACTTCTAGCAAAATACTTACAACATATAACTCATCTCATCAGCGATGGTGGTGGGAACTGTGTAGTCAATCTGCAATAAACACAGTTTATGAAGAGGAAAACTAGAAAACACATTTATGCTAATTACAACAAAAACTAATGGAATTTGGTGCCGTTTTGTCTTAAATGCTGTTTGATCAGTGGCCAGCAGTCCAACAGCGAGCAGTGGTAGAAGGTTCCTCACGGTGTGACTGTAGGCGTGACAATGCTGTTGTGTAGGAAGTGTAAGCTGCAGTCATAACTGAAGTGCATCTGAATTTCACTGGGTTTTTTCCACTCCATTTTCTGCAATCTATAATGAATTGATTTTCTGTAGAGTTCTTTGAGTGTAGCCCTTCTTTGTGTGTGTACAGTGAGGTGTATTCGACCCTACCTGCCGTTCATCCAGCGGTATGATCACCGAGCTGTTGTTGAACTTGGTCTTGCCTATCACCGTCTTGGAGAACTGTACTTGAGCTGTGATGTTGGTCACAGATATGGCATAGTAGTTGTTATTGGTGATATTCAGAGTGCTCTGGAAGGAAAAAGATAAAAAGTGTGAGATTCTGGCAGTAGAGCATTGGATGAAAAATAAAATGTTATTACTAGCTGCAGTAACTGATTTCTTTTGCCCACTTTTTGGCAGTGGAAACCTGGTCAACCTAAGTGGACCTAAGTCCAATATTCACTTTCCTTTTAGGTCTTTTTTGGTCTCCATCAACCCCTGATGGAAATATGTGGTGTTCAGCTGCTAAATGTTCAACAGCATTCACCAGCTAGTCTGCTGTTTGTTATTTTACCTGAACTGTACAGAGCTTTTTTTAGAGTCTTTTGAAGTAGAATAGCTGCCGACTGCAGCCAAAACCAGCAGCGATGAGAGCACAGAGAGTGAACCAAAACACTTCAGTCATGGGCCAGAAAACGAACACAACGACTTCATGAGGTTTCTAAGATTAGAGCCAGGCATAACAACAGAGTTAAGTGATAATTATGTGTCTATAGCAGCACGTACATGAAGTCATGTGATCCACTGTTAACATAAAAATATTGATTATAGCTGCTTTAAGGTTTGGTCAGAAACTTAATTCTGCACACAAGCCAAAAAATCTAATTCTCCTGCAGGGAATTATTACAGGTTTAAGTCAATCTTACTGTAATATTGAGATAGACAATTCGTTTGTCCAGGTCATAGGAGACGTAGGCAGACTTCACTCCTACATAGGAGACATCAATAGAGCGAGGGAACAGGAAGAAAACCGCGAGGCCAGACAGCAGCAGGCACAGTGCCACTGATATCGTGACATACAGCTTTCTGGAGGAGAAAGAAAAGAGAAGTGAGACCCTGAAACCAGCTGATGGCTTCAAAGTCTCTCATGCTACTGTGTGTTCATTGAGTTTCATCATGCAGGCAGCTTATCATCAGACAGTTCTTCTTTAAAAAGAGCACTGACTCCTTGCAGACTTACGTCCTGCTTGGCCTGAGCCTTTGGTCGCTGTATGGAATCAGAGCCACAAGCTGATTCTCTTGGCCTGTTGAGTAATTTGAAGAGAAAGTAAAGCTGTGTCATTTTACTGTTGGATTGAGTAAGGAGCATGCTGTCAGACGTTCACTAAGCAGCTCAATAATATATAATATTATTGAGAAATAGTTTGATTTTGAACTATGTCTTCAGGAGCTTTAAAGGTGAGGGCAGCCATTCGAATCTAATAGGCTTCGTCAAATTCAGTGACTATCTCCTCAAGCTCTGCTAGCTGTCCTGTTCTGTGTGTCCACTGAAAAAAAATCTGATATTGTAAATGGGAAACAAACAAGAGGGGATAAATCTGGCACATGCTAATGTGTAATAGTGTTGTGAAGAAGGAGAGATGGCTGAGAAACAGCCAAAGAGGAGAAGGTCAGAATGGCGCAGGAGGCTTGTAGCTTCTGAAGGAGCACTGCAGGGGTATCTGTGTTTGGGTGCTGAGTTCAAACATCAGCAGTGTTTCTCCAGAATGGCTCACCCCACCTTTAAGAGCACTGCTCTGCATGCAGACTTCAAATTATAATGATGGTGGTTATTGAGCAATGACTGCCTGTATCTAGAAAATTGTACCTCTTGGGATTCTGCCGGTGCCCTGACACGTGGGGCATGTGACGCTGTCCCGTCCGGTGAACTCCACGTAGGGGAACTGAGACACGTCTCCGTTCTTCCCATCCTCCTCTGTTTGACTGTCTCTGTACTCGCCATCAGCCGTTAGCGCGTCCTGACTCTCGTCCTTGTGCTTAGCCAAGTGTGACTGGGACTTGCCCATAGCTGTAGCTGTCTGCACACAACACAAAAGATAGCATGAGGAGAGAGAACTGGCGTGCGTAGGTGCAGCAGCATGTGCTGACTAACCACATGCCACAGAGCCGCTTGAATGTGAAATTGGACTGGGACAGATTCCAGCAAACATTTCCCAGGAGAACAAACTTCAGCTGGTCCTCTGTCCACGATGAAAACCTCTTGTTATACTTCAGACTGAATTCTGCTGGGACTTGAAGTGAGACGAGACTGTGACATATATTCAATGTGTTTTTTTCTTTCTCTATACGAGCACCAATATTTAATTTTGAACATTCTCAAAGATGTAGCAGTTTGCAGTTTTGTCTTAATACTTGTATAATATCCCTCTACAACGATCGTAGCACTACTGTAGCTCTTAAAAGACTGGACACCATCACTTTATATTCTGTATGTTTTCTGGAGCTGCTGCCGAGTCAGTTAGGTGACTTCTTGGCCATTAAGGCCTTAACGAATGAAAAAATTGATTGTCTTTGATTCATCAATCTTCTTAAGTCTATATTAAGTACCAGGATTTAACAGGCCCTTCTGTATGCCTATATTCATCTGAAGAGTAACAGCATTATTGGTTAAAAAAAAAAACGAAGAAAAAAAAAAGCCATGCTTATTTAAAACAGTTATTGTAAGACACTCATCTCAGTGTGTTTTTTACAATTTGTGTTAGGCTACAAAATGACAAACAAATATTTTGGTGGCAGATGTCTTAAAAATCAGCTTTTAGCAGCCTCATATTTTTGTGGTATTTAAATCACTTGTCATAAAGAAAGTAACCAACTACTTTCACACAGATACTGTACATAAGAAGAGCTTTGAGGTACTTGTAATTGACTTAAGTATTTCCATATTATGCTACTTTATAATTTTATTACAATACATTTCAGAGGCAGTAGTTTTAGTGTGGTATTGCTACTTTTACATACTGAAAATTACTGGTCTGAATTCTTCCACCACATAATGTACTGTAGCATTAATATTTTTTACGTGTGTTTACGTGTGCCTGCATTCTGGACATAGCGTTTATGTGCACGTTGAAAAGCCTGGTTATTCATATGCCCGTATACGTGGTCATAACAGCATCCAGGTTTGTGATCGTCTGCCTGTGTGTCTTGATTTATCTCCATCTCGGCCACTGTGAGATGGCTCAGAAACCTGGATAAGATGATGACATGCTGCAGTAACCTGGTTTCTATTGGAGTACTCCAGGTAGTATGTCCAGATTTCTGAAAACCAGGTTAAGATTTTATCCAGGTTTCTGAAACTGGTGTTAGCTGTTTACATGTGCAGAACCTAACCAGGATGCTCGTATGCATGTAAACACACGTAGTTCATCAGTGATGGAAGAAGTATTCAGATCCTTTATTTAAGTAAAAGTTGCAGGACTACTCTGAGAATATACTTTATTACAAGTAAAAGTCCTGCACTGATATTAAGTAATATTACTGAAGCACAAGAATGCACCTTATCCTTATATAACTTATTATCTAAATCAAGAGAACTCACAATGCTTCACCATTATACTGTTATATGTTAGATTATTATTACTGATGCATTCATGTGGAATCAGCATTTTACTGTGATAATGGTCCAAATAGAGCTGACTTGAACTATTTTATGTACTGTTGGGTAGTTCAATATATTTTCTGCACAACATGATGAAGTAATAAAACATGATGCTGAATTGTTTTGTTTTATAAGTTCAACAAACACCATATGATTGTTTTGTATGAAAAATTTTAGTCTGCAGAGTAATTAGTAACTAATGCTGTCTGATAAATGTCGTGGAGTAGAAGTATAAAGCAGCAGAGAATGGACGTACCACTACCTCAAAATAGTACTTAAGTACAGTACTTTTACTGCGTTACTCTCCACCTCTGCTGCACAGTAGATGTGTCCCTAAATGCCTCCCAGTCCATGTTGGTGAGAATAATCGGGTCACCCACTGCTCTTAGGCCACAGCTGCTGCTGTTGATCACTGCTAACGGTACACTGTGTGCGCAGGAACCAGGAGACCCACAGCATGAAAAATAACGAGATGTCGCCGACGGATCGCAGGTTGTCATCAGCTCAGACACCGTCCACGATGTGTGCTGCGTCCACATAACGCTGTGCACAGAGCAGGGACCAGGCCGCCATACTGCGGTGATGAGCCTCAGTCGAGAACAGAACGTACCGGCCGCAACAAAACGCGTCTAACGCCGTCATTAATGCGGAGAGCGACACTTAAGTCTTTACATCACTGTTTAAATACAGTCATTATTTCATGTCGTCGCGTTATTCTGACATTTAATGAACAAATCGCAAGAACCAACAGTCGATCTGTAGAACATTCCGGACCATCATCAGGAGCATTAATCACCACTGAAGCTAAGCTAAGCTACACGTCATGTTTGTGTTGCCTAACGTCTTACCTGCTGTGTACTTTACTCTGACTTGTTTGCCATCAGTAGCACCGTCGTTGTTAGTTGTGGTTTGCACACCAGTGAAGAAGAAAGCCGACGGGAACGCCCCCTCCTCTCCTCATTGGACAGACTCCTGCTGGGGATAGATCGGCTTCCACCGAGCGGACCAAAACAACACGGTGACACGCTTAGACCTCCAGGAACACTACACGATCGTTAGTGACTCAAACTCTCATAGAAAACAAAATAAAATCACTATAAATCCACTGATGGGCTGTGGTTCCTGTAGAAACACCCGTGCTCTGCTCTATCAACTAAGTACAACTAACATATGGTAAATGGAAACACCCCGTTATATTATTGATCAACATTTCTGCAGCATTATTGTACTATTGCAGCCAATATGGTGAGGCAAATTTAAATATTTTTATTCCTCAGATTTGTTTTTGAGCATGTCCACTCCACCGCTGATTAGTATTATTATGTATTACTGCATTATTATTATTATTATTATTATTATTATTATTATTATTACTAATGTATTATCACTCAATCAACTTTTTGATATTGCAGTCAGTAGTTCAGTGGCAAAATTCAACACTAATGACTTAAAAGAAGAAAGTACAGCTTTAGTACAGAGATGAGAATATTTACTTTTGTAATGAAATAAAATTTAGCTTATCATCTCAGTTCGATTAGTTATTGGATTAAAGCAACAAGGATTTTAGAAGCATCACAAACAAGACGAAATATAGACGGAGATATTCAGTATGCTGTTGAAATAGTATGGAGTCCAAAATTAGCCACGTCTCAGACTAAAAGGCATCACAGCCAGCGTTCGGGAACTTTGTCCTGCATGATGTGAACCACACATCATCACAGCATCCTGGATGAAGGATGGCTGCTGTTCCTGGAAAATCTTGTCAGCTGACAGAAACATGTCAAAGAAGTTCCTGGTGTGAGCAAGTTTTGCCACAGCTGACACCGCTGTCTCTGTTAAACAGCTCCAATGCACCACATTATTCCATTAAGCTGCCACTAACCGAGGTATCTCAGTGCAACCTGGATCTCAGAATACTGAAAAGTAGATAACGAGGTTTGATAATGAATGGAAACAGCTGGACTTAGTGTCAGGAGATGTTCCCGAAATGTTTTTTAGCCAAGTATTATTGTTAGCATTTAATTTTGCCCTTTTTTGTTGTTTGTATTTGCTTGTTTGTTTGTCTTGCCTTTCCTGTCCATATGTGTGCAGAGCAGTGTATTCTTCTCACTGGAGTCGTTCATCCCAACTGAAATGTACAACAATATCTTCTCAAGTGCAGTTCAACATTTGGCATTGGTAGCTTTTTCTCAGAATATTGGCCGTAGTGTTTTTATTGGCAGTAGTACTTTTATGGCAGGTAGTTGTTTTTAAACTCATATATACACATAATGTATCATATACGTAATTGATTTTTTTGTCCTGTCTGCTCTTTATCTTGACACTTCTGTCCCATTTATCTTTGCTGTTTTTGCTTTTTAATACTTGCTGATGATAACAATTTAATTTCCTTGATGCAGGACCAGTAAAGGCTTATCTTACCTTACCTTATCTTAAATACTGACTGTATATACAGGTCATGAAACTTTTTAACCAAAATTGAGTTAGAATTTGCTCAGGGCGGTTCAACTATACACACTTTAAATAATAAGCTAAACAACTACTGCCTGCAAAATTAAAAGCCCAACTCCCTGAAACAAAGCTCTTACCAGACCTTTGTTTCAAATATGCATGAAACAATTATTTGTTATTGAAATTGTCTCTGTAGTTATTATATTTCAGCATACGTTTTAAAAATGTTTTGAAACATCTCTGCTCACTTTAAATCCAGAATCCAAATGTTTCTTCACGCTGAGTGGTTGTACTTGATTACTGGCTGTTTGGATATACTTTCCATCAGCCAGATGATGGCAGTGTGCTGCCACCTGTGACTGTATGACTCAGCAGCACTGTGGCACTGAATCCTCTTGTCAACAACAACATGGTCATTAATGCCCATGAGCTAACATCAAATTATAGTGATAATAGATTTATTTTAATCTATCTAATCTCTCTGATTTCAGAGCAACTACTATGAATAATGCAGAACCTGGACAGATGAGGGAAAAGCTCCCTTGGCGAATTGCTAATAGAAATAATAAGCTGTAATGTTGTGCTGAGACTGACCTGGGTCAAGGTAATATTTGTGCATGTCAATTAGTGTTTGTTTTGAGCACCAGATATATCTGGTTTAATGATTGAGGACAGTACAGATTTTCAGTTTTTTTCACTTTTCTGTGAGTAACTCCATGACGCCTCTGAGTCATTGTGTGCTGCTGTGTGCAGAAACCATCTGGTAGTCACGTTAAACGTGCTAAAAATAAATAGCAAATGCTATTTGACACAGGTTGGCTTTAACAATGACCTACTTGGCATCGTCAACAAGTTTGTCATAATGCCAGGTCTAAATGACAGAAATGAGCATCAGCAGTGGCTCTGAATATCCCCTTAAATGCGGATTTCCTGTTTTAGAGAAAATATGTTTTTAATGATGTGTATTTGCAGTATTTTTAAAGGTTTTATAAACAATCTAAACTGTGCCTTCCTTGGAGTTCCACAATAATCAAATGATGATTGCCCACCAAGAAACAGTAACTTGAACCTGGAGGACCGGAATGTGCATCCTCAAAAAGCTTCATAATGCAAATCTGCTGCTGCTGATACAAGAGTTTTATGATCAGAACACTTCCTCTTATATCATTAACTGGGCTGGAAATTACCACCAGCTATGAACCAGTAGGTGGTGGTGGGTTTGTCAACTCACGAGGCACTTTGGCAGGAAACCAGCCATTGTTCAGAGCTCCAGTTGCATTTTAAGGAGGCCATCAATGCAGTTTGTTTCCTTTCGTCTGAGCTGCTGTGGAAAGGTGTTCTGCTTTTGGTAATCTGTCATCCCACCAGTTGAGAGATGTTCACGTTCTGATTTCCAGTCCCTAATGTTTAAGCCAAGCATGATATATTGTAATCCTACTGTCTCTGGTGTTCATTCCAGTTAAGAGCTATTGAAATTGAGCGTCAGTGCAGACTGTGCTTTTCTGTCATTTCATTTTGTTATACTTTGCTTTCCAAGCATGGGTGACTCCCCGCTTTCAGGTGCCAATATTCCTCACCTTAAAGCCATAAAACCTTGTGTGATTGTTTCTTGCAGTTAGTTTGCATCACATTCTGACTCCTAACAAGCCACACTGCGCTTTGCTGGAGAGCAAACTGAGGCATCATGGTGAGGAGATCAGATACCAGCACCTGCCAAACAATCTAACCAAAGAGGAAAATGTGCTGTCAACTTACTTGTTATAAATGTAATGCTTGCCAATGGCCAAATGAGTTGCAGGTATTCTGTTCTCCCTAATCGCAGAATCCTCTCCTGTCACTGCAACTCACAGCACCGATACAGTCATGTAGTACACAGAGAGGGCTAATTCATTTTGAATCCCTGTGAGGCATATGAAAACACCTCAGCACTAGTCTGAGGAAGCAGGTTAAAAGTGGCAGCGCTGGTCCAGTCTGCTGTGTGAGGAAGCTGCCTGTGTGTCCCCGATAAGAGGCAGTGAGTGGTGAGGACACATCAGCCTACTTCAGGTGTCAGCACTTCAAACCAGAAGCAGGGCTTCAGAGGGAACGTGTACAACTCCATATTGCAGAGGTGAAGTGGAGGATATTCCCAGTTCATAGTATTTGATGTGTGGTGTCAACTTGTTCTTAACCTAAAAAAAAAAAGAAAAAGAAAAATGAATTCTCGGAGTGGTGACTCACTGGATTTCTGCCAGTGTTTTCTTCCTATAGTGTGAAACCATAGACTTAATATATAATTGACAAGCCTCTTGTGGTATATTACTGCAATTTATAGCATTGTAGTGTACGGCGGCTTGAGTTGTTAGGCGTGATGCATATGATGGCATGAAATACCTGGTCTGTTTGATTTAATGGGAAATTACTGAGCACCATTAAGAGGTGTACACCTATCAGTCCCAGTCGTAAGATGTTGAAGGCTCATAAATTGAGCCCTGACAGTGAAAATATACAGAAATGACTGTGCTCTTAAACACCGTATTAACAACTGCTTAAGTGAATTGCAGTTGCGTTGCACTTCATAACAAGGGAGATACTGGTTCGAATGATTTCCTGATCTCATAAAAGAAGCCTTAAATAAATTAAATGGCTAAGAATCGCTGTGCCGGGGTCAGTTACAGCATAAATACCATTCATCCCGGGTGTTTGTCTGGGCTTAAATATACAGAGTGGACTCATCCTAATAATTATTAAAAAAGTGAGATTAGTTGACATGAACTCGTGCCCTTTTGAAATGGATTCTCAGTAGGAATATATGCACCCAATAGAGCCTACATAAAAAAACTGCAGCATGGAAAAATAGCATATTGAATAAAATTTAACAGGGATTCATCATGGTCTGGCCCAGCAGTAGAAGGATTTATTTTGCACAGGACTCACCAGACCTTTTTACACAGCGGGAAGAAGAAGCACGTGTTGAGGAAAGGATGAAAAAAATCGGCCATGCGGCTAAACATGATGTTTGGTTCTGCTAAATATGTGGAACAAATTGAATCCCCAATTTGCAAATGAGTGATGTTGACTGTTCAGTGAATGAAATTAGCAGAAATTGTGATAACGATGGTTCCAATTTTTGAGTTTTGAGGAATTTGACAGCCTACTACATTTCATGATGGCATCAAATACACGCACATCAACTGCTCGCACAGAAGGAAATGGTTTCAGGGTTAATTTGAAAACTTGAAAGTACATTTTTTTCTGAGAGCACATTTAAACAGACTTCTGCTGCAGCACAGCATTGTTGATGCTTCACTTTTCTTGTTTTGCAATTATGCCTCATCACATGGAAGAGCTTGAACAACTTTTTCTTTTCAAAACAAGAGCATTCATTCTTTCCCTGAATATTTTCTTCATCATGAGACAGGAGGAAAGAACATGAAAACACAGAGTATGGCAGCTGCCGCAGAAAAGAATCAGAGGGAAGGCATCCAGCAGAGCTACTGTATGCTTCCAGGCATTTAACCAACACTCGTCACTGGCACTGCTGTGACACTTTAGGGACCGGATAGATCTCAGCAGGGAATCTGTGAAATAATTCCAAGCAGATCTACCATGCTTGGGCAGTTGACAGTACCCTTTAGTTGTTGTTGTCTCGTGCAGCTGACCCGTGATTCAACTCTGGTCAGCTCAGCCAGCGGTGTTCACATCTGTCCCGCTCTGGCAAAGATCACATACTTACATGCTCCTCACAGCCTGCTGGGTTTGGTATAAGCTGCAGGTTTGTGGTGTGCTCTTCGGTCATCACAACCTTGTGACAAATAGATCATAAGAAAGTGGCAGATTACTTCTTTGATCAGTTGTCCTCTACTGCATTGTAAAACTCACTGCCCATTTAGATTTTCAGAACCAAAAATTGTGTCACATGGTGGTCGGGTGCCTGCCAAGGCGGCTGGTTGATGCACGGACCAGCTCCTGTGACATTTCACCAGCGTTCTGTCTGGAGGCTGATGGCTATTTTCCACCCTGCTAATAAAACATGTAATCTTTGAGCAACATGCAACATTTCTGATCAGCTCCTGATGGAATCCAATCTGATGCTTTATTTTAACACTGTGGTTGGAACGCAGCAAAAAATAAAAATAAAAAATAAAATAAAAATCTGACGGATTTACAAAGAGGGTTAGATAATGGATAAGGAAGACAAAGATGGAAGAAGAATTCAAGTATGTTATCATGTCTGAATATAACACTCTATTCAGGATATATGGCTAAAATAATTGTGCCTTAATGTAACTTAAGAAATTGATTAATGTATATTTATATAGTGAATTAGCAGATAGATATTAGTGGAGGGTGCACTGGCAAGATATGAGCTATTTTTCTGTACACTTAGAGGCTGTCACTGGTTTAGCTCACTCTGCTGTCTTCCCACACTCTCAGTGATGTGCACACTTGTGGTCAGTTAGCAAGGCAATCAGCTGGAATACATCGCATTAATCCTGCTTTGGAGAAATGGAAGTTACACTTCCCACTGGGGGAATGACACAGGAAAGTCTAAACTACACATTTTGGTTATGGGGAAAATCATAATAAGCACCCAGAGTTTAAGCTGTGTTATGAATATAAAACAAGAAAGTTAATTACTCAATGAAATAAAACTTATAGGATTAGGATGCCGTATAGTTATCCCAAACATTGGCAGTGTTGCGAGACAGATGCCTCGGCATATGCTGCCAAATGTATTTGTTTTTTCATTTTGGTTTCAACAAAATCTTACAGGTCACCCTTTTAAAACTTGATAAAGCACTTCACTTGGTCTTGATTATCACACAGGAATGGTAACAGCCCTTCAGGTGTTTTGACCCCAGTCAGATTGTGAAAAGCAATTGTAAATATCTGGAATACAAAATAAATGGGACACAATTTGTATGCAATGTTAAGATGTGCTGAATATTCAAAAGAGCCTCAGGATCAAGCAGTAAGAGGTTCTGCTCTTAAAATACAGTTGTTGACAGTTGACCTCAGTCACTGGTAGCATTCAGGAAGAGGCTCTTTCTTCTGTCTGCAAGGCTATTTTGGTGTTCCACGGCAAATGGGATGTGACAGTCGGTAGCTACTCTAATCTCCTTGATCACCTTTTAATTTATTAAATTGCAGCTTGATTAGGGAACAAGAGAGGACAGGACAGAGACAGAACGGGACACAACATTGAGAGCTGGCTGGGTGATTGTTGGTCGTGTTTGGCGTGCCTTGACCCAAAGAATTGTTGGTTGTTGGTGCATAGGGTCTGTGCGTTTGACAGTGATGATGGAGGCCCTCATAGTCTTTCTCTCTAACTTAGCTACGTGTGTGTAACTCTGTTCTCGTCATCTCTCTGCTGGTACCTGACGTTTTTTTTAAACATCACGTAAAGGAGAAACCCTACCTGCTCGATACGACTGAGGTTTTAGAATATAGATAACACAGCTTGAATTGTGCAAGACAAACCTGATTTCTTGACTCGATTTTAGAGGATTGCATGTAACAGTCAGACAGAGTATTATCTAAATAAGTCTGTTTCTACTGCTGATGCTCAATGGGCAGTTCGACCTCTATCATATTTCATTCATTCATTCATTCATTCATTCGTTCTTGACCTGTTGATGTAGCAGACAGTTGGCTAATCATTACAAACCCTGTTCTTTTTGCGAGAACATGATGAATTGATTGGATAATATGGAATTTTCAGAGGCAGGAAATGTTTCCAACCTGGCTCTAATTCAGCCTAATTCAATAAGTTTAGCCATTGTGATTATGGGTCATGCTAACTTTGCACTTGCCACGGGGTGTCCTGATAGGCTAATGATTAGGGAGGACACCACATGACCTACAGCTGCGGCCAAGGACTTGTGTTGCATGTCAAACCCCGTTATCTCCCCCTGTTCCCTGTCACATATACACTGTCCTGTCTAATGAAGGAGGACATGCCAAATAGATAATCTTAAGAAGAAAAAAACACAATTTAGGCTTTTCAGCAGCACTGGCCTCCAGAAGCTTTCCAAATAAATTTACATTTTACAAAAATCATTTTACGGATCTCGGATCAGATGAGTGAGACAAAGTGAATAAAGAAGTTAACTGCCTGGATTAGCTGTTGAAGTCAGCTGCATTGGAATCTTCTTCTGGGGCAAAGGAAATCATTTATAAGTCTGCAGTTTCTCCTGAATCTCTACAACGGAGGTGAGAATGTAAATTTAACATCACCCATTGTCAGAATGGTCACAGTGATAAGGAGAAAGCCCAGGTAGAAATATGTCAGAAATTACCTTCAACTTCTTTTCCTAAGTAAGTCAGATCCAAACTGATTATCCACCAACATGTGTGAAACATAAATAAAAGAGAATGTCATAATTTGCTCATCTATTTTGACATACTCAGTTTAAAAACAGTACAAAGACAATACATTTAATCTTTTTCTTCATCAGCTTCATTGATTTCTGTAAATATCTGCTTATTCTGAATCTGATGCAGCAACACGTTTCAAAGACTGGGAAAGATGTGGAACACTCCAAAAGCACCTGTTTGGATCATTCCACAGGTAAACAGGCTCATTGATAACAGGTGATAGTGATTGGGTAAAAAAGAGGCGTCCTGGAAAGGCTCAGCGAGCGAGGTTAACCACTTTGTGAACACATGACTGGATAAAAGATAGAACCGCGTTGGACTCAGAAACACTTCAGAAAACTGTTTGTTTGCAAATGACTGAATTCTTTTTTTATTTTACGAGTCAAAACTTTTTTTGGAATCGGGGTTGTAGAATCACAAATGTTCTCATTTTACATGTGAAAGATCCAAAGTCCAGCTAATCTCACGAACTAATTTAAACTGGTTTTTGTCTAACTGGCCCCAGAATGTGTTGGCCACTCATTTGTGTTGTGTCCTCCATTAATCAGAAGCAAAAAATGAGAATGCATGAGTGGGTTTGGGGTAATTATTGATCAACATCCCTATCAACCCCCTGCAGATGTATTCAGGTCACGCTGTGCTTTGGGATTGGATAAAATTCCTTCAGTTAAAAAATATGAAAATGTCCTGAATTGCAGTGATGAGGTTTTTTTTCTGTGAAAGCAGACAATAATTTAAGTGTCACACATGCGCAAAGCTTGTGGGTGAGTGCAAGGACGAAGGGCTGTCTCCACTCTCATTTTTGTTTAAGTCTCAGCTAAGAAGCATAGCAACGGCACATTGAGGAGTTAATGAGCTTTACATACAAACACGGACACGCATGCACACGGAAACACAGACTGTAGCCAAGAACATGCACGCACAAGAAAAGCATATACTCTCAATAAAACACCCACCCACCCACACACATGCACATTCTTGCCTGTCAGATCATATTAACATCAGGTCAGGCTGCTTTTTTGAGCCGGTTGCTATGGCAGCAGCGAGAGAAAAATGGCCGTCTATGGGCCGTTCCTACAGGCGTCTCCAACAACAGGGCTGCAGCAGTAAGACTGGTGTACAGTCACTACTAGAGGTTGCTGCCCTCCACTGCACTCAATGTAATCTGAGCGTGAATAACTGAAGTGCTCTTGATACATATGAAATGAATGCAGTTTGTCATCATAAAAAGGGATCAGAACCTTTCAGGCCTCCACATTTATCCATTACCAGAGTTGTAAAAGCTCCAGAATAAAGTTTGTGCTTTTAAAATTTCTCCCTGAGGTCATCTTGGCGATCGTGTTAAGCAGCAGGTTTGACGTTAAGTTGTCTTGGGTGTGAAGGTGAACTACATAAATCATTGTTACTTTATCTCTTTGTCTCATTTCTCTTTCCCACAGCTGCTTAATATGAATTTTACATGACACGCTTGCATAACAATAGTTATAAATGTGCTGATTTCTTTCCTTTTGGCCCTAAATCAGTGTTGTGGGTAGTCCTGTATCTAAAACGTGCCCTTGGGAGTCCTCGAGTCTAATTGCATTAGTTTCATTTGGCAGATGTCAGAATCCTGACTGTCTATCTTATTGTGGCCAAATTTTACCAGTAACGTTATAGAATGGTGCCAAGTTTTTATCGGCTGTGAAGTGAACTGCACTGTGCCAAGACTTCTTGTCATATCCCTGCAAGCACAAGTTGTTTCCAGCAAAGTGAGCACATGCAGAGTAAGAAATGAAAATCGCTACAATCAAGCACAATAAACACATAGGGACTGTGCGCTTTGGGCAGGATCCTGCAAACAGTGTTTCCCAGATCCCAGGTAGCCTTAAGACGTGGTGCCAACCTTTAGCACGTGCTGGCATGTGGCGCCTCCTCCAGGGTTATCACTGTGTTTTATATGTAATTCACAACAGGTGTGACTCTGACAGCGCTGTAGAAGCTTCAGTATCTGCCGCCGTGAAGGTGCTGCGTATGCTGGCGTGATGTGGAGGCAGAGATTTGGCATGTGGGTCGAGTCGTTCCCCCCCCCCCCCGCCTTTGCAGTGGCTTGGCAGAGTGGCCACTAAAACAGCAGCCCTATCTGACCTCGTTCTGCTTCAGCCCCTTTTTGGTCGCTTCTGATAATGACACTGACCCATATCTGCTGTGACTATTCATGGACGGTTTGGTTTAGGACACAAACAGGTTTGTTTGTTTTTGAAATGAAGTTTTTATGTAAATATGTCAAGAGGGAACCAAAATGAGACTGAAGACAACACTGCCTCCATGCACATGTACCTGCATGCAGAAAAGTACCCACACTGCAAGTTTGATAGAAAGCAGATAAAACAGTTGGAATATTCTGTTAATTCTAATTAGTAATTATGATTCAATGTTTGAACTTACTGTGTGACTAATCTTTGGGTTTAACAACCATCACAAACCATTTTGTTTTTAATTAGCAAAATTCACTATGAATTGATTTCATGATTAATAATTAAACTTGAAAAGCAAGACATGGAAAGATTCTGCAGGTTTGTGAACCTTTGGCCTCATTTACCACAGCATATTTCTAAATGTGTTGATTATATAAGCACCTTTTCCACATCATTGCTCATGGAAAAAGCAGAAAAGTTAGTTTGATCTGCTAAATCATGTTTTTTTTTAGTTGGAAATGTGTGCCAAGCTTTTGTAAATCAGTTGACTTTGTTGGCTGTGATCTTGGAAGGCAGGTAACTACTCAAATTGATTCGATGTGCTTTGATTGGCGGAGACAGTGCGCTTGATGGTAGTGGATGTGGTTTTATTTTACACCCACGTGAAGCAGGTTTGTGTGTCAGTGTCAGAATATCTTGTTTGCAAATTAAACATACTTATGTGGATACACCAGAATAAACATCTTTAAATGCAATCAAATTAATTGCAGGAAATATTGCTCAAGTACAAACATTTGATTAATTTGCCCTTTCTGAGAGAGGTCTGTGTTTCTCATGCTGAGCCGAGGCACAGATTCATTGATTTTACGGGTTAAACAACATCAAGGCATCTGAGATACAACGGGCTAAATTTTGTTTTCTTCACGTCGTACAGCTCAGCTCTCACATCGTCTCTGTCGAACACTGCCGTCCTCACACCTACGCTCATATCAACACACTTCACATTACACGCACACAGACATTAACAAACACACATCTCATATATCCAGACAATAACTCACACACAGCAAATGTTTTCTTTTGGCGATTTTTTTTTTCCTTTTTTGTTTCATATTTCTTTTTTTCCTTTTCGCTCATGTTTTTTTGCTTATCTTTTTACCACCTTATATGTCATATTTTGAAAAAAATAGTTTTTCAGACATTAAGGCTTCATATGGTCACTGTGTCAATGACCTGCAGCAGGTCCTCACTTCACTTGTGTTCACAACAATGGTTATGTGTCATTGTGACATTACAACCAAACTGTTTTTAATCCAGAAGTCCGGATGTTTCATCGCTTACTGATCCCTGCTTACTCTGAACATATGACTTGCATGCAGCATGCTAAAGGTTGAGGTTTTTTTTTTTCTTTTTCCAAATAACAGAAGAAACATCTGATCATAGCCATGGAAACAGATTATTAGTGTCATAACTTGTGGGGAAAACAAAAAATAGTGTCTCTCGCAGCAATTGAAGGGTCTATGTTGTGGTGTGAAGGACAGATATCATTAGGGTGGACCACAGTGCAAAGATCCTCTTGACCGGCAGAGACAGGTACTCCACACATGCTGATGTGCTTGGTTTACAAAAAAGCACATTAACATATTAATCTGAGAGTTCATCAATTGATTAAATTGCTGTGTCCTGTAGTGGAGGGTGGAAGTCAAGTCTGAGTGGAAATCAACAATTAATCAATGTTAAACTAAATGAGGCAGCAGTCTTTTTCCCAGAGAAGACCCTGTGATGCTAATGGATGTTGTTCCTACAGTATGTGTCATCGGACTAATTGGCTTTGGCTGGTAACCCGTTGATGAGGTCAACAGGGAGTGGTCAGTAAGAGTAAACCCATCATCTTATGGATTTCTTGCCTCGGAAGGTCTGGCTGCATGCCCCAGTTTCCACCTGCCTGCATTATATGCTAAGACTATAATATACACCATGTGCTTATCTTGACATTGTCCTTCACAGCAAACAAGGAATTTATTTACCGTCCAACTTTGTTCTTAAATTGTAGAATTTGTGCCAAAACTAAAACTTGGAACTCTCCTGCCAATTTGAAGATGTCTCTAAAAGCTTGTACAATGCTTTTCTGAGGATTTATTATTTTAATTAATTTTAATTCTTCATTTTCTCTGTTGTCTCCAGAGCTTTTTACACATTTTTACAACCATAAGTAGCTCCTTCAGTTCCACTGAGGGTTGTATTTTGGCTCCATAATGCCTATCAACATCTCACTCCGAATTCAAGTGAGTTTATGCAAGCATTTTTCAAGTATACTCCAGTGTGAATGTGCTACACAGTGAAAACAGGGTTAGAAATCGCATAATGTAAATGCAGTAGGGATTTTTTGTTGCGACTACTGTGTGTACATAGATCAGTTACCACACCTGAGATTGTCAGAGGAAACACAGGGATGTTAAATACATGCCTGCATTCATTTTTATAGTAAAACACCTGAAAACATGTCAAAATAAAAGTTGTTGCCTGTAACTTTCCTCTACACATTTTGTGAAACTGGACTTAAACATCGTCCTGACATTAAAGAGGAACTCCATTGATTTAGCTCATAAAGGTCAGTTCACTAGACAGTGAGAGAGCTACACAGCCTGTAAAAACTGTTGTTTAATGTCGTCTGGAGCTCTGCAGGGAGCTCTGTTCAATCTGAGAAAATAGCCCCTGATGATGTAATCAGTATTTTCTGAGTTAATATATTTCTGGCATATGGAGTGTTATATTGGATCACTCACACACTGGAGGTGTGGATTTTGAGGAAGTATTTAATGAAAATTGTTGAAATTTTTTGGAAATGTGGAATTCAGTTTTTTTGGAGCTTGACCCTCACAAGACACTGAAAGTCAGGATATCGCGACATCTTCCGCTTCAATTTTGGCCATTCTGTTTAGACATGTCAGCGTCGCTCTGGTGATATTGCTTTCCTGATCCTCCACTTTGGTCCAGACCGAAATCTATTCGTTACAGATATCCATGATCCAAATGAATCCTCATAACTTTGGTGACTTTTTGTCTATTGCCACTGTTTGTGCTTCACAGTGAAGTGTCTGAACAGCTGTTGCATGGATTGCCTTACAGTTTTGTGCAGGCATCCGTGGTCTTTGTGAACTTGTGGCTGTTCATCTAACACCATCATTAATACTTTGGTTTATCTCTCCCGCAGACTGGGTTTCTTTACAGCAAGCATTACAGCCTCACAGCGCCGCTGGCGTGGCTGCAGACTCTTAAGGTGCTATCAGACAATGTGTGGTTGCCTCTGCTGCCTCCGTTCCTTCCAATGTAAACACATCAACAGTCTAGTCTGGTTTATTTATGTTTTCACTGATATCTTCTCTGACTCATACACCTTTTCACAAGAGGTGAACAAACATATTAATCACTGGAAACAGTTTTGGAGACGGATTAGCTTCAAAGTTTAATCATCAGGCCTGGGCTGATAACTAATGTGTATTGTATTAGTTAGAAAAACAGGCTTTATCGTGTTGATATTAATTGTGTCGTATTGCAAACAGTTTCCTCAGTTTTAAGCGACAACGTGCTTTATTTAGCTGTATGATGACATTAGAACAGGTGGATAAACAGCAGCCTGTGGTGTGTGGTACAGGTTGTTAGCAGGATTGAAGGAAGTCACGAGCCGCGGTGGCAGCGCTGCACCCTGCTGACACCGACTTAAAATACAGGACGTCTACGTCGCCGCGTGGCAGCTGCAGCAGTGGCGACTGCTCGCTGTCTGAAAGCACACGGTCTTGTTTTAAACTCCTTCAGCTCTACCCTGTTTTGTTCAAAACACTTTCACATGGGTAGAGATGCTTACAACATTCACTCATCATAGCTGCTCTCCAAATATAAGAATGTGTTCTGTGACTGTGTACGTTTGAGATAATAGGTCACACATATACACACGCTCACACTCTCACTGGTCTGTGTTCCTGTCTAACTGGGGATGGTGTGTGTGAACACTGCAGTTGAGGATTTAGGTCTTAAGCAAACTGGTCAGAGCTCCTCTGTGAGTCGTGTGTCTTTGTGTGTGTGAGAGAATGACAGAGATGTATTGATAGACTTTAGCTACTGTAGCATACTGGAAATATTGCAGAGAGAGAGAATTAGTGTTCACATCATCTGGCTGGCTGTGCATGCATATTACAGTAGCTGCTGATAGTTTCTGTATATCCGTTTGAACTCTGGGTAAATATTTATCTTGCCATATGGCTTTTCATCAAATGTTTAGAAATATCTGCAGTTCTTTTCCCTGTTGGCATGCCAGGATCTCTGATCTGTGCTGCAGAAGACTCCTGTAATGACTTAGAACTACCCTGACCTCATGGTTGATCTCATAAAGCCATTACCTGCCTTGTGCTAAAGATTCCTTAGGATGGATTACAGGTCACTCACTTGGAGATTGGATTAGTTTGATGTGGCTTACAGACAGAGTTTGGCATCCAAATGTTTGCTCATCAGATCTCGGTTAAGTGAACCAGATATTGATAATGCTACGTCCTTTCTTTTGTGGTGATGAGCAAATGGGCACAGATGGGCGCTGCTTTTACATTACTACTTCATTAAATACTATTCTGAGGAAACATGGTGCTGAGTTGTTCTTTGGAGTCGTATCCTTGCATCCTTGCTTGCTATGGACGCCTCTGTAAGCTGTACAATGACGCTGTATTTACAAATGTTACTCAGCCCAGCTCTGCTGAATCATCCCAGGCTCCTCGGGTGACACTGCAGTTTGTGCTAATCTTAATGTTGGGATGCTTCACTGTGAAACTGTCCCTGGTGACTTTGGTGCTTACTTTTGCCCAAGGCAATCACTGCAGCAGCTTTGTCTGAGGAAAGATGTATGGGTACCATTTCACAGAATGCAGCATTTAATCAATTCCATAACACTGTGGTCAACGAATCAAACATAGCTTTCCCCCGTCCTTCTGCTGCAGCAGACAGCATTGCAATATTACAATCAGTTGGTTGGGCATTGGTGTGTGTAGCTTGAATCTCTTCGGTTCAAAATCTCTTTTCTCATACTGGAAGAGACCTAACATGTAATCTGTTAATGCAAAAAAAACAAAACAAAACAAAAAAAACCACTTCTGTCTTTGTGCTGAAATGTGGATTTTTACACGCATGATTGATTTAAGTCTTCTAGTTCGTGTCAAGTTTATTTTTTGTTGGTAACATTGTTGTGTACACTTTGTGCTTTCTATGTTTAGATTTACACTACTGAATGTACAAAGTTGGAATTTAGAGCTCATGATAATTTTATACTTTGTGGGCTTCTATAAATCCTGAAACGGCTGTATGAATGAAATGTAGTATTATCCATATTCGTGCTGCTTATCGGGGTCAGGATCACGTTGGCAGCAAAGCTCCAGGCAGCCTGAATGATGTACAGGTGAGGCTGCTGTAAAGCACCTGCTTCCAGCAGTCTCTGAACTGAGTCGATACTGTATGCTCTGAAGGTATGTACTGTAGGTCCTGAAATGAATTATGGCACGGCTGCGCTCAGCTTTTGTCTGTCAGTCTGCGTGGTGTGAATCTGACATCCAGAGCAGCAGCACAAACCTTTCTCTACAAATCCAAGAGAAGGATTACACCTTCCTCTCAATACCTCACAATTCTCATTCAGGACTGGGTGTTTTTCCTGTTGAATAAAATTTTGATGAGCAGTCTTATAATATTTGTAGTAGGCACATTTCTGATCACTGTCAGCGAAGCTTCACATCTTAACAGGAACGTAGACAAAGCTTTGCATTGTGTCAGCACTGGGTGGCTTTGCTGGACAGCTATCTGTGCCGTTCTGTTGGTGCTTTCTAGAACATAATCTGGACTGGTCTTCTCACCAAGCATATAAACCGTTAGAATTTACTCAAATATATATTCTGCTGAAGAAAACGAAGTGCATTAAACCAGCAGAAACTTGAAGATTTGTTGAGATTTGCTGAGGCTGGAATGCTTTAGAACCACACTCTGGTAAATGTTAGTAAAGTTAGATTTGAGCTCAGTTCTTAATTTCCGATGCTGAACACGGGTTGTTTAGGGCTCAAGAAAAACCTCTGCTGTAACTGCTGCAATCGCTTTCTGCTATTGCTGCAATTGCTGCTGCTGTTCATGTAGTATTTTGTATGCCCCACATGTTCCCCAGCCTCCACCTATAGGCTTCGAGTCAAGGATCCCCTGGGGGAAAGTCTTCGTTGTCACTCCCCAGTTGTGTTGTAGAATGATGAGGTTGGACATTACATGCTGTATGACTCTATGCATATTCTTCATTCCCATAATAATCTGAGCTGGCTGAGTGAAATACATATATTCTGGAAGAAAATGCATGACTTTTGTACTCTTTAGTGTGAGGCTTCATAAACCTCTTTCCAATTTGTCAATCTCTTCAGCAGCCTCTTTCACCAGTATGGCAGACACTGAGCACCAAACAGCACAGAGGTCTTTGAACAGGGTCCATTTCAGCTCACATCCACATCTTCTGTGGAACACACAAGAGGCTCCAAATCAACCCTGTCATTGACAAATTATATTTGTTGACATCAAAGTGAGTCTTGTAATCGGCATTCGCAGTGTACACCCTCACAACATGTTGAAGGTTACCACATGGATCTGATCCACATTACCACCACATTATGTGAACTTATTGTCGATGACAGCATAGTCCTTCTCTGAAAAACCTCATCAGCTCCCCAGTCATTGTCCCAACAAGGGATATTGTGGCTTGTTGTTAAATGCATGCTAGTGGAGTTGATTTATGACTCTGACCATGGACAACCTCAGAGCGGAAGTGAGATCATCACCTATATTAACACAATGAAAGTCGCATCATAAAGAGCAAAATAAAATCTTACAAGTACCAAATATATGCACTTGTCATCTACCAAACCAGCAGATTCACAAACCTCCTGTATTAAATCTTGAGTTAACAAAGCAAAGACGGTTTTTATTGCGTCGTCATAAAATTCATTATTAGTTTAAACCTGCCAAGAGAAACAAGCTCATTCAGCTGTTCACCATGTACTGTAGCAGCAGGTTTTGGTGCAGTGAAGATGGTACATGTGATATCAGCTCTTCTTGTAATTGTATTTCATTTTTATGTTTGTATTGCTTCACTTCATTGTCCTATCAGCGCGCAGAATAAATCAGCTCAAACAAACTAAGTTAAGAATAGTCGTGGGGAATCTGTGTGTGCATGTCGCAGAGCTGTATTCTCTGTTGCACGGGGGCGAAGCACACTGATCTCATTGTGTCAAAAGGGGTGCATTCACGGCTGGAGCATACACTGCAGCATGGTCACCAAATCTATAAGGTGCAAATGTAAGTTTATGTTTAGACTTGAGAATTCAAAGTGCTGTTGTAGCATTGCGCCCCCTCTGCACCACATGAGTCATTCTCTAGAGACCCAGTTTCAAGGGAATCCTGGGCTTGTCATCTGTTTGACTTGAGTATTGATGTCACTGTCACTGTCCTTTGCTTTGTGAGCCTTGCTGTCATCCACAGCAACTCTGAGCTGGAATACATACTAATGATAACGATAATGCTAAGAATATCAATCATTACTCTGATGTATTTTTGTGCAGTTCCATAAAACAAGTAATGCTTTCTATTTGTCAAATCAGCAATTTACTGTTACATTTGTATGCATAAAGAAGATATCATTTATAGTTTTATAATAACAGTGTATCAAATGACTGTGTGAAAACAAATGTGACAATATGTGAAAGGAATCACCTGGACCTGCATCTCTCCTCGACTTCATGCTGCTTTATAGTGAGTTGTAGCTCATTGTTTAGCTGTCAGGCCCACAGCTGTACCGTTTTGGACTGTATAGCTCTGTTTTCAGCCTCAGCAGAAAGCTGAAAAGGCTCTAAAGACCCACTGGACAAACAGCAAACAGACACAGTTAGAAATTACCTGATGAACATAGTGGAGCATTTAGCAGCTAAAGAGCCAGATATTTCCCTCAGGAGTTGGCAGAGACCAAAACAGAGCTGAAAAGAGAGTAAATAGTGGATTTACAGTCACCAGGTGACCAAAAACACGACTCCAAATCAATGCTGTTGTTGTTCCATGTCTGTTGGATGTGCAAATAAACAAGTGTTTGCTAACAAGTTCACCATATCAGCCTAAAATTAATGATTTGTCAGTGTTGTGTTCACAGTGTTGCCCAAAAACTTTTGTTTTCCTCACAATGTAGATGCACTGCTGTCATTCAAGAACACTTGACTAATTCCACAAATGTAGTTTTTTCTCAGTTCTGCTAGTAGACGTCTTGTCACAGGACATTTCAACCTGCACAGTACCTCTTTTTGTTGTGTGACAAAAAGTTGTGTATTTTCTCGAACAAAGTGATTATGGTCAGTTTACCTTGAAATGGTGTTTGGCCGTCTGTGAGATTACTGTGAGGACTTCGCTCTTCAATCCCCCCGTACAGCTCTAATCAATAGCACCTGGCAGAGGGCTGGCTGCCAGTCTCTCATTCTGTCTCAAAGAAACTGTAATACAGTACAACAAGACTTCAACCATGTCAGGCACTGATCCAGTCAATCCAGTCACTTAGCAATTAGGTCTGGTATTGTTTGTATGAAATGGCACACATGAGCATGACATGTTTGTTTTGTGTGACATGCAGATCCTTCATACCTGGAGCAAATAAGGTGCACTCAGAGTCTTATTTTGACTAAGTGACCATCTCAGTGCATTCAAGTCAGAGTTCTGTTGACGTCAGTGGCTGTGCTTCCATGGAGGGAAATCTGTTTTTATTGGTGGTCCCATGTGTCGTATTTTCTGCCTCTGCAGAGGAATAAATCTTGTTCCTGTATAGTGTCATTTTTCCGCCATCACATATCAGTCTTGCAAATGCTGTTGCAGCCAGAAGGTGCTATGCGTGAGAAGCAGCGGTTAGCCAGTGTTCTGCTTGTTAGGCTTGGCAACATGTGTCATCGACTCGCAGTCTTGCTTGTTTCATCATTGGCTTAGGAAGGAGAGAGAGAATTCAGACACATAAAAGCTAATTTTGAGTAGGAATCAGCTGTATTAAGACTAAATGCCAACAAGAATCTGCATGATCATGTCAGCATTCTAACATGCAAAACAGCTGCTTAATGGTGCTAGAATTGGCATAAGTTAGCAAGGCAACATTAGCATTTAGCTAATAGTACAGCTTCTAAGAGCTGCTAGTGGGGCTGTAGTAGCTATATAAGTGATCAGCTGGCTCATTGAGATGTCCTTCATTAGTTAGAGAGAGAGTAGTACTCGTGTAGCTTAGGAGAAATGATTTTGAACTCCATGTGCTGTATGTCAGGAGGTGCACGGTAAAAAAGAAACTGAAATAGTTTACCTTTTGAAGAAACACCGCAGTAATACCTGTCAAATAGCAGCAATCAATCAATGTCTGACAAGGGGGCAGAGAAGAACAAATTGCACTGCTTCATACTTCTTGTACCACAGTCATCTTTCTCCTCTTGTGAAACACCATTCTGACTCAGATACAGTAATAATAACAATAAAAAATATTAAATGGCCTGCCACAAATCTGAGTACAGCATTATGTGCATATTTCACTGTCAGCAAAAACATGAAGATGAGCAGTAATTACTATATGACACAATATACTGTGTGCTTTGGATTCTGCTCCTTCGGTGGATGTTTTCACAACTGTTGAGTCTGGATGAAATCTCAGTGACAGGCAGAACAATTCTGTCAGCTGTTCTCAGCGGCAGGAAGACTTATTTACCTAACTTGAATACATTTTTGTCAGCAAATAACTACAGTATAATCTGTCTGTGCATGTAAACACACCCAAATTCACAATGATGATATTCTGTTGTCAGTCACCTGCTTGATTGTAGGGTAGGTGTATTAAAAGCAGCAACCTTCAAGCACTCCAGCTGGAGAAGAAGCTTTAATCATCAGTTCCAAACAGCTTACTTATTATAGAAAACTTGTCAGGAGGTGATATTAATGTCTCTAATATCAACTCATGACATTTCTGTTCTTCAGTATCTCTAAGACAACAAAGACTCAGGTTTTAGAAGTCTTACAATTTTGACAACCAAGGGCCTTTTATCTGCTGTAATTTTAAGAGGACTGTAATTTGTTGTAATCTCTTGCTGTCAATTGTCAGATTTATCAAATGGTGCATTTTTAATTTTAGAAATAAGGTAAGCTAAAAAAAAATTAGGTTTTAATTTGTTACAAATGTTGGCTTTCGTTTGTTAATTACTGACTATTTTGATAATCAAGTAATTGTTCATGTTTTTCTGGCTTCAACTGCTTTTCTATTTTATATATGAAAATGAAATGAATATCTTTGGGTTTAGATCAGTAAAAAACGAGCCACCTTTGACCTTCTCAAAGCAGAATTGTGTCTAGTTTATCAAATGGTGCATTTTTAATTTTTAGAAATAGAATGAGGTTTGGATTTATTACAAATTTGGGGTCTTACAGCACATGACATATTTGAAATACTTGTCTTGGCTGACTACCTTTCCGTCCTTCAGTAAAAGAAACAGGCAGATGTGAAGGTAGACAAGTCTTTGTGTAGCTTTGCTCTGATTACCAAATAACATGCTGCAGGGACTCCTTGAGTGCTGATTTATGATTCACTAGAAGGAGTGCAGTGATGTTTTTTGTGATTCACTGTTGTTGATTAATCAGTTTTAATAGTTGTAATTTCTTGCAGAGTGATTGTGTTTTCTCTATCATTATCTCAATCATCTTCTCTTTTCGCCACATCTACCTTGATGGGTGTTTATCATATAACTGTGGGCTCACATTGAGGGGCAGTTTCATAACTTTTTGGCAAGTCTAGCTTTGTAAAAAAATTACAAACTGACTTGATAGAATAAATCATTATAGCTCCAGTTAAACCAGCACAGATTTATTCTTTTGAACTGATATCCCATCTATCAGGAAATGTCTCAGCCTCAGTGCCTCAGGCCTGCTGCTAGATTATCATGTTATTTCTTTAATCATGAGTCAGCAAACCCCAAATCCCTGATAAGCAACTACGCAGAGGAACATATCAACATAGGGCAACACTTTAGAATAATTAAACATGACCTGTAACAAACGACGGGTTAATGATGAATTAAATAACAGTAAGTTACAACACCTACAGTGAGAGGCTTCAGTGGTACCCAGGGGGAAAGTATTGTGTTGCAGCAAAAGAACAAACAAACTCTGCATCAGCGCAGTGTGACCTGGTTATACTGGATATGGCAAACAGAACATTATTGCTTGTATGGATTTAAGGTAATTGTTCCATATGAGCTTTAATTCCAAGCAATTCTCAAAGGACCTTACAGGCTGTGCCTAAAATCTAATCATTCAGGATGCATAAGAAAAAAATGCAGCAGGATAAAGCAGAAGGCCCAGAGTAGCATGCAGGACTGCACTGATAGGTTCCTTACAGGAGGAAAACATGAAGAACATCAGTAAATGTACAGCATGAAGTGTTTGAACCGTCATTAGAAGTAGCAGTATGTATTCAGTATGTACCAATGAGAGCAGCTGAAGTAGAAGCACAGTATATGATACGAAAACATGCGTCACATTAACAAGCCTACAGATGGTCATAAATATGCCAGAAGTCACTGTGGTGTGTGGGTGTGCATTCTAAAGATACACTCTGCCATCATATTCAGTCTCACATGAAATACTCACATGAAATACTCTATGCACAGATTCAAGTGAATCAGTCAAAAAGTCACAGCGTAACCAAAAACAGATACGCACACACCACACAAATTATCTTCCATCGTCAGCGTCTTTATCTGAACTTTGAGGTATTTTACTGTCATAAAAACTGTATGTAGGAAGTTTTTATTTGTGCTGGATAATTAGGAAAGTTTGTGGAAATAAGTTTAGCTCAGAAAATCCTTCAAGAAAAGGAAATATAGTAAATTTAGCACATGTACAGAGCATGCAGAGAGCAGTGGTGTCCAGCTGAGCAGTGTATCATTAGTGAGAAAAGAAATAATATGTGATTAAGTGAATTATTTTAAGTACAGCAGTTTTGAATTATTGTTGTTGTTTTTTTTTCAGTATCATTTTAGACTACAAGAACCCGACGGAACAGTTTGTACTCTCCTTTCCATTTAATATATTCTACCCCAAATTAAATGTTTGGTATAAAAACAAACAAACAAAAAACAGTGGACTTACATGATGGGGAGATTTTCTGTCCTTCGTTGTCCATCTGTCTGTTCAGTATGTTCCAAAAAGTAATTGTTTCTCAAAGAATACTGAAATACAACTCAATAATGAAATATAATAGATTTAAATAAGACCAGCAGCTCAAAGTAATTATTTTAAAATTCATAGAAGTCATATTCATAATAATTCATGTTTTAGCAGCAGGGTTAAAGTTAAAGATCGCCTCCAGACATGTTTTAAGACACCACCAAAAGTTCAATTAGCGAGTTAAACATTTGATTAAATTAAACATTCAATTGAGGACATCTACTCCGCCCTCCCTGAAAACTCCAGAATCTATGAGTATGCAAATCTATTTTATGTCACTTTAACTGCTGAATGCAGAATGTCTCCTTCGTCAGTGGATAGCCCATTCTTTGTGTGATGAAAGTTCACAGTTCACACGTCACGCTCATACGTACAAGGCTTAAACTTGAAGGTGAGTGCTGTTAAACTTTACCCCTTCAGCCAATGAATTCTGGCCTTCAAGCGTCAAACCTTGCACATACGTCACTCTGCACAGTGAACATCTAATTGAAGTAGCAGTAATTAAAAAGGGGACTTTTAAGTCTTACGCCCGGCTCGACTCCACACTATACATGTCTGCACTTCCTCAATCGACCACAATGTGGCTTTGCGGGCCACCATTTTTCAAATTCTCGGTCAAGAAAAGAAAAAAATTGCAGCTTTTGTACAAGTAATGATTCTAGAAACAATTCTCTCTGATCAATCAGTGGTGTGCCATGTTTTTAGTATTGGTTCAGGTCACTTTGAACCTCGGCTGAGGCGATGGTAGAAAAGCACCGGGCACTGTCTAACTTTTGCCGACACAAAACCAAAAAGGTGAGTTGATTCGAGCGGAGCTGTGCCATGCTGTGGAAATCCGGTTCTGTCTTTAGAGCAGTTGTCCTTTTAAAATTAAAGCAACAGCTAAATGAAACTAACGACCCTGTCTGCCCATCAAAATTTTTAGCTGTGTTTTAACTTCATATCTCAGCAAATTAAACCACAGGGGATCAACACACATTGATGTCTAATTGCTAGTTACTCATGATTGCAAAGCATAGCATTCCATAATGAACCATGGAGACACACAACACGCTTGTGTGTGTGTATATATATATATCAGTCATTTAAAAATCAAATGGCACCCAATGTTGATGAATAGGGAGCTTCATCATTCTTTAAAGGCAGCTTCACTTCAAGTTGGCAGGCAGATAATCGTCTGACATTCCATTCAAATTCCTGTCAACATCCGTTGTGTTGATTGTGATGTGTTGGTTGTGTTTTATACAGATCAGGGCGAGGTGCTGTCACACTGCTAGGCTGCTATCTTCAAACTGTATGTGACTCCTTTCAGGTTTTCTGTCTATGGGAGATAGTGGCTGCTCCTTTTATTATATTCCAAACAGATTTTAGATTGAAAGATGTTCAGTTGGTAATTATTTTAATAGTAAAGCTGATAGGAGAGTAGACTCATTTTTGTCATCTACTGATAAAGATTAGTCTGCCAGTATTCAGGTGGCAGCTGGTGTTGACTTTTCATCCTGCCGGTTCCACCCACATCTGCCCCATCTTATCTATTTTTCCTCCGTCTGTCTGACTGAATCCAGTGCGCTGCTCACATTTGACATTTAATAGCAAAGACAGTGACATCCAGACACTACGTCATTAGCTGACACTTCAGCGCTATTGTCGCACTGTCAAGTCCTATAGACCGACGGAAAGGTGGACTTCTGTGTTTAAAATAAGTTGCGTACAGTTGAGATGGTCAGATGGCTAAAAAAAAGTTTCCTGCTTCAAATTTTGCGAAGTTTTTACAATGTTATTTAAATGTTTGCGTGCATACTTCAGCAGGTGTAGGGATGAGTGTTTTAGCGTCTCAATCATCATGATATCATCAGTTATGGTCTCTTCTAATATGTTTTTGCCGTTCATCCTTTGGATGCAATTTCTGTACCACTTCCACAAAGAATTCCTGATTTTGTTTGGCTTTGATTTTGATTTATTATTTTCAGACAACTGCACAGCTTCCGGGTTGAAGCCTCACCTCTCTTGTAGGAGAGGTCAACAAAGAAAGTGACCACAGGCACTAAGGCAGCCAGCAAGGCCAGTCAGCTGATTTAGTCTAGTCCTCCTCCAAGGTGATCCTCAGGAGTTCATGCTAAAACAGATTAGATATTTATTCCATTTAGTGTGTTGCAGGACTGCTCTGCCCCCCTCTAAGTTGGGTATGCCTAGAATACCTCCACAGGGAAGCAAAGACACTTTTCAATATGAAAGAGCAGCCATTGTGTTCCAAGCTTCTTCTGGATGCCCGAGGACCTATCTCCTAAGTCCAGATACCCTGCGAAGGAAATACATTTACAATACACACCACTGGGGGACACGGCCATGAGTTCACAGAACACATGCAGATAACGCTTGAGTATACTTGTAAAAGCTAGTTCACTTTTCCATGACCAGGATGGAATCTGCACTGCTTCTTCTCAACGTGAGATGCAAAAGTCGGTCACTGCCTCCGAGTATAAGCTTAGGCTTAGGCCAGTAAAAATATGAATAAGCAATACTTTTACCTTCATCACTGCAAAGTGGAAAATTCAATCTGTTACATGAAGCATTACAGACTGTCCGGGGTGGTAGATTCTGGCTGTGTGCAGTTACCTGATTTGTCAGTGTTGACGGTGTCAACAGCATGCACAGTGGCTGAAGGATATGGACAGAATATTAGTGATGTTACTAAAGGTTTCTAAAGGGGAATTTTAAACTCTACATTTGGCTTTGCTGCTTGCTGCTTTCTCTCGCTGAAAATGAATGAGCAAACAGCAACCACCATGCACAACTGTGATAGCTTCAAGTAAACATGGCTTCCAGTATACTTCTCTTTATTATCCTTCATATCTTCTCTGTGAAACAGCGATTTTCCACACTGTTACCAAGATGCATGTATGAAGAAGTGACATTAGCCATCAATGTCCCAATTTTCTGTTCTGTTGTGTTTGTCCAGCTGCCATTAGAACTGCAGTCATATGCACTACCATCCTGGTTTCTATTCTTGATCATATTTGGGATAGAGGTTCACATTGAACATGAAAAACCTGGCTCTTCATGTCCCTGTTTAAATGATCAGCCTGATTTCTGATTTTCTGCCTGCAGGCATGTCTTGATTTCTCACCCTCTCAGCCCTTAAGTTCTCTACCAACAAAGAATGCCCTGATTTCTATGAAAGTATTCCAGGTAGCATATGCAGGTTTCTCAAAACCAGAATAAGGACCTTATCCAGGTTTCTGAAACCAAGGTGTAATGTCAATACACGATATTAGTGTGCATGTAAATATAATACAACAGCACTCATTATGTACAATTAAGTCTTGCTGGTATCTCTTCCAATTCAGTACTCCTCCTTGGATGTACTACAAAAATCACGACGCAAGAGTTGGCCTCTCTAAGTCGTCTGTAAATCTGGCACCAACCGGGCTTTTGCATCCCTTCAACTGTCTTGTCCAAGTCAAGTCAAGCTCAAACTGGGTTATGACAGGCCGACTCTGCCAAACTCAGAGTCTGCCAGTCAGATGTCCCGACACGACCTTAGGCAGGCTGATCAGCTGATACAGCACAGGAGCATTAAACTCAGGCAAATGAATTCCACCTGCACTGCCCCCACCCCTTTAATCTAGCTGTCTCTTTGATTGAAGGTTGTGTGCTGGTCATGGTCCAGATTTAAAGACAATCTCATCCACATACTCTGCCATTTAGTGTCGTTCTCTTCTTACTGGTGACGTGTTAGCCTTTCACTGGCTTACCAGCTCAGTGTATGACAGTGTTGTAATCTCTTCTTGGTTTGATGCATTATACCCAGCATCACCACAAACATTACCATTACCTTAAAGTGGAACAGGCAATTTTTCAACAGCCTCGCATTTTCCAAGTGGTGCCACTGTTGCAAAGAGAACCGATTTGCTTTTCCTCAGAGCCCAGCAACTATTACAACAACAACAACACAGGAAACACTGTGTTTGTTCCAAAATTTCTATGAAGACACCATCAACACCGCTGTAGAAGAAGAAAGAAGCATGTTGACCAAAGAGGTCAAATGAAATTGTCCTGATTTTGTATAATTTAGTAACATAGTTTGAGTAATGGTTTGCAGAAGGCGTCGGGGTGAAGGAGTGGAGGAAAACATTAGGAGGAAAAGTGTGAGTCCATTCATTCATTTAATCCATACTGGAGACGTGACAGCAGACAGAATTCTTTAGTTTGTGTTGAGAAAAGTGAACTGGGTTGGCATCATGTTCTTTTATGTTTTTACAAAATGAAAGAAGCGGTGTCACAGAGGGACATGTTCATTCATTACGATGAACGTGGGTCCATGTGTATTAATCCAGAGCAGAAAATTATCCCCAACAAATGCACTGTTTACTCCTGTTTGAGTCACATTTGCAAAAAACTAGAGCGCCCAGCTGTTTTGGCACATTACTGAGCCTTTTAAAAATAATTAAACTCTATATTTATGATCCATTTTTAAAGATTTGAATTTTCAGTGGGAACAAATAGGCTGGAGTTTGAGTGCCACAGACAGGGAAGGTAGTTAGAAAGTTATGATAGCAGCTTTATCCTTTAATTCAACAGTCTGGATTTTCACTCACTTTCTTTAAAGCGCTAACCTGTGAGATCCAAAATCACTATGCACTTTAACTTCTGTACCGTTTTTAAAAATGTACATCACAAACCACACGAAGATGTCTAATACTGGATTTTCTACTGATGAAGTTTCTAGTGGTTCCACTCCTCTCTTTGGATTTTCAGCCATGGCAGGTGTCGCTGTATTACTGTGGCTCAAAGGTTGCTGATGGATTATGGGGCATGTCAGATGCTCAGCTGCAGCCAACATTTTGACACTGCATGTGTAATTCTGTCTATTAATTTCTATAAATACCTGCTACAAGCTGGCTCACAATTTTAATTCTGGAGAGGAAGGCTCAGTGTTCGTGTATTTTACATGAAAATATGAAGCTGTTACTGTAAGGCCTCATTGTTCCTCTTCTGTTCCATCAGTTCACTTTCACACCCCTTTCTCACAGGCATAAACACCCCCTCTCCCTCATCTCTTTCTCGCGCTTGCTCCCTCTCTGCTTTAGTGTTTTGCTCCTCCTTACTTCCCCCATCAACACCCCCTCCACTTTCTCTCACTCTGCATTAAGCCCTGCTTGTCTCTCTGCCTCTCTGATCCTGGGAGCAGTGCTTATGGGAGCTTGTGAGACCGGTGTAAGCACTGCTGGTCTCCAGTCGCCTTCCCAGCACTGCAAGTGGAAGAGGAGGAGGAGGAGGAGGAGGGGGGAGTATCCGTCCTCATGCCCTAGGCGGGAGACAGGAAAACGGGAGAGGAAAGGGGAGATGTTAAAGATGCAGAGAGTGTAATAATAAAGGGAATATGAGAGAGACAAGAGAAGATGAGAGCAGGAGAGAAAATAGAAAAAAGCCAGGAGTAGAAAAAGATAGAGCGAGAGCAGGGTGGCACAGGGAGAGG